>NW_027362768.1:306826069-307403569 GCF_046119375.1 Phyllobates terribilis | reverse complement strand
CTACTAACCCTTGTGCCACTCAGCTTGTGTTACTGTATCTTCTGGTGAGATAACAAAAGGAGAATGTTGGAATCTGTAGCTTAAATCCCTATTTCCATGAATTAGAGAAATCCACATTCTGGAGTCAGAATGATTAACAGGGTTTTGTACCAATGGGGGCCAAAATATTAGCTAAGCTGTGGCCTAAAATCCCATAATACAGCCAACAGGGCCTTCGACTGAGTCTTTAGTGTATGGTCTGGACCATACAGTAGGTAAGTGTCTTTGTTCCTTAGAACTTTTCTGTGCACCTTTTGGATAAGTCTTGTTTTGCTTTAAATAAGTCCCAGTGCTTCTTAGTAAACCTCTTTGTGACATGCTCCATCTTAAGAACCCTTATCCTCTTGGAGGTAAGTTTCTCCTTGGGGTAAATCAGTGCGCTCCTCCATTCATTTCTGTGGCACCGCAATGGGGTCTCCTTTACTCCCTTTACTCCTCCTGATTGACCTCACAAGGTGAGTGCAGTTCCTCCATCTGTTTTTCTGCCTCCTTTGCTCTCTCCTGTTCTGAAAGTTGTTCGCTGCTCGGGATGGAATTTTTCTTTGGACGACCTTTGGGTTTAGTTGGAGATTCAAGTCCCCCACCTTGTAAAACCTTAAGCACAAACAGATGTACTTTTTTAGAAAAAAAAAAAACAGATATAGACATAGAAACTCACTTCGTCATAAAAAGGGGATGCAGCTTTTTAATATTTTGTTTCACTAGAACAAAAATATTCCAATTCCAAAAAGCTTAGGAGCCAATCAACCACAGCAAATTGAACACATTATAGTAATATCATTTTTCTACTTATTTTTATGCAAATATTATTTACATATTATGTTATGTAAAATTGCACAGCACATTGAAAAACAAACTAGTAATAAGAAATATATGGAAAAAATGAACTCACTATTTTTTTCCATTTCATGCGTCGGTTTTGATACCAGGTTTTCACCTGTAGCTGACTAAGTCCCAGAGATTCTGCCAGATCTATCCTGCAAAACATAAAGGAGAAAGTAATCTATAACAAATGCTTGATGAAGGCTGCAGCAAGACAGCTGAAACAAGGCTTTTATGGTGAATAAATTCACATTATTCTCACAACTACTTTTTGGAGTTCTGTCTCAACTCTGCTTTTTTTTTACTAAAGAAGAATATAGTTATATTTATGAAAAAGGGATAAATGAGGCAGGAGAAGAAAGAAAGAAAGAAAGAAAGAAAGAAAGAAAGAAAGAAAGAAAGAAAGAAAAAGAAAGAAAGCCTACAACTTTTTCTACTGAAGGAGAATATGGTTATTTTTATGCGAGGGAAACATGAGGCAGGACATGATAGGTGGATAGATAGATAGATAGATAGATAGATACATGCATGCATAGATAAATGGATAGATAGATAGATAGATACATAGATACATATATATATATATATATATATAGATCATATATAGATAAATAGGATAGATAGATAGATAGATAGATAGATAGATAGATAGATAGATAGATATGGATAGATTGATATATAGATAGATAAATAGATATAATCAATAGATAGATAGGTAGATAGATCATAGATGGAGAGATAGATAGGTGGAGAGATATACGATAAGTAGATAGATATATATATATGTAATATTTAGATAGATATGTGATAGAAAGAAAAAAGTATATACATACAAATAATTTTTTAATAAAGGAGAATATCGTTATTTTTATGCAAAAGGAATACATGAGACAGAAGATATTAGATAGATAGGAGATAGATAGATAGATAGATAGATAGATAGGAAAAGTATATACATATAACTTTATTTTTTAATAAAGGAGAATATACGGTAGTTATCTTTATACAAAAGGGATACATGAGGCAGAAGATATTAGATAGATAGATAAATAGATATATATATGTAAATAGATAGATAGATAGATAGATAGATAGATAGATAGATAGATAGATAGATAGGAAAAGTATATACATACAACTTTACTTTTTAATAAAGGAGAATATTGTTATTTTTATGCAAAAGGGATACATGAGGCAGAAGATATTAGATAGATACAGTAGATAGATAGATAGATAGATAGATAGATAGATAGATAGATAGATAGATAGATAGATAGATAGATAGATAGATAAAAAGTACATACAGACAGAGAATGGCAAGACAAGATATGATGAATAAATTATTTTTACAAGGAGTTGATTGATGGATTTTTTACAATGTAGACCCAGATACATAATCTACAAGAGGAACTCTCTTCCAAGAATATATATCCCTGTATGTACTTGCATTATTGGGCTCACAATGGACCTTGTGTAACACTGGTGTACAATAATGACACTTTTCTCCAAATACTCCTGTAAACATCACACTATTGTATTATTATAGACCCTGCAGAGCTGAGAGAACACCATTCAGTACACCCACCCAGGATATTTACTGTCATGCTGGGTGTAAAAATCTCCCATGAATTACATACCATAATATTTCCATTCTGAAAAAAATACAGCTATGATAGGAAACAATATCTAACGGTTAAGTTGTCATGGTCCATTGTTGTACATTTACTATGATATTTTACAATGAAAATATCTAGCAGAATTAATTAAGTTTTTATTTTTTACAATTTTTTTTTACAATTTTTTACATAACGTTCATATAATGCACGTTGGATGTAAAACGTGAAATAAACTGTAAACTGCAAAAAATAAATATTTGAAATAAGATATTATATTGTCCAAATATATTATTAAATAAAATGATTTATTTAGTTAGTTAATAAGTACAAATATTTACTTTAGTTTAAAAAAAAAGTAGTTTAGATTTGATATAAAACAGCTTACTACAAATACCTGCATGCCCAGTATTTGGCTCTAGCCTGTACTCAAAGCCTTGGGGATACCTAAAGGCAAGTGTAATTTGTGCTGTATGATAATGTTGTAAGGGTTTAGGATAATAATAATAATGCTTCAGAGTAAAATTGGATGAATAATTTAATTTAGTGATTATTTTTTATTATTTTATTTTTTATTTAATTCTTAAATAAATTCTACATAATATTTGCTTTTTATGTGAGTTGTATTTGTAAAGAAGTACGGCACTCCTAAAAATGGTTTGGTGCTTGGATAAGGTCCCAACCCCTAAATATATATAAAAAAAAATTTGGCGCTCAAAATGGCATGATCCTTTTAGAAGGATCTTCTTCCTATCATGCCATTTTGAGTGCCGGATTCTTTTCTATATACTTATTATGTGAGATCACAATGAGCTCTGTGTAAAGTTCTGATGTAGGAGGCTCATGAGATGCTCAATATTCAGCGGATTCCATAAATCTGACTTATTTAAAGGGCCAGTAAATGCAAACCTATCGAAAAGCTATTATTCTAATTGACATATTTGCTTGTAAGCATTTCCAGAATTGTAGATGATGACACCATCATGGGGGGGCAAACACTTTATGCACTTTCGTACTTTCATTGTAGAACCTCTACGGTCAGCCTTAATGGCTGATAACAGAGAATTTATTGATATTGTATTCAATTTTATTCAATAAGTTATTGGTTTCCTTAGAAGTCTATTGTAGACTTCTCCTCGTAGCCTCTAAGAACATACAAATGATGATGATGATGAGGATGGTGATGATAGTTACCTATCAGGTGTGGAGAGGTATTTCTGTTTTTCAAACCTCTTCTCCAGCCCCATCAGCTGCAGCTCAGTAAACACTGTCCGGCTTCTTCTGCCCTTTTTGGCCTTGCTGCCCTGCTCAGAGATTCCTGCCTCTAATTTCCCCCTGAGGTGCAGTTCTAGTGGCAGGTGGTGAGGAGACCCTGGCCCTCCTTGCAGACCTGAGCTGGCGGCCAGAAGGGCCGAGCTGATGGGGGAGCTCAGTCCTGGGCAGTTCAAGGGGCTCAGGGGAAACTTGAACATGGAGGCTTGTTCTGCCTTCAGTAGAGCTGTAGAAGAGACATGAATGATCAGGCATTATAAAGTGTCACTAATAACTTAAATGATCAGGGGTGGAATCATGATTATAGCTTGTCTGCACAAAACTGATATATAACACATAAACCCAAATACACCATAGTAGCCATTATTATCACAGCCACAAGCTCTACTAATATTATTGGGCCACTTTAAGTACTAATATTTAGCCTGGCAGACAATGTGTTAATGCAACTCCCTAATACACACATACACAAGATGTAAGTGCCCCATGTAATAATATATGCGGAAAGCAAAGGTAGCCAAGGAACCGGTACAAATCTTTCTATCGTCTACTTTGTCCTTTATTTCTCTTTCTTTCTTCATTCATTCATTCATTCATTCTTTCTTTCCTTCTTTCTTTCATTCTTCCTTTCTCTTTCTTTTATCCTTTCTTACACTCTTCCTTTCGTTCTTTTTCTTTCTCATTTTCATTCTCACTTTCATTCTCACTTTCTTTTTCTCTCTTTCTTTCCTTTCTTTATTTCTTTCCTTTATCATCTACCATGTTTATCTCTTGTTTTTCTTCTTTTTTTCCCCCTCTTTTTCTTAATAACCATAGCCATCTTTCTGTTTTCCACAATCTCTGGGAGATTAAAAGGTAAAAGCCTTATATCAAAGCCAGTGCTTAAATGCAAAAAAAAAATAGTGATTTTGTTTTTCCATCATTTTTTTGGTTTTGTTTTTTCTGTTTTTAATACACTGTAAAAAAACATACACTATTTTACATGCAAGCATTAAGAAACCAAACTTTCATTTTTATTTAGTATATACATAATATACAATAAAAACGCATATAAATACGTAAAAAACATTTATTACTATTATTATTATTAATATTATTATTATTATTTCAGAATTTATTTGTACATTGCCCTACAATTATCACATCTTCTAAACTTTTTGGGACTGGAATATTTTTGGTTCTGGAGGAAAAATATATTAAAACGCTTTATCCCATATATCTATCTATATATATCTCTGCTTTAAATAACCATAATTGCAATAACATTTACAATTTAATCTAATTTACAATTTGACCTAAATTTTATATCCATATATATGATATACATATAAGATATGAATGCGACTATTACAAAAATGTTAATTTTTTTAGATGTTTTATATGAATATGTGTGTATACTTATTTTAAGTTTAAAAATCTTGTTATTATATTATATATTAAACCCCTACAGCCCTATAGAGAAATTCACGTACACAAGTTGATAAATAATATAGATAGATCACAGTAAAATAGATAAATACGTGGAAAAACAGACATACCGATTTAAAAAACAGATGACTCATGTTAATATCTGTACATTGACAAGCCGTTCTATCTATCTACCTAAATAACAACTAATTTATTTATAATCTGAGTTTTGATATAACTGATGTGAGGAATGAGAATTACATAAAATACCTACAATACAAATATTAAGAGTAAAAAAAGCAGTATTTCTAAATGTATACCAGAGCCACCTATCTCAGAAAACATATACAGGACAGATCTGCAAACGTGGGACAAACAGCTCTTTTTACGATTTAATCGTTATATAAATTGGATTTTTTTCTAGATCAGGAATATACCAGACTGTATAAATAACATAGGAGGAGAATTTTCAACTTTCTAACTTTACAGGTTCTACAGTACAATATTTTATTATTATTATTATTATTATTATTATTATTATTATTATTATTATTTTCAGAACTTATTCTATTTATTTTAAGGAAAATACATAGATACATTGTATGTTACCGAGCATTTAAAGATTCGTTACACGATGATGAAAATGGTAATCATCATAAAAACAATCCACATGAGAATATCAATAATAGTCATTATACTAAAAATATTATGATTAATTGTGACATTATAAAATGTATAATGAGGAAATAATAAATTGTAGTAAAACATAAATAAATATATATATATAAACTGTTGTTTTCTCATTACACGTTTTATCTAATATAATTATTATAATATAATTAAAGCATAATATAATTATTATTATATTATCTAATATAATTATTATTCCTAGTTAATATTATGACTATTAATGATATTCTTATGAGTATTGTCTTTAGATATAATATATAAATATATGTCTTTATATATACATATATATATATATGTGTGTATATATCTATATATATAAATAAATAAATATATTTATACATATATATATATATATATGTGTGTATATATGTACATATATATATGTATACACACACATACATGCTTGGATATTTCACATGCAACTTTCCACAACATTTATTAGTGTATAGTGAATTTGTCCCCATATTTGGCTAGCTCACCTAAAATGTTATTTTAAATATTGTTTAGGAGTAAAAAGTCATGCAGAAATAGGTGAAAAAAAAAAAATACATATATATATATATATATATATATATATATATATATATATATATATACACATATGCAGGCATCATTCCAAAGTATTGAAGAGATAATGGTGGTGAATTTAATACCCAGATGTAACATTTAAACTTCTTAGGCTACGTTCACATGTCCAGTAATCATCAGATCCAGCAGCAATCTGTTAGCAAAAAAGTTGTTCAGACATAAGTTTTTTGTCCAGCTAAAAAAAAATTATTTCAACTGGATCCGCTTTTTTAACATTGATGTCTATGGAAAACTGATCAGTTACAGTAAATTGTCATCAGATTTGTTTAATTTGAAACTGATCCAGTAATAAAGAAAAGCGTCCTTTTCAAATGAAAGAAAAACGGATGGCTATTTAACGGATTCGTTTTCCATAGACTTCAATGTTAAAAAAAATGGATCCGGCTGAAATCGTTTTTTTTAGCTGGACAGAAAAGTTGTCTCTGCACGATTTTTTTGCTAATGGATTGCTGCTTGATCTAACTGATGATTACTGGACATGTGAACTTGGCCTAAAGTAGATAGATAGAAATAGATAGACAGATCTATGGATGGATAGATAGATAGATAGATAGATAGATAGATAGATAGATAGATAGAGGGATAGATAGATAATAGATAGACAAATCTATGGATGGATAGAAAGATGGATAGATAATAGATAGATACATTTTTTTATGTAGTCATATTAATTTATCATTGTCACAATTTTTATATCTGTATTTTTACGCTTCTAAGTGTAAGTCCATTTATCCATGATCTATCTATATTAATTATTGTTTAAATGATTCTTCTTATTTGTTTATGTATCCATTTATAAAAGGAAAAAGCAACATTTTTTTCTATTATGTGTTTATTTATCTCTGATCTGTCTATATGATTTATAAACGTGTCAATGTGAACTTCTCTAGAGGGCTGTATGGGGTTTAGTTACTGTTCATATAAGATTACTAAAAAAGAATATATAAGTATATACACATAGTGTATATTCATAGATAAACTGACTGCTACATTAAAACTTTTGTAGTGGTTCCTATCTTAATACAGGATTATATGGTCATATACATTCGGGGGGCTGCTACCTAACCAAAATGGTTTTATTTATTCTTTAATATATGAATAATAATAATAACAGCAAAATTCATAATTGTGATGACTATAATAATAATTAACGATAATAATAATGTATTTATTATTATTATTATTATTAAAGTATATATATATATATATTAATATTATATAATATACTAAAGTATATATATATATGTGTGTATATATATATATATATATATATAATATTAATATTTTTATAATGTACTAGAATTGAAGAATATAATATACAATTAATAATTATGTAAATATATATATATATATATGTGTGTGTGTGCGTAGTGGAACCTACCCAGGTGATTGTGGTAAGGTCGGGTGGACAGCAGGGCCTGTACCCCAAATTTAAGCAGCTCTCCTGTGGGCGGAGATATTTTGGGGTCTTGATGATCAGTTAAAATTTCTTCTATCATGAAACTCCTGTATCGATGAGACCTGTGATCAGCAAAGGTTTCATGCGGGAAATAGTGAGCCCCAATATCCAGGGGGTGCTGCATGATTGCCTCCTCGTCAGACTGCTCTATAGGGGAAGTGATTGTATTCTCTCTCTATATCCGAGCAGAGTTCTGGATAAAACTAAAGCAAGCAGTCCAAATCCGGCAAACTTCTCTGTGACCCCCCGTGACTTGCTGACATTCTCCTATAGGGGTGGCTGTGTCTTCTGTGGAGCTGGAGTAGCCTGGGTCAGTTCTGGGGGCAGTGGAGAAGCATTGGATCCTGGTGTTTCTGCTTAGTGTTGGGTAAAGTGTGCAGCAGCCTGAAAGTTTCCAAACTTCTGAGAGTGAGTTCCTTGTCTCCTCCCAGCACTGTGCAGAAGCCTATAACATCCAGCATAGTAATACCTTGACCTCCCACACTACAGCGATGATGGTGAGAGGCAGAACATCGCACCCTCCATAGAACAACACATTACTCCCAGCAGGGCACATTATCAGCCACATTTCACTTTTACTTTTAATTTAGAACAGATATACAAGGCGATTATGTGATCCTAAGTAATGTGTCACTGCGCTATCCAGATCATAAATCTCCAGAACTGACTCTATCTGCAGCTCCTGGGGTAGTTTACACTAAATTACCAGGCATAAATAATGATAATAATTCTTAAGAATAACAGCTTCAGAAAGACATAGCCAGAGATAGATGCAAATGATGTCAATTGGTTCTTGTTAATATTAAAGTGATAATAATGCATCAGCGTATTAATATTCACAACATACATGCCTTATACATCTAATATTATACTGTATATATTATATCTAGATTGAGGAGAAGTAGGAGATAGACTTTCTGGTAGTGAGAAAGGAGCAACTTTTATTAACGCGTTTCAGGTTCGTACTGAACTGAGTTATGTAATTCAGTTTTGAAAAAGAGTTTGGTCTACCCGAACTTCTATCTCCTACTTGTCCTCAACCTACATGCAGAAGAAGACCCTCTTTTATTTGCAGACCAGATTTATGGACATTAATTGGCATTTTGAATTGTCTGTTCAGAGAAGAAGAGGACTAGACTTGTAATGCCACTTATAGGAAGTAGCAATCCTAAAAGTCAATATCGACTCTCTAACGAGCCTTGTCACATGACTTAAGATAATAGCCAAAACCAAAATCTCAATTTGCAGACACTGTGTTTCGGGGTACTGCTCCTCATCAGTGCAAAGTGTGAGATCTGGTTTGGCTGGAGGAGAGGCGTCTGACCGAGATCCAAGAGGTGACGTTTCTCCTTGCGGAGAGGGATATGTCAAGCCTTACATGCCAAAGTGAGGAGATTTTTAAGCCACAATGCTCCTCTGGGAAATATGCAACAGAAGAGGACTAGAACTCTAGCGCCACCTATAGGAAGTAGCAATTCTAAAAGTCAATATCGACTCTCTAACGAACCTTGTCACATGACTTAGGATAATAGCCAAAACCAAAATCTCAATTTGCAGACACTGTGTTTTGGGGTACTGCCCCTTGTCAGTGCAAAGTGTGAGATCTGGTTTGGCTGGGTGACACACACAACCCAATCACGTGAGCAACCCCCTCACCCCTCGATTTCACTTTTAACACATTATTACCCTATTTGCACTTGTCTGCCTTTTTCTGTTATATATTACATGTAGGTGCATATACACACACAAATATGTTTTTGGGTCCCAAATATTCTAAATACGCAGTCTTCTCTAGATACATCATCATTTCACATGTTCTTCATCGGTAGCAGCAGAAAACTTTTATAAACTTTTTTTTTTAGATAAATGACAAAGTACAGCAGATTTACAATTGTTTAGATTCACTTTATCTCTTCCATATTTTTCCATTTTATGTTGATTTTTTTAATATATCATTGTCAATCAATCACAGTTGTACAAATGATATCAGTCCTATGGTGGAACGATCTAATGTATGTAAACACTTATCATGCAATCATTGTGTCTCTGTTTCAGTATATAGAGCTGTAGGAGGTCCAGAAAGAAATCAGGATTCTAAAGGACCACAACTAATAAATATAATTATGCAATGATCAACCCATAGTGCACCAATAACAGGATCTTACCGGTGATACACTACTTCCTACACAAAGCACAAGAGAGGTGAGCAAGAAGGTCAATTACATTAGAATAACAGTTTATAGAGAAAAACTGGTCATGGCAATACTTGGGGTTGTTATATACTGTAGACTAGCATACAATAAAGTTTAGATATTACGAGATATGAAGAAATAATCCACGTCACAACAGAAATAATTTGTTATATACAACAACTGTGTAAAAAGTGGATTATCCCAGTGGGAAAAGGAGAAAAGATAGCACTATCTGAGCATAGTAAGTATTAAAGGTAAGATTATTCCCATCTCCAAGATCCTATCCCAATAAGTAGTAGGCATAATAATAATAACATTAGCAAATACCACCAATTAGAAATGTATTATAGTTCTTCTGATTCTCTATGTCACTTACCCCATGTGCAGGGTATTGCAGTAGCTTAGGTATCCATGATTACGGCCACACACATAGTGACAGTTAGTTTGTTAGTTGTTAGTGGTTATAGCCATAAATACCTAAGCTACTGCAATTCCCTGAACATGGGCTAAGCGACATAGCTAATCAGATGAACTATGACACAGACATAACTAATCAGAAGAACTATCCTACATTTCTAATTGGAGGTATTTGCTAATATTATTATTGTTACACCTACTACATTTTGGGATAGGATCTTTGAGATGGGAATACCCCTTTAAATAATTTGAATATTGGTTAGTAAAATGTCTCATCTAGTGAAGTTGTGTAGATAGGGTACAACTCCATATATATGTATAGTGGAAAGAAAAAGGTGCAGCCAACCGGGTGTACTGTAGGGAAATCCTCCAAGAGAGATTCCAACAGAAGGCAATAAAGGGTTAGAGATCCAGGTGCTGGGCGCTCCCAAACAAATTAGAAGAATTTCAATAGTAGATATAAAACAGTGATCAAAAATAGTGATAAAAATAATAGTGAAATTTATTTAAAACACGGTGCGTTTCGGCTGCGAACAGCCTTCTTCGGGTGTTCGCAGCTGAAACACATTGTGATTTTAAATAAATGTTACTATTATTTTTGATCACTATTTTATATCCACTTTTGAGATTCTTCTAATTAGTTTGGGAGCGCCCAGCACCTGGATGTCTCACCTTATATATACAACAGCTGCAGACTTATGCTTGAGCGACTGGGTTGAGTTTGTTACGACTGACCTCTTTGGTCTGTGTTTGTTAGTTTCTCCTGTAATCCTCAATGTTTTGATGGTGCATATAATGATTGCTGTAGGTGCCAAGTAAAACAGTTCATTCTCCCACAATGTCTGTATGCTGATGACGCTGTTGAAAGCTGAAATCTGCAATAGGTTGTAGGCCGAGACACAACTCATCAAAGAGCAGAGCACAAGACCGATTGGTAACCGACAGAGACAAGAAATCTACCAGAGGTTCTCATCTCCTCGAGTAAGAAACTAAGTTGGGACATATAAAAGAGAGGAGGAAAACGGCCAGCAGCTCAAAGATGAAATTTATAGTAGCCAAACTGAATAATGACAATTACCAGCTATGGAAGTTTAAAGTGGAAATGTAACTTCCCACAGATGACTTGTGGGAGGTTATTACTACAGAGAGACCAGAGATTACTAATCAGGAACGGGATAAGAAAAACAGACAGGGAAGCTTATTAGTGATGATCAACTGATCCACATGAGACATGATGCTTAAAAACATGTGGAATGTACTACAAAAGCTTCATGGAAGATCCAATCTGAACAGCAAATTATTTCTGCTAAGAAAACTACAATATCAGACTTAACAAAGAAAAGTATATACATAAATGCAATGTTGGAAGTGATTGCACAACTGAGATCAGTGGGTGAGGTTATAAAAGACAGCCATGCTGTAGCCATATTGATGAGCAGTTTACCTGACACATTTAGTGCACTTATTAAGGCACTACAGACAAGACCTGAGTCAGATGTGAAACTAGAATTTGTTAAGAATAGGCTAGTAAAAGAATATCAAAGAATAAAAAGAACTTGTGCAGAACTCTTCAACAAAATGTGACTCCTAAAATGATGAATGCAAGTTCACACAAGAAGAAGAATAAAGCAAGTTTCACATGCGAAAAAATAGAGACTCTTAAAGAAGACAAAACCACATGGAAAGCAGAACAATAGAAATAATTTTCAGAAAGGACTAAACAAAAGGTCAAAGCCACAATTTCTGATCCATGTGCAGATAATGAGAAGGAGCCTTCAAATAATCAACGAAGGACGAACAAGTCACATTACACATGATAGAAGTTTTCACTGCATCACAGAATAGGTCAAGAATATCACCAATGACATTGACCTATTCTGTGATTCAGTGAAGATAGGTGGAGCATGTAACTGATCCTCTCCACCTTCTCTGAAGCTCTTGATAGGAGGCATTGATAAAAAGGGGGCCAAGCGTACTATGTCTGCACCATCAACTTCTTCAGTGCATGCACAGTGCCGTGGTTTGAGTTCAACAGAGCTCGCTTTGGTCAAGAGAGCCATGTCACTCAGAATCAGGGGAACTGCTCATAATGCAAATTGAGGGGGCGTAATAGTGCACTGAACCCTTGGCCATGCCAATGGTTCACCAATGTCCTCTTATTTGCATATTGAATAAAATGAGTTTTAAATTTAACAACAATTAAATATGTAACTGTTTAATTTGCATTTTGTGGGTGAAAGGCTCCCTTTAACTCAGAGTGCCACTACGATCTTGGCTGCCACTGATAGTGCCTTTACCATCACAGCTGTCAGTGCCACCAACATAGCAAGGCATTTGAATCATGTTCGCCAACTCCTCAGACCTTATCTAATCTGAGTGCAAATGCTGATTGTTCAACTCATACAATAAATCAACTGCAAGACGTTGTTGTGGAACATCTTCTATAGCCCTTGGAGTGCTGTGGCTTAAGTCACTAAAGGACACAACAGATAAAGGATTAAAAGCCATCAATGTAAAAAAATAATTGTTACAGCTGCAGTGGAGGAGGAATATCTACAGAACACTGACTCAACTGACAGTGTCACTGTCAGAGGTAACATCATCCTGCTATGACTGAGATGAGTGATGTGCCATATATTCCATAATGTCCTCTGCTTCCTACCACAAATACTCTTACCGGAGTCAAACTTAGACAATTGTATGTGGTAGTATTAGTACCCTGACAGTTGGTGCCTGTAATGATGGTGGTGCTACTGCTTTTTGTAGCTCACAAATTCTTAGCCATGATTTCTTTTACCATATGCTGTCAATTGCCAGTGACTCTTAACTTTGAACCATACATTTTTTACTAAACTTTAATTAAATGTTGTCACTGCTTTCAACCGCAGTTATTCCTCCTTCCATAAAAAGGACTGAACAAAAAATGATAGGTAGGTAGGTACACATCCAAAGGGCAGTAACAGGCCACAGTATTAATGTGGCATGTTTGGTTGTCAAATTTGACTACTAACACATGTATGTAGATGTTACAGGTATATGTCTGGATTTTTGTTATCATTTTTTTGCTTCTTTTAACACAATTATCCCTTTCTTTCCAGAAAGTCTTGAACAAGAAATGATAGATAGACGTCAAAAAGCCTAAATGCGGTAACAAATCACAGTATTGCTGTGGTGTTCTCAGGTGTTAAATCTGACAACTAAAACAGGTGTGCAAAAATACAGTGTGATTTTTTAAACATATTTTTGCTTTTATTTAATCAAAATTATTCCCCCTCTTTAAAAAGGGCTGAACAAGAACTGCTAGTCAACTGGCCGTATTTGTGTAGTACAAATGTCAAATTTGTCTGCTAAAAGAGGTGTGGAAAAAAATATGTGACATGTATAGTTTGTGAGGAAGACAGTAGCTGTTAAAAGTCTGCATTTTGGTTAACTTTCTTTTGTATTTTTTTAAAGACAATTATTTCCCCTTTTCCAAAATGATTGAACAGGAAATGTAAAAACTCAGTACAGTCGCTTCTGACAAGCACATATTCACTTACAGACACTGAGTTTAGAATTTTTTTTCTTCAAGAAATATTGTGTGGGCTTGATGATTTCTTGTGCATAAAGAATGAAAAAAATGGTAATTCAAATACAACCTGCCAGCTACACTAGATCTCTGTGTGATCAATCACACTCTCCTCCTATGAATTAAATCTCTGTATTATTCCCAGAATAATACACTCAACATCTACACTGCACCAGTTTAATAGCACACACTGTCTGTAGTATTTGTCCAATGTTTTATGACCTTCCTTTCTGGTCTCTACTGCTGAGCTCTGACGTTCTCTCGCTATCCAGAACCATCCTAAAATGGCTGCTGCATTCTCTGCCTTGGCTTTTATACAGGCTATAATGATCCTTCCTGATTGGCTGCACAATAGCATGCGCATGTGATAGCTGCAAGGCATTATCAGGAAACCAGTGGGACTGTACCTAAAGTCGTGTGAGTCTTCAATGGTTGATGCATGGAAATGTGAATAGCTTCATAGATCATAACAGGTTCATGTTCCCACTGTAAAAAGAAAAAAAGTGGTTTAGTACCATGTTAGCCAGTTAAAAAAAGATTGCTCTAAGTGGGAAAAACAAGATAATCTTGTAGTTATGATACCTTTTAATGGCTTACAAAAATAAAATAAATGATATTACAAGGCAAGCTTTCGGGACAACTTAGGTCTCTTCCTCAGGCATGGTATGTGTGCATATATTTGTGTTTCTTCATATATCATGTTATACTATACCATGCCTGAGGAAGAGACCTAAGTTGTCCCAAAAGCTTGCCTTATAACATCATTTATTTTATTTTTGTAAGCCATTAAAAGGTATCATAACTGCAAGATGATCTTGTTTTTTTCCCACTGAGAGCAATCCTCTGAATGAGACCTGATATACTGCAAGAACACATTCTCCGTTTTTTTGTAGCTTTTTATTTCTACCCTCTGAGTATGATAATATTGAAGATAATTGTGGTAATGATGATAGTCTATAACATAACCTGTATCTAAATTAGCAGCACCCACCATATATTATCGAGAACCTTTCTATTACATTATTGCACAACACATCTGAATGTTCCCTGTGTCGTGCCCACTAAAATGGCTTTTTCAATGTTTGGATTTTTGTTAGTTTATTTTTGCATTCTTTCCCTTAAGTATTTTTTCTTGTTTTGGTTATGAGTTCTTAAAATAGATAAATGTTTTCCCAAGCATTCTTCAAACACGCAAGTGATTCACTGCGGTTCATTGATCATTTTGTACACTGAGTAGTAATCACCAACGTTCTTCTGCTACAGTCATGATGAATTATACGACTACACTGGGCCAGTTAATCATGTAATATTGTACTTTTCGACTTAATTTATAGCAACATTTTACAACCCAATTTTGGTGCACGTTTTCATGCCCTTTCCACTAATCCATAACTACTTGTCAATTGAGTCGCAAAACTGAAACATGTAATATTAGAGTTTACTAAGTCTGGCATGTCATATGCCATCGTTCACCTAAAAGACAGTGGAGTACAATGCACCAAATATATTGAGGTTCAGACAGCTCTTAATTAATTTGGTGCATCTTTTGGCTGCGGGAACCCCAAAAATATCCCCCCAAAAAATATCAATGCCTGCTATAAGTAGAAATAGGTTTGGATCATAATGTATTACCATTTTTAGCCTAGGCTATGGCACATCTGTTGGTCTATGGTAGGCTCTGCCCCTTCCTGCTCAACTCTGCACACTTCCCTACTTACTTTTTCTTAGAAATGCGCAGAACTTCAAAAAGTTGCAAAATTTTGCACACATTTTTAACGGTGCAGACGGCCTTAGAGTCTCTCATCCGAGAGAATCGGGATGATGATGCAAATGACACTCTGATCAAAGTCTAGTTTGATTCTTGGGTGAGAGTATCGGATGACACTGTGAGGAAAAGATGGAGAACAAAAAATTTCCATCATGTCAGTGTGTGGATATCAGACTGCACTCAGATGTCATCCGAGTGCAGTCTGCTGATTTCCACACACTCATTGACTTGCATGGACGAGTGCCATCTGAATATCAGATCAAACACGGACATTTTTCCGAGCACAATCTGATGTTTTGATGGAAAATTCAGTCATGTGCATGATCCCTTACACTGAGGTTCCTTTAGTCCTCAGGAGGAAATAACCACCCCCCATCTTACACATCCACTTTTTCATTGCATCATAAGCTTTGATGTTATGTCAATTTTATGACAATATGATCAGAAGGTTAACAAGTGGCGTCAGGTCCCACTCCCTACAAGCAAAACTTGTAATGGGGACCCGTGTTATAAAGACTAGTTCCAGTAGCACGAAATAAAACAATTAAAAGTTATATTACCTTTTGGCCTCCATATCATTTGTGTCTTTCCCTTTTTTAATCAATTTTCCAATAACTTGCCTTCAAATTTACATTACGTTTTCCATTTGTAGCCTATCCATCATCGACAATTATTATTAATTGCACCATTCAGTGAAGCTGGACGACCTTAGCTGCTAAGCCCTATAAGAGTTATCTTGACCATTAAAGAAAACGTTTTATGAGTTCGTGAAGCTGGATTCTCTGCATTTCCACTGCTATCACCCATGTCCCGGCAGAAATGCCCTCCCTGCTTCGAACCATAAGTAAAGCTAATGCTGGTCAGCTAGATCCTTTTTCCATTTTACTATAAATTGCTATGCCTGCTACCCTGGTTGTTGAATCCAAGAATATGATTTATACCCTCCTATTTTATGGTTTACGACAAGCATAGGCAATCTATGGCCTGGAATAGTTAAGCATGTAGACTGGGAAGTGATGAGTTTCTTATCTCTACTAGTGTAAACCAACATCCTACATTTTTCCATCTGCCCACTTGTGGTCAGTTTTGTACAGACACACAGCAGCCGTGCATGACCCAGGAGTGCAGTGATGACATCTGTCCTCTACACAATACTGATTAGCAGACAGAGATGGTGTAATAGGTCAGGACCTATAACTACTGATAACAGCTGAAAATGACAGATAATCTGTCAGGATCTACATAGTTTAAAAAAAATGCTGAAATAAGAAAAAAACATACAATTTATCTCCAGAAACCCAATATGTATAGTGAGAATTTCTAAAGCAAGTAAAAATAACTTGACAACAAAACATGCAAAAAGTTGGTAATCATCTATATATCCTAGACATCCCATATTAGTAACACAAGTACTAGCTCTATTACTGTTTTTTACTGTTCTTTCAAATACATAACCATACATATACACACATAATAATTAGATTAAAGGGGTCTGACTCTTGATATCCCCCCGATCAGTTGATTAAAGGGGGGCTTTAAATTAAACCTCTTCATTGTCTATGCCAGCTTGCAGACTGATTGGCACTTGTCTGTATCATACTTTTCTTGGTTTAAGGGCAAGTTATTGCCTCGTTCTCCCATTCTCTTGAATAGGACAATGCTGCAGTACCAGCAATACCGGAGCAAAAAGTACAGCACAAGCAAGTACCAAGCACTCTGCAAGTCAAGACATACACTGAACAGGCAGAAGCTCTCACTTGAGCGGCACTGACCTTTCCAACAATTGACCAGAGGAGGTTCCAAGAGTTGGACCCCTAAAATAAATGTGTTTCTGAAATGAATGCTACCACTAAGTGAGGAAACTGATGATGGATTTATACAGAAACCTAGAAATTAATATTCTAGTGGTATTAAAAAAAGAGATTTGTATCAAAGTGAGAATTGCTTGTGAAAAATGCATACAAATTGATATTAGTGGCTGAAAGTGTGACAGTCAGGCAAGGTGAGGGAAGGAACAAGAGTACAACGATGGGAAGTGGGGGAAGGGAGCCCAACAACTAGGGAAAGGGGGAATGGAGACCCCTAGGCAGATCTAATATCACCCTGCCTACCCTATCATTCCTATATAGGTTTGGCACCTATCGCCGAGCAGGAAACCTAATCCCTCAATGTCCCTAGAGCTAGGCCCTAGGTAGCGAGGGACTGGGTGAACACTAGTCAGGCCCCCACTGTAACTAAAGACAACAAGATAAACAAACAAAGGGGATACACTTAGCTTGAGAAGACACCAGAGAGATAATGCCAACTATCCTCCAAGGGAAGTCCAAGAAGAAACTAGCCAACTACTAATACTCCAGGCATGGACAGAGAATACAACTATCACTGGTGACTCTCTGGAGACACTGAGAGTTTTTAACTGCCAAGCAAGGGTGTGTCAATTAGCAGCAGAAGGCGGAGGTCGCTGCTGGGTCTTAAAGGAAATAGGATATCACTACACTACAGAGATGAGAGGATCAAGAAGGCGTCCTCAATGTCAAGAGCAGTGACTTTCTACAGCCGGATCCTGAGCGACTGTCTGTCACACTTGATACACCCGTGACAGTGACTCAAACAGAAAATGGAATACTTCTTAAAATAAAAGTTTTACATGTGCAGAGTACATACATACCACTTAGGCAATGTCTTCATATTGTATATGTTTAGAAAATCATCAGAGCTGGAAAAAAAATCTGATTTTAGGATGGAAATTTCAAGTCTCGCATGTGTCACTTTACGTGGCAATAACTCTGGAATGCCTTTATTTATCACCTTTGGTTTTGAGACTGTTTTATTATGACACATTGTTTATGTTAATGTTAAATTCAGGTGAATTTTTTTTTAGTTCATTAAAGAAAAAACTTCTGTTTGTTTTTTTAATTACTTTAAACAAAATGCACTTTTTAAACATTTTAATGTCTGCTAATAAATCAGATTGTGCCATGGAAAATAGTCAAAAAAGACATTTAAAACATTACTTCATGATGGGATAATGTTTTATTCATCTGTTTAATTTTTGAGGACATTCAACAGCTTATAAAGTTTGCAACAATTTTTTAAAATTTCAAGAAATTTTTAAAATATGAATTTTTTAGTGGATAATTAATTTCTCAATTGTCTGTCTGGTGCTTGTATATTAACCCCTCCCACCACCCCATCCCCCCAAAAAATTAAATAATTTAAAAAAATGCATGTCTTATATTACTCAAAATAGTGCTTAATAAGTTAACCCTTCAGATGCTTCACATGATCTAACGCAAAGTGAAACAAATAAATTAAAAAAATCATTTTTTTTCCAATAAAATATAGTTTTAGCCCCAAAGATTTCATTTTCAAAATGAGTAATAGGAGAAAAAACACCACACTACTTTCTCTTCACAATCACAATTTCTTTCTAGTACCTGTAGTGCTAATAAAAATATGGATATCTTATAGCCTACATATTGTAACATATTGCTTATATGCTTTGATAAAGTGTGGTCATTAGACCAAGTGTGGAATATATTGCAATATACTGCAGTGTAATATCATTGATATACTCGGATACTGATAAAGTAGTTCTTTCACATGAACTGTCCTTGATGCATGCTATCCACAAAGTGTTTGCTAGGTGTCAATGCTGTAAGACAATGTTAATTGTTCTATGGTCTATGAAGTTGTGTGTTTCAAAGATTCATTATCCTGATTTGTACACAAGTGACCAGTGTTATATTTGCTTTGGCAAATAGTGTTATTGTAACCAAAATACTGATTCAGATAATGTGTGTACACTTACCATTATGTTCCATAAGAAATACACAGATCTATTTTCTAAAACAATGTTTATAGGTAAACTTCTCGAGATTACAGAACCTGGCCAATTCTGTATTATCGACGACTCATACTTATAAACATTAACCAGTTTTAGGCTTCCATTGTCTAAGCCTTATAAAAGTCACTGGAATCATGATACAAACAGAAGCCATAAGTTATACCTGCACTGATGTGTAGTGTTGTATGTACCTGCCCATGCAGTGTTGTGAAGACTTCCAGGGGTCTCTCTGTCTTGGTGAAATTGCTTCTCTGATGTTCCAGACGGATGATGTTTAAAAGCTCCTTGGTGACGAAGTGAGTATATATATATATATGCACTTAACCTTTGTATTATAACATATACAAAAGTGCATGCAATATCATCATATCATACTATTCCTTTAATTATGTATTTTACCTTTTAAATCAACTATTATAAATAAAATTGCGTTATATCGCAAAGGGTTGCCTTCTTTAAAGCCGTATCCGAACCTTATTGCTAAAAACTTGGCATAACATTTGGCGTAGTCGGCAGGATATGCAGAAGGCTCAGAAGTTCTTTTTTTGTTAAAAGTTACAATCATCTTGAATTGATAAGGACTCTGTGTGATAAGGTGTGATAGAGTGATATTGTTATATTGCGTAAAACATGCCTTTCTTTAAGAGAAAGGTAGGTGTAAGTGAGTCTGTTGAGATTCCAGGTTGGGAACAGACTCCCTATTATATTTTGGCAACCAAATGGTCCCACAGTGCTGGTTTGAGTGAAGCGTGGGACAAATGTTTGAATGATGCTGAACCTGATGATGTGGTTTCATGCTTGCAGAAAGTGAAAGTAGAAAAAGGTAAAGAGTTGGGCGCTGTTGGCAGGCGTGGATGGATCCTGCTGTATGCATATAGAAAACAGCATGAGGAAAGAATACGTATATTAACAAAAGTTCAGGAATTGGAAAGACAGTTGTGTGAGGCCCAGAATGCATTGGTTATAGCACAGTGTCAGAATAAGTTATTAATGGACCGATGTGATGGATATCAGCATGTTGCAGAAAAGGCTGCTGTATGTGTAGCGCAGTATAAATACAAAAGGAGGCGAGGGAAGGTTAATAAAAAGAAAGAAGCTTTGGCCATAGCCAAAGCAGGGATAGAGTGGAGCCCTGATCAGTGGGATGGGGATGTATGGGATTCAACTGACTCCGAAAACATCACCGATCCAGAGACTGAGGATGAATATTTCAATGGAAAGAGAGAAATTGATCCTCCTCTTAACCCAGTGAAAGTTCATCCTATATATCGGAGACGGATGGTAGAGACTGCTGCAGGTAAACAGAATAAGAATGCAGTAGAGGATTGCAGTCAGCAGGAGCTTAATGACCTTCATGATCGTTTTTCTCAAAAGCCAAATGAATCTTTGGTAGCTTGGGCTGTCAGATTATGGGAGATGGGGGCTCATGGAGTGCAGGTGAACGCAGTGGATGGCTCAAAATTTGTCCAACTCATTCATGAACCTGTAGTGAAGGAGGCCTTCCGTACCTTGACAATTCAGCAGCCACATGTGGTGTGTAGTATGCTTGATGTTGTGGCCATGGCATTACAGCATAAATACCCATCAGAGGCAGATTGGCCACCAAATGAAAAACCATGGTTTACATTGAAAGATTGTGCTCAGAGATTGAAGGAGGAGGTTATGAAAAATGCTATTTCAGCAAATACATATGACTATTACATGCAAGTTATTGTAAGTGTATCTATTAGAAATCGTATCATTAGAAATGCCCCTCCAGCCTATAAGCATATCATGATGACACTAATGATAAATCAGACTGGGAAAACTATCGCCAATACATTGGAGGCAATTAGACAGTTAGGGGATCTGGGAGATTGGGGTCCCAAATAGTGTTGAGCGATACCTTCCGATATCAGGAAATATCGTATCGGATTGGATCGGGCCGATACCCAAAAAGTATCGGATATCGCCGATTCCGATACCGGAAACCAATGCAAGTCAATGGGACACAAATATCGGAATGAAAATAAACCCTTTCTTTCCTTGTAGGTTAATTCTACATGAAGGAAAACAACTAAGAATAATGTAGAATGACATGAAAAGCCGGCAATTCATCAGCGGCATACACCGGTACCCGACAATTTACAACAGAAAGAATAGAGCTTCACACATAGATTAGATAGATAGAAACATGTCAGTCACATATATATGAAGTACAGTGACAGTGTTGCTTACTGTACTTGTCATTTAGTGTAAAGGATTTATTAAAAAAAATATTAGTGTTTTCGTACACCGTCTCTTTAAAAAAGCCGGCCGGCAATTCAGCAGCGGTACCCGACAATTTATAACAGACAGAATAGAGCTTCACACATAGATTAGATAGATAGAAACATGTCAGTCACATATATATGAAGTACAGTGACAGTGTTGCTTACTGTACTTGTCATTTAGTGTAAAGGATTTATTTAAAAAAATAATAGTGTTTTCATGCACCGTCTCTTTAAGAAAGCCGGCCGGCAATTCAGCATCTGTACTCGACAATTTAGAATAGAAAGAATAGAGAATCACACATAGATTAGATAGATAGAAACATGTCAGTCACATATATATGAAGTACAGTGAAAGTGTTGATTACTGTACTTGTCATTTAGTGTTAAAATAAAGGATTTATTTAAAAAAAAATTGGCGTGGGGTTCCCCTTAATTTTAGGCTCTAGCGGAGGTTAAGCAGACAGCTGGGGCAAATGTTTGAAGCCTGGGAAGGGGGTAATACCCACGGAGCTTCCCAGGCTACTAATATCAGCCCCCAGCTGAATACCTAGCCTTTACTAGCTATTAAAATGGGGGAACCCCCCTAAAAAAAATAACGTGGGGTCCCCCCTAATTTAATAGCTAGCACAGGCTAGGCAGACAGCTGGGGGCTGATATTAATAGCCCAGGAAGGGTGCCATGAATATTGGCCCCCTCCCAGGCAAGAAACACCAGCCGTCAGCCGCCCCAGAAATGGCGCATCCATAGGATGCGCCAATTCTGGCACTTAGCCTCGCTCTTCCACGCTGCCCTGGTGCGGTGGCAGGGGGTAATAGGGTTGGGGTTGATGTCAGCTTATAATGCCAGCTGACATCAAGCCCAGGTTAGTAATGGAGAGGCGTCTATAAGACACCCCCATTACTAACCCCATAGTCAAAGTTAAAAGAAAACACAAACACCCAGAATAAAGTCCTTTAATTGAAATAAAGACACAATTCTTTATTGTTCTAAATTAAACCATACTTACCATCACGCCCATTCCAGCTGAAGCCAACGATCTCCTGCAATAAAAGTAAAATAATAAAGCAACCTCATCCTTACCTTTCCATGGTTCCCACGACAGCTTCAGCTCTGCTACATCGAGATGACAGGCTGGACCGCAGCAGAACGCTGCCATCCAGCCTGTCATCCCGCAGACACTGAGAAGCACAGGCATGCTTGCGCTCCTCAGTGTCTCTCTGTGACGTCATCCAGATGAGCCGAGTTCATGTCCAATGAACTCAGCTCACCTCATGCACGTCACTGACAGCGTGGGAAAATTCTCCTGCACTCAGCGCTTCAGCGTGAGAATTCTCCCACGCTGTCAGTGACATACATGAGGTGAGGTCATGTCCAATGAACTCAGCTCACCTCATGCACGTCACTGACAGCGTGGGAAAATTCTCACGCTGAAGTGCTGAGTGCAGGAGAATTTTCCCACGCTGTCAGTGACGTACATGAGGTGAGCTGAGTTCATTGGACATGACCTCGGCTCATCTGGATGCCGTCACAGCCAGACACTGAGGAGTGGAAGTATGCCTGCGCTTCTCAGTGTCTGCGGGATGACAGGATGGATGGCAGCGTTCTGCTGCGGTCCAGCCTGTCATCTCGATGTAGCAGAGCTGAAGCTGTCGTGGGAGCCATGGAAAGGTAAGGATGATGTTGCTTTATTATTTTACTTTTATTGCAGGAGATCGTTGGCTTCAGCTGGAATGGGCGTGATGGTAAGTATGGTTTAATTTAGAACAATAAAGAATTGTGTGTTTATTTCAATTAAAGGACTTTTTTCTGGGTGTTGTGTTTTTTTAAATACTTTACTAGAAATTCATGGTGGTCATGTCTAATATTGGCGTGACCCCATGAATTTCGGGCTTAGGGCCAGCTGATAATGCCAAGCTGGCCTTAACCCCTTTATTACCCAGTGAGCCACCGCACCAGGGCCCTGGATGAGTTGGGTACAGCGCCAGAAGATGGCGCTTCTATGAACGCGCCATTTTCTGGGGCGGCTGCGGACTGCAATTTGCAGCGGGGGTGGCCCAGAAAGCTTGGGTCTCCCTGCGCTGCGGATTCCAGCCTCCAGCTGCCTAGTTGTATCTGGCTGGGCACAAAAATAGGGCGAAGCCCCACGCATTTTTTTTTAAAATTATTTCATGAAATTCATGGAATAATTAAGAAAAAAAGGGCTTCCCTATATTGTTGTGTCCAACCAGGTACAAATAGGCAGCTGGTGGTTGGGGGCAGCCCATTCCTGCCTGCTGTACCTGGCTGGACACAAATATAGTGCGAAGCCCGACGTCAATTTTTTTTTAATTATTTCATGAAATAATTTTTTTAAAAAAGGGCTTCCCTATATTGTTGTGTCCGGCCAGGTACAAATAGGCAGCTGGTGGTTGGGGGCAGCCTGTTCCTGCCTGCTGTACCTGGCTGGACACAAATATAGGGCGAAGCCCCACGTCAATTTTTTTTAAAATAAATCCTTTATTTTAACACTAAATGACATTTGAGGAGTTAATAAAGATGCAGTCCCTAAATTATTATTTATTTTTTAATTAATTTTTCCCAAAACTTTTGACGTGGACTTCGCCATATTTTTGTATGCCAGCCAGGTACAGCATCCAGCTTCTATGAACGCGTCATTTTCCGGGGCGGCTGCAGACTGCAATTTTCAGCGGGGGGGGGGCAGAAAGCTTGGGCCTCCCTGCGCTGCAGATTCCATCCCCCAGCTGCCTAGTTGTACCTGGCTGGACACAAAAATAGGGAGAAGCTTCACGTATTTTTTTTTTTTAATTATTTCATGAAATTCATGAAATAATTAAGAAAAAAAGGGCTTCCCTATATTGTTGTGTCCAACCAGGTACAAATAGGCAGCTGGTGGTTGGGGGCAGCCCGTTCCTGCCTGCTGTACCTGGCTGGACACAAATATAGTGCGAAGCCCCACGTCAATTTTTTTTAAATCATTTCAGGAAATTCATGAAATAATTAAAAAAAATTGATGTGGGGCTTCGCCCTATATTTGTGTCCAGTCAGGTACAGCAGGCAGGAACGGGCTGCCCCCAACCACCAGCTGCCTATTTGTACCTAGCCGGACACAACAATATAGGGAAGCCCTTTTTTTCTTAATTATTCCATGAATTTCATGAATTTAAAAAAAAAAAACGTGGAGCTTCGCCCTATTTTTGTGTCCAGCCAGGTACAACTAGGCAGCTGGGGGCTGGAATCTGCAGCGCAGGGAGGCCCAAGCTTTCTGGGCCCCACCCGCTGCAAATTGCAGTCCGCAGCCGCCCCGGAAAATGGCGCGTTCATAGAAGCGCCATCTTCTGGCGCTGTACCCAACTCATCCAGGGCCCTGGTGCGGTGGCTCACTGGGTAATAAAGGGGTTAAGGCCAGCTTGGCATTATCAGCTGGCCCTAAGCCCGAAATTCATGGGGTCACGCCAATATTAGACATGACCACCATGAATTTCTAGTAAAGTATTTAAAAAAAACACAAACACCCAGAAAAAAGTCCTTTAATTGAAATAAACACGCAATTCTTTATTGTTCTAAATTAAACCATACTTACCATCACGCCCATTCCAGCTGAAGCCAACGATCTCCTGCAATAAAAGAAAAATAATAAAGCAACCTCATCCTTACCTTTCCATGGCTCCCACGACGGCTCCAGCTCTGCTACATCGAGATGACAGGCTGGACCGCAGCAGAACACTGCCATCCAGCCTGTCATCCCGCAGACACTGAGAAGCGCAGGCATACTTCCACTCCTCAGTGTCTCGCTGTGACGGCATCCAGATGAGCCAACAATGAACTCGGCTCACCTCATGTACGTCACTGACAGCGTGGGAGAATTCTCCTGCACTCAGCGCTTCAGCGTGAGAATTTTCCCACGCTGTCAGTGACGTGCATGAGGTGAGGTCATGTCCAATGAACTCGGCGCACCTCATGCACGTCACTGACAGCGTGGGAAAATTCTCACGCTGAAGCGCTGAGTGCAGGAGAATTTTCCCACGCTGTCAGTGACGTGCATGAGGTGAGCTGAGTTCATTGGACATGACCTCGGCTCATCTGGATGCCGTCACAGCGAGACACTGAGGAGCGCAAGCATGCCTGCGCTTCTCAGTGTCTGCGGGATGACAGGCTGGATGGCAGCGTTCTGCTGCGGTCCAGCCTGTCATCTCGATGTAGCAGAGCTGAAGCTGTCCTGGGAACCATGGAAAGGTAAGGATGAGGTTGCTTTATTATTTTACTTTTATTGCAGGAGATCGTTGGCTTCAGCTGGAATGGGCGTGACTGTAAGTATGGTTTAATTTAGAACAATAAAGAATTGTGTCTTTATTTCAATTAAAGGACTTTTTTCTGGGTGTTTGTGTTTTTTTTAAATACTTTACTAGAAATTCATGGTGGTCATGTCTAAAATTGGCGCGACCCCATGAATTTCGGGCTTAGGGCCAGCTGATAATGCCAAGCTGGCCTTAACCCCTTTATTACCCAGTGAGCCACCGCACCAGGGCCCTGGATGAGTTGGGTACAGCGCCAGAAGATGGCGCTTCTATGAACGCGCCATTTTCCGGGGCGGCTGCGGACTGCAATTTGCAGCGGGTGGGGCCCAGAAAGCTTGGGCATCCCTGCGCTGCGGATTCCAGCCCCCAGCTGCCTTGTTGTACCTGGCTGGACACAAAAATAGGGCGAAGCCCCACGTATTTTTTTTTTTAATTATTTCATGAAATTCATGGAATAATTAAGAAAAAAAGGGCTTCCCTATATTGTTGTGTCCGGCTAGGTACAAATAGGCAGCTGGTGGTTGGGGGCAGCCCGTTCCTGCCTGCTGTACCTGACTGGACACAAATATAGGGCGAAGCCCCACATAATTTTTTTTTAATTATTTCATGAATTTCCTGAAATAATTAAAAAAAAATTGACGTGGGGCTTTGCACTATATTTGGGTCCAGCCAGGTACAGCAGGCAGGAACGGGCTGCCCCCAACCACCAGCTGCCTATTTGTACCTGGTTGGACACAACAATATAGGGAAGCCCTTTTTTTCTTAATTATTCCATGAATTTCATGAAATAATTAAAAAAAAAAAAACGTGGAGCTTCTCCCTATTTTTGTGTCCAGCCAGGTACAACTAGGCAGCTGGGGGATGGAATCTGCAGCGCAGGGAGGCCCAAGCTTTCTGCCCCCCGCTGAAAATTGCAGTCCGCAGCCGCCCCGGAAAATGGCGTGTTCATAGAAGCTGGATGCTGTACCTGGCTGGCATACAAAAATATGGCGAAGCCCACGTCAAAAGTTTTGGGAAAAATTAATTAAAAAATAAATAATAATTTAGGGACTGCATCTTTATTAACTCCTCAAATGTCATTTAGTGTTAAAATAATGGATTTATTTTAAAAAAAAATGGCGTGGGATCCCCCATAATTTTAGTCTCTAGCGGAGGTTAAGCAGACGGCTGGGGCAGATGTTTGAAGCCTGGGAAGGGGGTAAAACCCACGGAGCTTCCCAGGCTACTAATATCAGCCCCCAGCTGAATACCTAGCCTTTACTAGCTATTAAAATGGGGGACCCCCCCCAAAAAAATGACGTGGGGTCCCCCCTATTTTAATAGCTAGCAAAGGCTAGGCAGACAGCTGGGGGCTGATATTAATAGCCCAGGAAGGGTGCCATGAATATTGGCCCCCTCCCAGGCTAGAAACACCAGTCGTCAGCCGCCCCAGAAATGGCGCATCCATAGGATGCGCCAACTCTGGCACTTAGCCTCGCTCTTCCACGCTGCCCTGGTGCGGTGGCAGGGGGTAATAGTGGTGGGGTTCATGTCAGCGCCAGCTGCCATGAAGCCCAGGTTAGTAATGATGGGCGTCTATAAGACACCCCCATTACTAACCTACAAAGTGTTAAAAAGAAAAAACACACTACACCCAGAAAAAAATAATTTATTTGAAATAAAACACACAATTTTATTTAATTCTTAGTTTACTAAAAATAATAGTTACCTGTCCACGTTCCTGCTCTGATCTCCCATGCACAGCTGTCACATCTGGAGATGGTGACAGCTGTGCATGGCTGCTGTAAGCTCACGCTGCCGGGAACACGTCCGCTCCCGGCAGCGGGAGCCACTGACTGAGGTCACCGGAGTGCATTCAGGCAGGGCAGCTCCGGAGACCTCCTTTACGGCACTGCTGTACCGTGGGAATTTCTCACGATACAGCAGGGCCGTAAAGGAGCTAACCGGAGCAGCGCTGCCTGAACTCCGGTGAACCCTTACGGCCCCGTCATTCTAGCGGCGGCAGCGGTTCAGAGCGGTCACATTCTATGTGGCTGCTCTGAACTGGAGATCTTCGTGGGACACTCGTGGACTGCTACGGAGGGGTAAGGATAAGGTTGTGGTTTATTATTTTATATTTTATTACAGGAGATCGATGGCTTCGGGGAATTAGGTGTCTAGGTGAGTATAGGTGTAGTTTTTTATTTTTTACTTTATTTTAGGTGGCGATCGGCGGGGACAGGTAATGTATGAACTAATTTATTGTAGGTAACCACTGGCCACCAATGACATGTATTTAACATTTATTGGGGACACAGTAGGGCAATTTAAATAGCAGGATCAGTCTGATGGGAACTACTGCTCCCATCGAGCTGATCCTGCTGGCAGGAGTGGACGGGGGACAGACATAGGCCGATGGGAGTAGTAGTGTCACATCGGCCTATGTCTGCCTGCACGCACACACCCGCACACACACTGCACACACCCGCACACATCGCACAGACACCGCGCACACCCGCACAAACATCGCGCACACACCCCGCACACACACCCCGCACACACACTAATCATGACGGTCTGATCGTCTGGGAGGTGAGGCTGACCTGTGCGGCCGTGGGAAAGTTCATGTGAGTTCATGCAGTCAAGCATGAACTCACATGAACCCTCTGAGGGCACCGCGGCTAATTCAAATGAACAGCTGATCGGCATCAGCTGATACCTCAGCTGTTCATTTGAAATAACCGGCGGGAAAGCGCAGCACAGAACGGGAAAGCCGGCGGTGAAGTCTTTTCACTGCCGGCTTCCCCGCCCGGGTCCTTCACTCCCCGCTCCTTGGAGCTGCGCTCTCCGCCCGGTCCTAACTTACGATCGGGATGGGAGGTGGCGAGGGGAGCGGAGGATCGGGGTGGGAGGCTGCGGGGAAGCAGTATGGGGCTGTGTGATTGTTTAAAAGCCGGCGGCTTTATACCGCCCGCCGGCTTTTAAACAATCAGGAGAATTCTCCCCCGCTGGGATGGCATTCTGATGACAGGCTGGATCGCGCTGCCATCCAACTTGTCATCCTTCACAGACACTGCAGAGCGCAGGCATTATGGGAACTTCCGATTCCGGTATCCGATATTGTAAAAGTATCGGAATTAAGTATCGGAATTCCGATACCGCGAATATCGGCCGATACCCGATATTACAGTATCGGAATGCTCAACACTAGTCCCAAACAAAAGGGTAATTTTCCCTCTGAAGAGCAGTGTGACAATGTCAAAAGTAACTACAATCCTAGATCCCGCATTACCTGGAAATATATGTTTATGGCCCTGATAAAGGATGGTGTCCACAGGGATAAAATAGACGGGATTGGTACTGACGAGATGTGGAAATTGTATCTAAAGAGAGGACTTAATAAAAAGTCAAGGGTTTCACATAATAGAAAGGTTACAGTAAAATATTCTGAATCCCCACAGCAGGGGCCGGGCAGGACATGGGGAGAGAGAGGGCCCACTCCCTCCTCGTCGCCAGCAAAGCCCACAGCACCGGGGTTTGAGGATCTTTATGATGAAGTTAAATCCTTGATACAGGAATTCAAAGCCCAACAGAAGGGGGCATCATTTTCTCCTAATAAGATGTCTTCATCTGAAATGGAGGATCAATGGAGGGAGACAGATAAAAGTGACTGACATGCTGGCCACGCCCCACATATGATGGTAGATACAGGGGCGGAGGCCAGTTTGATTAATGGAAATCCAAAACAATTCAGTGAATGCAAGGTTATAACTACAGAATTAGGAGGAAAGCAAATTGAGGCAATTCAGGACAGAGCAAAACCAGGAGTTAGTGGAATCTCCACATTGCATGAGAAGTTAAGCAAAGTCCCCGTGGGACTTCAGGAGCAGGAGATACCCTTTGAACAATTGATTCCTGAGCAGAGGAAACAAGTGTGGTTTACAGAAGGGTCAGCTAGTTACCAAGGCAACAACCATGTGTGGAACGCGGTGGGCTATCAGACTACAAGTATACATAGCAAAGAAGTATGGGGAAAAGAGTTGTGGCAAGATATCTGGGCAATTGTGCAAATGATTAAAGTGACTGTGTTTCATGTTGATGCTATTTGTACTTCAGATACCTTGGAAAGACTCTTCAACTCAGTAGCAGACGAACAGTCCAAAATATCAGTCACTGAATCCAATAAAAAGACTGACACCACTGAGGAGCTGCTTGGACTGACTCAATGGGCACAGACCAGAGGGGTGGCCCATCAGGTTAGATTTGATAAAGGAAACTGTCATGAAGTGTCAACATTCAAAACAGAGACCAATCCCTCATGTGGTGAGAGGCCAGAAAGCTGGAGGAAAACTTCCTGGGCAAATTTGGCAAATGGACTACATTGGCCCTCCTCTACATGATGGAGGATGCATATGCATGGCTGTGGATGCACACTCTGGGTTTACGTTGATTTGTACCTGTAAAATGGCCAATGCTAACAATACTATTAAGACTTTGGAAACAATGGTATTGTACTGTATCCCAATACAGATTCAAAGTGACAATGAAAGTCACTTCAAAGAAGCTGTAAAGAAAATCAGGACTGCTATAGGCTTGCAAATGCAACCTGAGCGTTTTGGTCTTAGTCTTATAACCTCAAGGTCAGGCTTGGCCTTAAAGGGTATTCAGGTAATGGGAGGAGTGATAGACCAGGATTATCAGGAAGAAATTAAGGTACTTTTAATGAATTATGAAGAAAAGGTCATGATAATACAGAAGAGAGATAAGATAACTCAGTTACTGGTACTGTCTATTTCTAAAATGAAGGTGGTCAGAGTAAGGACCCCTGCAGTTGTGAAGGTCAGAGGAGGTGAAGGATTTGGATCCTCACATCCTATCAATGATGGTGCAAAAATATGGGTGAAACAACTGGGTGACAAAGGTCCTCCAGTACCTGCTGAGGTAATTGTTCAAGGAGCAGACAATGTGTTGATAGTTATGAAACCAGGGCAAAAGAAAGGGGAACACATCCCAACTGACCGGGATTTTGTGCAGAGAATAATATGTGTTTTCCCTTTAGATCAAAATCTGGAAATGATGACCCATGAGATCTTCAGACCGAAAATCGAGAGGCCAACCATGGAAAATGTGGCGTCATGGAAAACCAAACAGAATCTATGGATTTACTTAGCTCAAATGATGAACACTAGCCATTTTTGCGTGACAAAGGTTACCACTGCTATCAATATATTTGAGACTTGGTGGCAGTACCGACCCCCTTTACAGTTATGGACAAAGCTTATAGGGGTAGCTACTCAAGATGACGATACAGAAGGAGAAGTTGTGACCCAGAACTTCATGTGCAATCCATGTTGTGCCTGTGTGAACTGCATTGGGGAAAGCTTTTTGGCAGAAGAGATGATTACTATGAAGACTTTGAGTATTAGGCCAGCTGATTTATTTTTTGCTATAATTTGTTCATGCATTGCTTTGTGTTGTTGTACACAGTGTACACTTCCATTATTATTTTTATGTCAATCATCCGCTAAAACCATCCACTTTGGATGGGGTGCTTTGTATAAATAATGTGTGGCTATAAGATATCCAAGTGTGGATTGTAGTGCTAATAAAAATATGGATATCTTATAGCCTACATATTGTAACATATTGTTTATATGCTTTGATAAAGTGTGGTCATTAGACCAAGTGTGGAATATATTGCAATATACTGCAGTGTAATATCATTGATATACTCTGATACTGATAAAGTAGTTCTTTCACATGAACTGTCCTTGATGCATGCTATCCAAAAAGTGTTTGCTAGGTGTCAATGCAGTAAGACAATGTTAATTGTTCTATGGTCTATGAAGTTGTGTGTTTCAAAGATTCATTATCCTGATTTGTACACAAGTGACCAGTGTTATATTTGCTTTGGCAAATAGTGTTATTGTAACCAAAATACTGATTCAGATAATGTGTGTACACTTACCATTATGTTCCATAAGAAATACGCAGATCTATTGTCTAAAATAATGTTTATAGGTAAACTTCTCGAGATTACAGAACCTGGCCAATTCTGTATTATCGACGACTCATACTTATAAACATTAACCAGTTTTATGCTTCCATTGTCTAAGCCTTATAAAAGTCACTGGAATCATGATACAGACAGAAGCCATAAGTTATACCTGCACTGATGTGTAGTGTTGTATGTACCTGCCCATGCAGTGTTGTGAAGACTTCCAGGGGTCTCTCTGTCTTGGTGAAATTGCTTCTCGGATGTTCCAGACGGATGATGTTTAAAAGCTCCTTGGTGACGAAGTGAGTATATATATATATATATATATATGCACTTAACCTTTGTATTATAACATATACAAAAGTGCATGCAATATCATCATATCATACTATTCCTTTAATTATGTATTTTACCTTTTAAATCAACTATTATAAATAAAATTGCGTTATATCGCAAAGGGTTGCCTTCTTTAAAGCCGTATCCGAACCTTATTGCTAAAAACTTGGCATAACAGTACCTTATATGTGGTCATACAATTAGGTCAAGAAATATTTGGACAGTGACCGAATCTTTGCGATTTTAGCTCTGCAGACCACTATTTTTTATTTAAAATTAAAAAACTGAGATACAATTTGAACAAAAATATCCTGTGAAACGTTTGGGAATTGCAACTAATTTTCTACAAAGCCTCCTCATTTCAAAGTCTAATCTGGCCTTTCTATTTTTAAGGCTGATTAATGGTTTGCACCTTGTGGTGAACCCTCTGTATTTGCTCTCATGAAGTCTTCTTTAGGCTATGTGCACACGATGCAGAAATGCTCAGGATTTTTTCCTGAGCGTTTCTTCATCTCCTTGGCAGAAAAAACTCATGCGGATTGTACATGCGGATTGTACATGCAGATTGTACATGCGTTTCTCCTGCCAGGGACAAGCGGATGTGAAGCGTTCTTCACATGCATTTCCGCATGCGGGTGTCAAGTGCTTTCCAAGCGATTTTATCATCACTTGGAAAGTGCTTGTCAACTTGGTCACACTATATAAATCCATGCCGGTTGCATGGATTTATATAGTGTGACCTAAAGAATGACTAAAAATAAAAAATAAATATATACTTACCTTCTGATGGCCCGCGGAGTCTTTATCCGATGCGTCTTGGCTTGCCGGCAGCTCGCGGTAGACTAAAGGACCCGTCACATGACTAAATGACGTCATGGCAGGTCCTTTTCAGACCATCGCAGGTGCTGGCAAGCCAGGACGCATCACTATGGAGACTGGGGGCCATCAGAAGGTAAGTATAATATTTATTTTTTATTTTATTCTTTTTTTACAGGTACTATGGGACCCGGGTCCGGAGGAGAGTCTCCTCCTCTCCAGACCCGGGTACCATCCGCACATTGAAACGCATGGATTCTGCATCTGCAGATGCAGTGATGCGGATTCCATGCGCTCCAATGCAAGTCAATGGCGGCGAAAACGCCGCATTTACGCAAAATAATTGGTAGTGCTGCGGATTTTTCCACAATGATAATCCGCAGCGGAAATTTCCGCAGCATGTGCACAGCACATGCGGATTATCATTGGGGAACATGGCAGGCCTTCTACCAAGCGTTTTTTAAGCGTTTCTGCAGCAGAATTGCCTCTGCGGACATGCTTAAAAAACGCATAGTGGGCACACAGTCTTATGGTAAACTTACATAATGAAACACCTACTTCCTGGAGAGTGTTCTTCACTTCAGTGGATGTTGTGAAGGAGTTTTTCTTCACCATGGAAAAGATTCTGCTATCATCCACCACTGTTTTCTTTTGTGGACGTCCAGACCTTTTTCAGTTCCCAAGCTCACCAATGTACTCTTTTTCTTACAGAATGTACAAAACTGTTGATTTGGCCACTCTTAACATTTCTGCCATCTCTCTGATGGATTTATTTTTTTTATTTTAAGCCTAATTATGGTCTGTTTCTCCGTTGAGAGGTCCTTTGACCGCATGTTGTGGGTTTGCAGCAACAGCTTCCAAATGCAAATGCTTCATCTGGAATCATCTCCAGACCTTTTACCTGCTTAGTTGATGGTTGATTAACAAGGGAAAATGTCATGCAGCCCATTAAAAAGCTTTTGAGATAATTGTCCAATTACCTTTGGTCCCTTAAAAAAGAGGCATCTACATATTAAAGAGCTGTAATTCCTAAACCCTTACGCCAATTAGGATGTAAATACTTTAAGCCCATATCGATTACAATATATAACTGTATCTTGCATATGCTACAGCTAAAATGCCTAAACTTTTCTCACTGTCCAAATATTTCTGGACCTAACTGTATATTATTGTTTGGGCGCATGGCTTAATTATTTTACACCTTGACAGATATCCATTACTTGCCAAAGAAAAGTGGGAGACTGACACTGACCCCATAGGGTACTAGGTTTGGTTCTCTATATTGGAATATGTTTCCAAAATCTCACAAAGTGACTCTTAAAGGTTATCGCAGATTTTTTTTTCCCTAAAAGTCATCACGTCTTATTTAGAAGTATGACAAGTGTGGGCTCAAAATACGTGAGTGAGCAGAAGTGCAGTTATTCTTCCCATGCAATGGAGTTCTTCAAGACTTCAAATATATTGGACAGTTGTCTTAAAGGGTTTTTCCCAAAATGTTAAGTTTGTATTTATTTTACTTATATAGCGCCATCATATTCCACAGCGTTTTACTGACATTATCATCATCGTCCCCATTGGACAATCTAAAGTGTGAGAGGAAAACGGAAAACCCAGCAGAAACCCACACAGACTTGGGGAGAACATACAAACTCTTTGCAGATGTTATCCTTGAAAAAACTGAGAAAAAAATGGAGTTTAATGCTTAATAAATATGAGTTTAATAATACAAATATTTATTAAAAAAAATCCATAGAAAATAATATAAGACAAATGGAACAGTACATAGGTAGCTAAACAAAACAACACACCCACAAAGTGTGTAGGGTATTAAAGAAATGCCTGCATTCATAATATAACGTAAGAACAAGCATAATAGACACAATGGTCAAAACGTAAAATGCAGGTATAATAATGTGACACTAAGGTATTGATGCATATAAAAAAACGTATTTCATAAAGAGAAGGACCCCGACGCGCGTTTTGCATGTGTTAAAATATACAGTTTCTTCAGGGGGGAGAGGTGACGCCCCCCTGAAGAAGTGACACCCCCCTGAAGAAGTGTCACTTTTTATGCCTGAATTTTAGGCTTGGGACCATTGTGTCTATTATGCTTGTTCTTACTTGATATAATGCAGGCATTTCGTTAATACCCTACACACTTTATGGATGTGTTGTTTTGTTTGGCTACCTATGTAATGTTCCATTTGTCTTTTATTATTGTCTGTGTTTTTGTTATAAATATTTGCATTAATAAACTCATATTTGTTAAGTATTAAACTCCAATTATTTTCTCAGTTTTTTCAGTGTTCTATTACTCAATTGCTTTTTGAGGCTGTACTAGGCAGAATTTTCTGCTGCTAGTGGTCTACTTAACTATTGGATTTTGTTCCCTTAGATGTTATCCTATGTAGGATTTGAACCCAGTGCTAACTGCATGTTGGTAATAATTGTGAAAGCACGTTCGTTACGATCTCTGTGATATCCCCCCCCCGCCACGTGATCCCAAGACTGGGGCTGTGGATCACAGGAACCACACTCCGCGGAGCCTTGTTTTGAATTGAGCAGAGGTGGACATTGTCCAATCATTGTCGATAGTACTGCCGGAAATAGCAAAACGCTGTACTCTGCTTTCTCTAGCAGTCCCACAGACCGTGAATGGAGTGGAGATCGAGTGTGCACCCCTCCACTCAATTCAAAATGGAGATCTGCAGATGGGGCTCTTCTTGTTTGGATATACAGTACATATGTTAGAATCTTTTATATTGTTAAGATACAGAATGTTTGCAAGTTAATGGTCCTAAAATGCATTAATATTTATTTTGCATTACATAATCTTAGCTAAATGAATATACTAGAAAGGTATAATACACAGTGTGCCTCTTCTGTACATTTTTGATGTATGTAATCCTACTGTATTGAGATTGTATGTTATGTGTCTGCTTATGAATATGTGTGTCACTGGTGGAAGTTGTACAATGCTTGGAGGATAGGAGAGGTGGTCTGCTTTGGCTGGGATGTTTCTAATAAGATCCAACAGACGTGATCCAAGATTTATTCAAAGCTGGTTTATTCTCAACGTGCTTCAAAGTTCGACTAACTTCTTCATCAGGAGAAGCACAATAACAATACAAAATAGAAAAAGAAGGTTTAAATTGTTAAAATTTAAAAAAAAGGGAGCCAATTTGGAAATGAAACAGCACCACCCTTGTGTAGTACATGTGACTTCAGACTTTTTTTGTGTTAATAAAAAAAGTAGCAAAAAAAGTACGTGTGCAAAATTATTATTGTTATTAAATTTTATGTGTATAAGAAATATATAAATTATTTTTATTTGTACTTAGGATTTAAAATAAAAATGTGTGTCTGTAGAACTTAATAACAATAATTAATTTAGTTTATTTTATTCAATTTAAAATATAAAACATGCGCTTACAAGATGAATTAAATGAATGAATGGACTTAATAAGGAAATTATATCATCGCACACTCATAAGATTAGTTGCAGTGTTCATTTATTAGTATAGGCATAACATCAAACCAGTATCATGTAGTAGCGACAATAAATGGCGACAGTAGTAGTAGACGTTTCGGCCTAATCCAGGCCTTATTCATTAAGTCACGCTACTGTAAAAGAGAGGTAAGATGTTTAGGATTCATACATGTGAGGGAAGCAATAGTGGTATACAAATCCATAAAAAGTAATATTGACGGACGAGAAAAAGGCCAAAAAAGGGAGGGGGGGGGCGGGGGAAGGGGAAGGGAGGTGGATAGGGAGCAAGAAGTAAAATAACAAATATACATATATACATAGGGTTACAATCGCTAAGTATCATGGAGTTGTATAGGTTGAGATGCAGAAATGTGCCAGAAGGAATTATTATGGGAAATCCTAAGTAACACTGTAATGGCAAGGGATGTATATTAGAAACATGTCAGGGTCCCAGGTAGGAGGGGGAATTTTGAAGACCAGTACCTCGTTCGTATGCCTTGTGCATATCAGCCTATAGGGGACTGAAAACAGAGGAAGTCCCAGTTAATCAGTGCTATGCAAAGGGAAGTAAGATAAACCCTTATAAGGTAAATACATTCGCTTATGGTGTGGTACAGTGCTCCTGCGTCTCCATTTGGTGCTGTGGTCCCAGGTATGGCCGTTCATATAGGGGAGGAGGACAGCGTGTCTGTCTCCCTGTGCTGCTTATTGAACACTGGGAGTCCCCGTTTAAATATGTTTGGGCTGAGTGCTAAACCGGAAGTGCGTCACGGGAGGGGGCATGGCCCCGGAAGTGATGTTACGCTCTGGGTATAATGGTGTATAGACGCTGAAGGTTGCTAAGGTACTCAGTACACAACAGTGGCTGGCTGACTAGCGCATGCGCAGAGCGCAGCGGGGCATACATATTCAGGAGTAATGCATAATATAGCGCTGTTATGAGTACGGGAAGAGGACTTATATCTTAAGGTGTAATGCACAGTATTGCGCTGTGAATGGGAACAGGGGGGCACTACTAGACATTATTAGTTTTAGGCACTTAGGTTAGTCCTAGAGGAGTTAACTCACCTACATGTACAAGTGGGTTCAGTGGGTCTGTAGGGAGAAAAGACAGTCAGTTATTGGAGGTGTATAGCAGACTATATCAATTAGGTGGCAATATATAAGAATTCAATGGATCCAATCGATCTCTCTGTTTAGACCTTTTGGGGATAACGTCTGAAGTGTATAGATCCAGTAAGACTCCCGTTGTCTTAATAATTTAGCGTGGTTGCACCCCCGTCTAGGTCTTGCCACATGTTCAATCACTTGGAAGCGGAGTTGGGCCACCGTATGTCTGGCTCTGGTAAAGTGATCTGGCAGTGGGAGCTAATTCTTGCCACAACGGATGGTTGACTTGTGGCTTGCTATGCGATCTTTAATGTGCTGTGTGGTCTCGCCTACGTACAGCAGACTAGAGATGAGCGGTGTTCGACTTGAACTGTTCGCCAATCTCAAATTCGAGCTGTTTTGGGCGGTGTTCGAGCCATTCGGCGAACACGAACGATTTGAAATAAATTCGGCTGTTCGAGGTTATGTTCGATAACTGTTCGTGCACCAAAATCATAACTGGATTTTTTCTCAGTAATGATGAAAATTAATGTTAATACGCAGTTTGAGTGTACAGCGGGGTGGGGGGAGGGGCAGGGGATGGATCTCTGCAGGAATAATGAAGATCTCCATTTTTTTTTTCTCTTTCCCGCATTTACAGTGGGGAGGTGCAATCTGTCAGCCTATCAGCAGAGCACACATGGAGAAAGTGCTTTTTTTCACACAAGCAAGGGCATGTGTCATTGGCAGTGTATGTCACATGTCCTTGCCCTATAAGACCAAGCCATTTTCCCCGTCACCACCATTTTCTCACTGCTGCAGCTGCGTGTTAGACGGCACCGCTGTTGCTGTGTGTGCTATACTTTGTTAATTTCAAGCCAATTTTCACACAAATCTACAGATAGCTTGGGAGTAGGGAATAGTTGTGATTGCAGTCCTTTTAAGGAATAGGTTACAGCATTTCCTACGACTTTTATCAGGCAGGTCTGTGCTCTTAAATAGATAGGTTGTGGGAGTAAAGACTAATTGTAATTGCAGTTCTTTTCAGGACTAGGTTAGATCAGTTCCTATCAGTTTTTGCCAGGCAGGTCTGTGCCAGTGCTGTGCAAGTTATTTTCACAGCATTTGGCTAAATCTAGCAAAGCTAACCCTTTTTGGCCTATTGCAGAGTGTGTTAGTCAGTGGAGTAGCCTATCTGTGTTGCAAGCTACACCACCTGTGTATAGAATACCATTTTTTTTACTGCACCTAGTGAAGTAAAACCTTTTGGGCATAGCATCATTCTATTAGTCCATCTATACTGACCTCCATAAGGTTGCAAATTGAATATAATTTTTTTCTGCATCTACCTCTGAAAAAATATTTGGGCTTCTAGCTGTGTGTGGGACTTGTTCTATTAGACCATCTATACTGACCTCCATCAGGTTGCAAATTGAATATAATTTTTTTCTGCATCTAGCTCTGAAAAAATATTTGGCCTTCTAGCAGTGTGTGGGACTTGTTCTATTAGTCCATCTATACTGACCTCCATCAGGTTGCAAATTGAATATAATTTTTTTCTGCATCTAGCTCTGAAAAAATATTTGGCCTTCTAGCAGTGTGTGGGACTTGTTCTATTAGTCCATCTATACTGACCTCCATCAGGTTGCAAATTGAATACAATTTTTTTTCTGCATCTACATCTGAAAAAATATTTGGGCTTCTAGCTGTGTGTGGGACTTGTTCTATTAGTCCATCTATACTGACCTCCATCAGGTTGCAAATTGAATATAATATTTTTCTGCATCTAGCTCTGAAAAAATATTTGGCCTTCTAGCAGTGTGTGGGACTTGTTCTATTAGTCCATCTATACTGACCTCCATCAGGTTGCAAATTGAATATAATATTTTTCTGCATCTAGTTCTGAAAAAATATTTGGCCTTCTAGCAGTGTGTGGGACTTGTTCTATTAGTCCATCTATACTGACCTCCATCAGGTTGCAAATTGAATATAATTTTTTTCTGCATCTAGCTCTGAAAAAATATTTGGCCTTCTAGCAGTGTGTGGGACTTGTTCTATTAGTCCATCTATACTGACCTCCATCAGGTTGCAAATTGAATATAATATTTTTCTGCATCTAGCTCTGAAAAAATATTTGGGCTTCTAGCTGTGTGTGGGACTTGTTCTATTAGTCCATCTATACTGACCTCCATCAGGTTGCAAATTGAATATAATTTTTTTCTGCATCTAGCTCTGAAAAAATATTTGGCCTTCTAGCAGTGTGTGGGACTTGTTCTATTAGTCCATCTATACTGACCTCCATCAGATTGCAAACTGAATATAATTTTTTTCTGCATCTACTTCTGAAAAAATATTTGGGCTTCTAGCTGTGTGTGGGACTTGTACTATTAGTCCATCTATACTGACCTCCATCAGGTTGCAAACTGAATATAATTTTTTTCTGCATCTAACCCAGACAATAGTTTTGGCCTAATACCACAGTTTGGCCACTCAGCTCTGCTCGTTTCCCATCCATTGTTTTTTTGTGCAAACAACTCCAGAGTTGTGAATTAGTTAACCACCAAAATGAGTGGAAAAAGGCCTGCTGCTGGTGGAAAGGGGAATAGGCGTGTTGGGAAGGGGAAAAAAGGTTGTGTCCGTGGAGTAGGTGTAAAAGCAACAGTAACATCTGCAGATGAAAGACCATCTTCCAGCAAAACTAAAATGTCTACTTCTTTTAGCGGACAATGTGATAAGATCCCTTTCTTACGGCCACGCCAATCGCTACAAATTCCAGATGAGGCACAAAAGCAGCAGGTGCTTCAATGGATATCAAGTGCTCCTTTAAGTGGGCTCGCCTTCACATCAACTTCAACATCACAAATACTCCAGTCCTCCGAGGTGTCACCCCAATCGCACTTGCTTCCTCACAGCTCCCAAATCTCCAGCTGCCCGTCTGAGTATGAGGTAGAACAGATGGTTGAGTCTGCAGAGCTGTTTACTCATACTATAGCCTGGGAATCAGAGGTCGGCTCCAGCGCTTCTGTGAATCCAGACGAGGAAATGATCTGCACTGATGCCCAGAATCTTTATGAGTCGGATCCAGGACCAGACGCAGAAGGTTCTGACCATAATGTAGACCCTCATTCCCAAACTGTAACTCCTGTTGGTGGAGACAATGAGGAAGACGATGATGAGACTCAAATACCTGATTGGAGCGACAACTTTAGTTTTTTGTCAGGGCAGGAACAGGTTGGCTCGGGTGTGATAACACACAGGGTGATGATGATGAGGTTGGAGATCCCACTTACTGTCAACCCACAGTCAGCCAGTCGATGAGGTCAGCAGAGGAGGTGGAGGAGGATGCCAGTGACGACGAGGTCAGGTTGCGCCTTCCTGGACAGAGACGTAGTACTGGAAGCACATCAACAACTGCATCCTCAAACACAACTCTGCCTCTGACCACAAGTCGTGGTGGCTCTTCAGGTCGCATGGGTGCTAAGCCTTGCATAGCCTGGGCATTTTTTCAGATCGATAAAGATGACCCAACTCGTGTTATCTGTAACATTTGTCAACAAAAGCTAAGTAGAGGCCAAAAAATACATAGTTTGAGTACTTCATGCATGAACCGGCACATGGACATGAAGCATAAGTTGCAGTGGGAAGCTCACTGTGCTACAATGCGGCCTAGCCGGCCGGGCCAACCTCCGTCTGCCATATCTTGTGCATCTGCGGCCTCTTCATCCTCTGTGACTGGGGAGACAGCAGTCACACCTGTTTTGGGATGCAGACCTGCCACATCTTTACCCGCAACAGCCAGCGTGATTGGCAGGTCATCATTTTCTTTGGAGGTGGTAAAACCAGCTGGTGTTGAGCGCTGTCCGACATCGATAGCACCACCTTTGGATCAAGGCAACCTAACATGTCCGCCTGCATCTTCCTCACAGACCGGCAGTTTGCCGGGGACACCCTTATCAACCCCGTCTAAGTACAACAGCCAGCCCTCAGTCCCTCAGATGTGGACAAGTAAAAGACCATTTACTCCTAGCCATGAGAAAGCTAAGAGGTTGAATTTCACCATCTGCAAGCTCTTGGATACAGAAATGCTGCCTTTCCGCCTGGTGGACACAGAGGATTTTCGAGACCTTATGTCCGTCGCAGTGCCCCAGTACCAGATGCCCAGTCGACACTACTTCTCAAAGAAAGGTGTGCCTGCGCTCCACCAGCATGTCGCACACAACATCACCGCTTCTTTGAGAAACTCTGTGTGTGACAGGGTGCATTTCACCACAGACACTTGGACGAGTAGGCATGGACAGGGGCGTTACATGTCGCTGACTGGGCACTGGGTAACTATGGTGACAGCAGGACAAGGGGCTGCTGTCCAAGTCTTGCCGTGCCCATGAGTTGTGCGTCAATCCTCTTTATCTCAAAGTTCCTCCACTGCTTCTGCCTCCTCAACCTCCTCTCGGTCCTCCACCTGCACCCAAAGCCTGTCTGGTCATGCCACAAGCTTTCTAACTGCGCAGAAGGGATCCTGCACACCTCCTTACTATGCTGGCAGTAGGGCTCAACGTCATCAGGCAGTTTTTACTTTGAAATGTCTGGGAAATGTGAGTCACACAGCTGAGGAGTTGTGGTCAGCTCTGGAGAACCAATTTCATGAATCGTTGTCTCCACTGGACCTGAAACCAGGGAAGGCAGTGTGCGACAATGCTGAAAACCTGGGTGCGGCCCTTCGCCAGGGCAATGTCACACACGTGCCTTGTATGGCTCACGTGTTGAACCTGGTTGTCCAGCAATTTTTAGCCCACTATCCCAGACTAGATGGCCTTCTGCAGAGGGCACGGTCGCTGTGTGCTCACTTCCGCCGTTCGCATCCCGCAGCTCAGCGACTTACATCTCTACAGAAGTCGTAGGGCCTGCCACTTCACCGGCTAAAATGCGATGTGCCTACCCGGTGGAATTCAACTCTGCACATGTTGCAGCGACTGTGGCAGCACCGACAAGCCCTGGTGCAATACGTTCTGACGTATAGCCTGGGCCAACGGGATCCAGAGGTGGGGCAAATCACGCTGGAGGAGTGGTCTCAGATCAGGGACCTATGCACCCTTCTGCACAGTTTTGAAATGGCGACGAAGATGTTTAGTGGTGACGATGCCATTATCAGCATGACTATTCCGGTGATTTACATGCTGGAGCACATGTTAAACAGAATTCGGAGTCAGGTGGTGGCACAAGAGGAGGTGGAGGAAGTAGAGGAGGCGGAGTTTTATGCAGAAGGGCTAACATCTGCAAGGTCCAGACGGTCGGCAGCACCAAGGCGGCAGGCATGTGAGGGTGGGGGAGATGGTTTTAAAAGGGCGCATGGTAGCAGCCAAACTAGTGAGGAAGGTGCAGGAGCCCAGGAAGAAGTGGAGGACGAACTGATGGAAGACTCATCAGATGAGGGAGACCTTGATCACATTTCTGTTGTGCGAGGTTGGGGGGAGAGGACAGAGGAAGGAAGCATGATTGTTACTTCGCCACCAACACAACAGGGACTTGGTGCTCCTGGATGCGCAAGACACATGAGTGCCTTCTTGCTGCACTACCTGCAACATGACCCTCGAATTGGGAGAATTAGAAATATTCCTGACTACTGGGTTGCCACACTGTTAGATCCCCGGTACAAAAGTAAATTTGCAGAAATAATTCCTGCCATAGAAAAGGATGCACGCATGCAGGAGTATCAGCAGAGACTGTTGCAGAATCTTACATGTGCTTTTCCACAAAACACCAGTGGTGCACGTACTGAATCTCACAGTTCCACCTTGCCAACCGTGGGACCGTCGAGTGTTCAGCACTCAAACCGTAACAGAAACACAGTATCTGCTGGTAACATCAATTTTTCGGAATCATTTCACCACTTTTTTAGCTCATCCTTTGCAAGGCCACAGGAGACAAGAAGTCTGACACATAGTCAACGCCTAGAGACGATGGTACAGGAGTATCTCCAAGTAAACATTGAAGCCATGACTGTGTCACTGGACCCTTGCTCTTTTTGGGCTTCCAATCTGGATAAATGGCCGGAGCTCGCCACTTACGCCTTGGAGATCTTGTCATGCCCCGTAGCCAGCGTTCTGTCTGAACCTGTGTTCTGCGCTACTGGTGGTGTGCTGACAGATAAGGCCACGCGGCTCTCCACTGATAATGTAGACAGACTCACGTTCATAAAGATGAACAAATCATGGATCCGAAACGACTTTTCTACCCCTGTGTCATCCTGGGGAGAGTAAAAGCTTGATGATTGGTTAAAATCACCTCACCAACCATTTTAAGCTTTCAAATTACTAATCATGTTTATCTGTATCTTGGCTGGAAAATAATTTGGGCTTTGTAGCAGTGTGCAGTACTTATTCTATTAGGCCATCTATACTAAGCTCCACCAGATTTAAAATTAATAATAATTTTTAGCTGCATCTAGCCCGGAAAATAATTTTGGGGCTCCGAGATGCGCAAGACACATAAGTGCCTTCTTGCTGCACTACCGGCAACATGACCCTCAGATTGTCAGAATTCGAAGTAATCCTGACTACTGGGTTGCCACACTCTTAGATCCCCCACACTCTTCGATCAACCTTTTCATTTTAATAAAGACCAAAAAATGTTCATTTTTGAAATTATAAGCATTAGCAGGTTATTAGAAACTGAAATCAAACAGTTTTCAACTCAAAACTTTATTCTAGGTGATGTTACATTTGCACAGAGGACCCCTTGTTCGAAAGGAGCTTCTGAACTCTCTCGTCCATTGAATTTGTCAGGTTTTGGATGGTTTCTGCTTCAATTGTTTTGCATGAGGACAGAATACCCTCCCAGAGCTGTTGCTTAGATGTGAACTACCTCCCGCCATCATAGACACTCCTTTTGATGATGCACCAGAGGTTCTGAATGGGGTAAAGGTCAGGGGAGCATGGGGGTCACACCATAAGTTTGTCCCCTTTTATGCCCATATCAGCCAGAGATGCAGATGTGTTATGTGCAGCATGAGACGGTGCATTATCATGCATGAAAATGATCTTGCTGCGGAATACACGGTTCTTCTTCTTGAACCATGGCAGGAAGTGCTGTTTGAGAAACTCCACATACATTATGGAGTTCATCTTTACCCCTTCAGGGATCCTAAAGGGGCTGACAATCTCTCTCCCCATGATTCCAGCCCAAAACATTACTCCACCTCCTCCTTGTTGGCGCTGTAGCCGTGTTTGCGTGGGGTGTCCATCAACCAGCCATCCTCCACTCCATCCATCTGGACCATCGAGCGTTGCACGGCACTCATCCGTGAACAAAACAGTTTTGAAATCAGTCTTTATGTAATGTTTGGCCCACTGGAGCCGTTTCTGCTTGTGTACAGTGGATAGAGGAGGTCGACAGGATGGCATACCCACAGCTGCAAACCTGTGAAGGACCCTGCATCTTGTTGTTCGGGGGACGTTGGAGGCACCAGCAGCTTCAAAAACTTGTCTGCTGCTATGACAAGGCTTTTTTGCCGCTGCTCTTTTAACCTGACGTAATTGCCTGTAGGAAAGAGTCCTCAATTTGCCTTTATCAGCACGCACACGTGTGTACTGTGAATCAGCTACATACTTTTTGATTGCCAAGACACTTCATCCTGATCATCGCACAATGTTGATTGTAGTCATGCCTTGACCTAAACACTCCACAATTTGTTGCTTCTCAGCAGCCGACACATCCTTTATCTTTCCCATTTTGGCAGAAAATGTAGGCTGCTTAATAATGTGGGACAGCCTTTTTAAGTAGTCTTGCCGTTCATTGGACACATCTGCCAAACTAATTAGCACAGGTGTCTGCAATTGCTTACAGTGACATAAAGAGCCCTGACACACATCACTGTCAATGAGTTTAACTGACAAACAAACAAATTCTTCCCTTATCACTCCTAAACACTTTTTGCATAATAATTTGGAGCACAGTGTACATGTGCTTTTCCACAAAACACCAGTGGTTCACGTAGTGAATCTTACAGTTCTAATTTGCCAACCGTGGTCTGTATGGAGTTGTTCAATAAAGGGCCCAAAATTAAGATAACATAGACGGGAGAGGTCTCTATGAATAGGAATTCCAAAGAATTTGATACCCTGTGAGGGCCAGGCAAAGGGAAAGTTGGACTGGATGTAATCCTGTATGGATTTGGGGAGGGAGACATCGAGGGCCTCAGACTTCGCTATATTGATTTTAAAATTTGACCATGTAACAAAGTGATCTATTTCAGCCATAACAGCAGGGATGGATATATGTGATTGAGTGATATATACTAGGACATCATCAGCAAATAGAGAGCACTTGTACTCGGTGCCTCCCACCTCAATCCACCTAATATTGGGGTTATGGCAATGAGAGCAGGTGCTCCGTCACTAGAATGTATAAGAGAGGGGACAGAGGACATCCTTGCCTTGTCCCATTGGTGATTATGAAAGGTGATGAAAATGTTCTGACGCGCCCCCTGGGCCTTGGGACATCCGGAGCCGGACCCTTTTTGGTGGATGCTGGTGGTTGTAGTCTCCGTGGTGGCGACCCGGTTCCGTGGCTCAGGGCGGTCAAACCAGTGGCGGAACTATTTATGTGGTTTTGACGTTTAAATGTCCGACTACGCCACCCGTGGATTGCGGTCAGAGTGAACCGCCGCTGCAGGGCAGACCGCTGAGGCTGGTGTTGTGGGTGCAGCAGAGCGTAGCATAACTCCCCACGGGAGGAGTATAGCCTCAGGGCAGTGTATGCGGAGGATGGGGGTGATGGTGCAGGGCAGCAGCAGTAACGATACGGAGTCAGTGATGCAGTTCAGGGCCTTTACTCACAGTTCTTATTATCCAGACCACGTCTGCAGGTAACGGCTGCCCACGTCGTACTGTGCTCACCAGGTGAGGGGCTCAGACAACTCCCAGATAACTTTGGAGCACTTCACAGGACCCCCTTTGTGTGTCCTTTGTCTGGCCTTTCTTACCTGTCCGGCTGCCTCAGGCCTCCTCTTGGTAAACTTAGCGCCAGTTTCCCTGACCCTATGTGCTGCGGTCCTAGCGGGTGTAGCGAGGGGCTGCGCCACATAAAATGTCACAGCCTCCGGTTTCTAGCTGAGGGTCGTTTCTCGCCTCCACTAGTTTCAGGGACTAGTCTCCCCCTTTGGCCTGACCCCTCCACGCAGGTGGATTCGGGCGTGCGGTGGCGACTCGCCCGTCCACACCCCTGGGATCCCTTCATTCCTCGTTCCTGGAGCCTTCTCCGCTCCTCTTCCTTCCTTCTCCCTCTTCCAGGCCTGGGCCTCTGTTACTAGGCCCGCCTCTGGAGCAGAGCTCATGCAGAGCCCCTGCTCCCTGTCACTTCTGCTCAGACTTCTCTGCACTGAACTAAGATGGTGCCCACCTTTTATACTCCCTTCTCAATGCACCCAGGAACTGCTTCCTCCCTGCTCCTGCACTACAGGGTTCCCCTTCCTCAGTGTTCCCTCCCCCCACTCCAGCCAGGGACAGGGACTGACGTGCCCATCTCAGGGGCATATTGGTCGCCCTGCCCCACGGCAATGTGGTGTAATGCATGCAGGTGTCGGGGTCCTGATCCACACTCCATCCTTACCTGAGAGTGAGATATCACACCTCTGGGTGAGGTGCAATACCTCTGCAGCAACCGAGCCCTCGGGGTGCTACAGTTCCATTTATCTTCAGCCTAGGTGACGCATTGCGATACAGGGCCGTGATTTTGGCTATAAAAGGGTCCCCTAGACCCCTACCCCAAGCTTTTTAAGAAAATAATATATGGCGTGCCAGGAGACTCTATGGAATGCTTTCTCAGCATCCAACGAGAGTATCTAATTACAAATTTTTAACTGCATCTAGCCCAGGAAATACTTTGTGCCTAGTAGCAGTGTCTGCTAGTCAGCGGATTATCCCGGCTGTTAAGCAAGCTACACCACCTGTAGTTTGGACACTTCATTTTTTCAAAGGAAATGCTTCGGGACCACGGGATACTCAGTGAAGAGCATCAGGAGGCACCCCAAGGCATAGGGGCTGGGACTGGCGGTAGGACGCCTTGCGGTGGACAGCCGAGCTCGATCCTTATAAAAGCTTTCTAACTGCAGCAGCTTTAGTGGACGCTACTGGAGCTGGAATTACGCTGCTGCTGGCATGAGACTTGCCCTTCAATAGATCCTTTTAAAAGGATTTAAAGTGTATTCATTCAAATTAGAGAGACAATTTAAATTAAAAAGCTTAGAGCTGCCTCCACCACAGGGGGGCTCGCTCGACCCACCAGCGGACAGGCCCCAGTATTGGGAGAGGGGGGCTGGCCGTCAGGGTCCACCGCGACTCTGGCACAAACGGAGGTGGCACGGGCAGGAACGGACTGGCCGTGTCGGCTTCTCACTTTTTGGATTTTAGAAGGGCATGACATGCCTATATCTGTGTCTCCCCCTCCTTTTACTCCTCCACCTCTTTTCTTTTCGCATGACTATATGTACTTGTCACTTTTCCATGTGTTAGTTATGTCTTCTGAGCAGTTTGTCAGCTTTTGAACACCTTTGAAGGTGTTTTCTATGTGTTTCTATGTGTTTTTGTTTGCCTGCCATTGGTTTTAACGGTGTTCGAAGGTGTTCGACGAACAGTTCGACGAACAGTTCGGCGAACACAAGGGTGTTCGACGAACCGAACCGAACTCGAACACTACGGGGGTGGCTCAACACTACAGCAGACCACATGGGCATTTGATAACGTAGATTACAAAATTCGAGTCTCATGTAAAAAATCCCCTGATGGGGTAACTTTTCCCTGTCCTGGAATGTGTGATAGTGTCAGACTTAATGATGTTGGAGCATGCTGCACAATTGAGACAGGGAAAAGTGCCGTGGCGACGAGTGCTGAGCAGGTGTTGAGATATAGTTGTACGTGAGGACCCTATGTCTGCCCTAATGATCTTATCTTTGATGTTGGGTGCTCCTTTTGCGCACATGAGTACCGGATTTGCAAATGTGGGAATTTCTGGGTAGGCTCTGGCCAGGAGGGGCCAGTGTTTTTTAATGATGGCTTGAACTTTAGGCATTAAGGGGTGATGCGTGTGTACAAATGTTATACTTTCCATTTTTGTAGTGGGCAGATGAGGGGGTTTTGGTTCCAGCGCTTGATCTGCCTCATGCTGGAGGAGCTGAGTAGGGTAATTGCGTTCCCTGAATTTGGCAGACATGTCCTGTAGCCGTTGGGAGACAGTGTTCGGGTCAGAGACGATTCGGGTCACTCTATGAAATTGGGAGCATGGAAGACTATTTTTTGTAGCTTTGGTGTGGCAGCTAGAATAGTGTAGAAGGCTGTTACAGTCTGTTGGTTTTGAGAAGAGGTCAGTTATAAGTTTATTGATGCCATCACGGATGACTAGAGTGTCAAGAAAGGAGATTTGATTTGGGTCATAGGTAATTGTGAACTGTAGTTCAGGTCTGACGGAGTTGATATATGTGAAGAAGGTAATGAGTGTCTCTGGTGGGCCCTGCCATATGAGAAAGATATCATCTATATAGCAATGATAGGTGGTGCAGTGTAGTTTGAATGACTCATTAGGATAAATGAAACTCTCCTCGAACCTGTGCATATAGGCATTAGCGTAAGCAGGAGCTACATTTGAGCCCATTGCGGTGCCCCGCTTTTGCACAAAGAAGTCGTCGCCAAATAGGAAGAAATTCTGGTGTAGGACTAGTGTCAGTAGTTCTAAGCAGAATTGGATAGATGGGGGAGATAGATCAGACTCCGTAAGAAGATGTGCCGTGGCTTTTAAACCTAGTTCATGGGTAATTGAAGTGTACAAGTTGTTAACATCCAATGTAACTAGTAGGCTGGTCGGGGTAAGACCTGAGGTGTTCCTGATGATTTCCAAGAAGGCATTTGTGTCAAGTAGAAAAGCTCGTGTTTTCTTGACAAGTGGTGTAAGAATCTTTTCTAGATAGATTGCTAATGGGAAAAGAATAGAATCAGTAGAAGCTACAATGGGTCTTTCCGGGGGATTGGTCAATGATTTATGAATCTTGGGAAGGATATAGAACACGGGGGTTATAGGGTGGGAATTGGTTAGAAAAGTTGCTGTTTTGTGGTCAATGATTTTGAGATCAAGGTATCTGGTAAGAACTTCCTGAATTTTAGAGCAGATGTTACTGGTGGGATCGTAAGAAATACGACTATAAGTCGTTGTGTCGGCTAGTTGGCGATTAACCTCGTCCATGTAACTTGTCCGGTCCATGATGACCGTAGTGCCCCCCTTGTCTGCTGGTTTGATCACTATGTTTTTGTTGTTACCCAGGCTTTTTAAGGCACTTTTTTCCTCATTGGTAAGGTTTTGATGTGTGGGAAAGAATCCTAGGTGTTGTTGGTGTAGCAGACTTCTGATGTCCCTGGTGATGAGAGCAATGGTTGTCTCAGTCGCGTGATTGGTGTGTGGAGGACAGAATGTACTAGGGTTACGTAACCCCAGATTAACTATGGAAAGCTCCGTTGCAGTATCACCCCCTGGTGGAGGTGCTCTGAACATGGAGGTCTCTTTAGATAGTCCAAAGTGGGTCTTCAATCGTACAGATCGATAGAAGTGTTGCAAGTCCTTCTCCAGCTGGAACGAGTCCCAGTTGGGTGTCGGACAGAAGGATAAACCTTTCTGTAAGACTGCTGGTTCAGTGGGGGAAAGGGTGTAACTGGAGATGTTCTTCACCAGGTTCGGTGTCTTACCTGGGAGCGGGTTGTCATTCTTTCGTTTCCTCGATCTCCTTGTGGGTCTGGATGTTGGCGTCCTCCTTTTTTGGTTTTCCATAAAAAAGTTGGCTCGTTTCGCCCAGTAGAGAAATCGCTTCCCGAGCTGAAGGAATTGTGATAACGCTGACCTGGTTGATGACGGCGTGTAGAGGGACCGGAGGAGGCGTTCCATCTGTATACCCGGTTGTTGCTGTAGTCTTATTTATCCCTCTGAAATTTCTGGCGCTTGCGTTCTTGTAGGGTTTTTTGGTGATCTGCAAGAATTTTGTCAGTCTTATTCTTCAGCGTAGTCCACTCTGTTGATGATAGGTTAGCAATGAGTTGAGTCTCGATGGCGGCAATGGATTTCTCGCTCTCCTTAATAGCTTTCTGCAAAAAATCTACAGTGAGAATGATGATATCAAGGGAGCACTTATTCAATATCTTTTTGAACTTATCACAGTATTGTTCATTATCCGAAAATAGTGTGGGGCGGAGATTACTCCTCAGGCACCTGGGGATCTTTCCCTGTCTATGATACTCAGCTAAAGTTACAGCATGTAAGTTATATGAGACAAGTCGTCGTCTCTCTTTTTCGTAGTCTTTACTTCTTATCTCCTCGGAGGGAGTCTTGAGAAATTCGCTGGACGTAGTCACTAGTGACAATATATTATAACTGGTAGTCTCGTCGTATGCGAAAATGTCGGTTGGCATTTGGAAGACTGGTGCAACGCTCAAGACTAGTAAATCGTTAAAATAGATAATTAGCATGCACTCTGTCAGTAAGTTAGAGGTGCTGATGAAGGGGCACGTGGTGCCCAGTACGTACAAGGAAATTATATCATCGCACACTCATAAGATTAGTTGCAGTGTTCAATTATTAGTATAGGCATAACATCAAACCAGTATCATGTAGTGGCGACAATAAATGGCGACAGTAGTAGTAGACGTTTCGGCCTAATCCAGGCCTTATTCATTAAGTCGCGCTACTGTAAAAGAGAGGTAAGATGAATGGACTTAATGGCGTGGACTCTGTGAGAAAGGGGAACCCGCCACATGAACTTTCTCTATGCTTGATAGCGGGATTCCCCATCTTTGAATTAGCGTGAGAAGGTACTTTCCATATCACTTTGGCTGGTCGCGGTCTGAATGTATAGAGCTGTAGTAGTGGTGAAGGAGGTAGTTCCCCTCTGACACTGAAAAGGGGTTAAAAGCATGTTCCCAAAAGTCGGAACCCTCTGGGCTGCAGTTTGGTCCAGGTAGGGGTTAACTGTGACAGCCAGCCCAGTAGAGGGAGGGGAAACCCAGTTCTAATGTTGAGTACAGGAAGTGAGCTCAGTCAGTAGTGTGCGGTACTTCAGAGAGCTAACAGGCTCTATTCTGACTGCTAGGGTAGATGTGGGCTTAGTATCCCGGACAGTGGATCATCAGACACAAGAATCCCTCCACAAGAGTCCCCTTAGCCGGCCTAGGTACCTCGAGTAGATCGTCGAGGATCTAGGGGCGCATTCTGTCTGCAGGCTTGCAGAAGAAGTAAGGACTCAAGTATAGGATGTGGGGAAAACTAGGATCCGGATATACTGTCTTTGGTGAGGAAGAGTCTCTAGGGCTAGAGAACAAAGCAACAGAGATGCTTCACCTAAATTGGGAACCATGGCTGAAGTTATATCAAGTACCTGTACAAAAGATGACAACATGTTGGGCCTTATCCTTTATACCTGCCTGTAAATATTGTAAATACTGCCAGTTACTAAGTAAAGTTCCGGTTATTGATATGAACTTTGTGTCCTCTGAATTTCTTGCTGCCCTGGTTCCTGAAGAGGAATTCCTGGAGTCAGAAGAGACTGGCTGGTCAGAAGTAAGTGGAAAATACCACATACGCCACACCACAGAAGAGGGAGGACACACTTTGAATGTAGGGTGCCAAAGCGAGCATGGGCACCTTACAGGGTGCTGGGGCACCTTACAGGGCCACAGGAGGAATGCACCGAATGAGTGTCAGAAAAGAAAAAAGAGAAAAATGACTGGTTATATATGGCAATAAGGAATAATTTGCATCATGTCTGTTGGATCTTATTGGAAACATCCCAGCAAGCACAGATCATCACTCCCATCTTAGAAACATTGTTCTACACAATGGTTGGTTCAGTTCTGGGGGTGCTGCAGCAGCTGAATTTGCCTTGATACCTTAGTTGTGGTGTTGTAACCCCAGAAGGTGGGGAAGTTGTGTTACTCTTCTAGTTTATGGACTGACTGACATAAGACTTAATTGCAGCCTTGTTGGGATGAGAGAAGGGGCTATTTATGTTTTTGTGTTTATTTTGTAATATGAAAAATTTGAAATATAAATTTCTGATTTAAAGGGAATATATATACTGTATATATGTATGCTGGTGAGAAAAATGCCGCAGAGTAAGGATGCCTTTTGAAATATGTAAATTAAAACACAGTCATTAACTAAAGCAGAAAAAAAGTGAGTAGGAGTAGGAGGCTTAAAACTGGGTGAGGAAAAGCCAAGCTCTGTAACAAAAGGTGAGGTTTTGGAAAAAAGTTTCATGTCACTGTGGTCATACACTATGGCAAGACTGCCCAAGCATAGCAATAAAACACAAGGTAGTTATACTGCATCAGCAAGGTCTCTCCCAAGAAGATTTCAAAGCAGACTGGACTTTCAAAATGTGCTGTACAAGTTATTTTGAGGAAGCACCAAGACATGAGGACCACAGATGCCAGACGCAGTGCTCAACAAGGGAAACAGTGCACCAGATTGAAGACACATCCTGCATACTTCCCTTCAAAATCAGATGTCAGTTCAGAAGTGGCAGCAACCAGTGGGACCCAGCTACACCAATCTACTGTTTGGAGAAGTCTGGCTAGAAGTGGTTATCATGAAAAAATTGCGGTCAGAAACCATAATTTCGACATAGAAACAAGGTCAAGTGACGCAACCATGCACAAAAACATTGGAACCAGGATGCAGAAAAATGAAAATGCAGCAGATGACCTGGACTGATGATTTGAAATGCGAAATATTTGGCTGTAACAGAAAGCAGTTTGTTTTCTGAAGGACTGGAGAGTGGTACAATAATGAGTGTCTGCATAAAACAATTAAGCATAATGGAGGGTCCTTACAAGTTTGGGGCTGCATTTCAACAAATGGAGTTGGGGATTTGGTCAGGATTAATGGTGTTCTCAATCCCTAGAAATACAAGCAGATACTTATCCATCATGTAATACCATCAGGGAGGCATCTTATTGGCTCCAAATTTATTCTGCGGCAGGACAATGATCTCAAACATACAGCCAATGTCATTAAGAACTATCTTTAGCGTAAAGAAGAACAAAGAGACCTAGTAGTGGTGACATATCCCCCACTGAGCCTCAATATTAACATCATTGAGTCTGTGTGGATTTACATGAAGAGACAGAAGAATTTCGGCAATCCTACATTCACAGAGGATCTGTGTCATGTAAGGTGTGGGAAAGACTTATTGAAACACAAAGAGAAGAGGGAAAGGGAGCCCAGACTCTAGGGAAAGGGGGGAGTGGAGACCTCCTAGGCTGATCTAATATCACCCTGTCTCCACTAATGTCCCTGTATTGGCTCTTCACCAATCACCGCACGCGAACCCCGCCCTGTCTTTCCCTGGCATTGGGCCTTGGCTAGGGAAGGGAGAGGGATGAGCGCTAGTTGATCCCCACTGACAACTAAAGACAACAAGGGGCACCAAACAAGGAAAGCTAGCTTAGCTTTTAGTCGACTTCAGAGATATAAACACTCGTCCTCATAGGATAAAGTAATGCGCTTGCTCCGAGTCTTCACAAGGGTAATGTGAGTATCGCCGGCACCTCCCTCCATCAGACAGCAAGTATTTATACACCCAGGCCATGGTGTTAATTATCCAGAGGAAGGTAGCCGCTGGGTCCTAGAGAGACAGGCTCTAAGAAGATGTCTGTAATGCCAAACGTAGAGATCTCTTGCAACCAACTGCAGGGCAACTGTCTGTCACTTCTGACACACCCGTGACAATCTGTGGTTAGATCTCCAAAATATCTGAAACAACCTCCTGGCTAAGTTCCTTCAAAAATTATGTGCAAGTGTGCCTAGAAAAACTGATGATTTGATGCTGTTTTCAAGGCAAAGTGTGGTTACACCAAATATTGATTTGATTTAGTTCTTTTGTTCATTCAAATCTGTCAATTTATAACAATAACCTATTGACAGTTTATTTTTTGGACAGCCCTTTTCTTTCCATAAGCCACCAGACTTCAAGCCGAGTAACAAGGACCTTTCCACAGTAATTTTTCACTCTTAGTTAAGTTCTAATATTAATTTTTACTGCTTCAAACCTGAAGATGAGAAAAGGCATTACATTTTGTCATACAGAAAAAACAGGCCATCCATGAAAGGTATGTCTGTTTTGGAAGTCCTCCCTTGTTAGAAGGGTCCATTAACAATAAATGTATCACACAATGTCTTCCTGTTTACACCTCTAGTAATCAGCTGTAATCTGTAGAGAAACCTGTCAATAAGTTTTCAATTTCCCTAGAGCACCACCACAGGGGAAATGAGGTATTGAACAGTTCTCATGCAAATCAAAGGGTTGTTTTAGTAGTGGAGTAGAAGATAGGTCCTCCGGAATGACCAATCTGCATTCTATTCAAGACTTCGGATAATGAATAGAGGATGACCTTTTCTTAGGTCAGTATTCTCTTAGGGCTTTTTCAGACATCCGTGACCATCGGTCCGATCTCGGATCACAATGTGTGGACTGACAACGCGTTTCTCAACCCAAGCATGGCAGCCTCATAGAAATATAGAAATATATGAAGTTATTACAATCGGAGTTGGAAGACACACGGCCAGTCCGTGCAATGCAATCCAAGATCGGACCAATGATCACGATATCTGAAGGAACCCTAACAGGGAACTTAAAAGAGACAACTCCTTTAATTTCAAAACCTAAGATAAAAGCAAAATTAGCAAATACCCTGCAATAAATAAACAACAATAGTGCATGGAAATAACATAGGGTACTTAGTTAACATAATTTTGATTAAAAAAAACATAAAAGAAATCCAACCGCATCAAGGTGACCCTATTCAGGACTGTCCTAACCTCTAGCATTAAAACCTTACCGTACGTCAAATGACATAAATGTGAATGAATAAGGGCTGAGCAGGACATTGCGTTGATATAGATCCCCATGGCTAGGTGTCCATTAGTTGAGATTTCGGTCCTGCTCAGCCTTATTCACATTTACATCATTTGACATATGAAAAGGTTTTAAAACTAGAGGTTAGGACTGTCCTGAATAGGGTCACCTTGACGCAGTGGGATGGCTTTTACATTACTTTGATCAAAATTATGTTAACTAAGTTCCCTATCTTACTTCCATGCACTACTGATAATTATTTATTTACTGCAGGGTATTTGCTAATTTTTGTTTCTATATTGGGTTTTGTCTGTTTAGTGGCCAGTGTGAACATGTGCCTACACGTTGCATACATACCAACTTATATTCCAGTTAATCTCTTTAGGTTTTTCCTTTAATTTCTACTTTGGTCACTTCAGTCAGATATAGCAATGTCTTATTTTCGACATCATCTTATATCCAAATATTACTCAATATAACAACCCAGAATGTGACTTCTATTCCAGTTTTCACCCAAGCTGTGCTTCAACACCAACACCAGAGCACCGAGAAGCACTGCTAAGCTGAGACACATTTTTTTCATCAATTCTGACCTATAGAGAGGGACCTCAATCTCTTACCTCAAAATGCTCTAAGAGGACGTTCAACAAGGGTTTGTTTGTGTGATATTTCATGACATTAACATTTAAAGCCACAAAATGAAATTTCAACAAAAATCATTACCTCCCCAAAACTTCCATTTACCATCACTTGTAGAAATAGCTGGAAGTGACTCATAAAGTTCCACATCTGTAAAATTAAGAAAAAAAAAGTGAATCTCTTCAAGTATAAGTTATAGAAAGTAAATGATTGACAGCATCACTCCAAGAGAAGTTCTGGTGCTGCGAGTTTCTTAAGCTTCTAGAATACATATTTCTGACATCTGGAATATCCATTTTGAAGAAATTCAAAAATACTATTTTTTTTTTATTAGCGAAAGGTCTAATTCTAACGGCTGCAAAAACTATTACTTATTTTCACTGCTTTTCTGTTTCAGTAAAATACTTGCAGCCTGTAGCTTCATGCTTAAAATAATATTATTTTATGGAGCTAAATATACAAACTACACTGTCTGTGTGTCTATTTTAGAAAGACCTGCGATGATGATTTGGCATCCATAGAGTCAATCTTTAACTAACGCCCCTTCAATAGCAACTATTGCCTTCGGGCAAATATGCACTTTCCACCAAAATGACTGCAAACAGCTTTAAAAATGTGATATTTTACTTGTCTACATACTGAATGGAGACTTATATTCACAGCCCTCCAGTCTATACAGCAGAAATAGTTTCCCTATATCCATTTACTGGCTGCTCTGTAATAGTGTTTATATTGTTATTAATGATACAATGATGTCTATGTTGTGTTAGGAAACAGCCATAAAAGTTTAGGGGGTAATTGAAAAAGTTATTAAAAGATGCTAGATGCAGAAACATTATACAAATGCCATATTCTATGTAACTTTATTTAGTGCTTACATCATATAAATTAATAATAAATATATTGAATTTTTCATTATTTCTTCTTGAAATAGGATTCGGCAAAAAACTTTTGAGTGTCCATTTATTTAGTTTTATGTAAAGATGCATGTTACAGTACACAACCGACATTTTTTCTAGTCTTTAAAGTCCAAGAAGGTACATGAGTATCTAATATGTAACATTGTAGAGTTTCCTATTTCTAATTTTATAGACAAAACTATTTTAATGTTCTTGCTCTCCCGACATTTGTCTGTCTCTACTGGTATAAGATATAAAGAGCAATATTTTTTTTTAAATATTAGGCATAACTGTTGTCTGGTTGCCAGGCTCCAAAACTATGTGTTGTACGAAGCCATTCTCAGCTCTTATATGTGCCATATATTTTGCCCTAGATTGATCTTCCTACAGGTCGTTCATCCATCAAGTCGACATTGCTCGAGATCGAGCAGAAGGCCATTAAAAAAAAAATGTACCAGATTGCGTGCATCTACAAGGGTAAATTGCATAGTAAATGTATGCTTGTAATTTTACTTCTGGCCACTAGATGCTGCTGTAGGGTCATAGACTATAAAAGGGGTATGAAAAAGGAAGATAGTTAGTGTGTGGCTGTAAACGCATGGAGTGTCTGGGAAGTCAGGATTAGAGATGAGCGAACTGTAAAGTTCGGGGTGCGTACCGGACACCTAATGCCAGGTGCTGAACTCCAAACACAGACTTCTCCCAAAAGTCAATTTTAGTGTTCAGATTTCGGATGCATAGAGAAAGAGACCCTGTAGAGGTACTCTGCTTCCTTTGGCAGCCCCCTAGCCCTTACTATGACCATTTTACAGACCTTTTACAGCAACAGAGTTCTGGTCTCCATTACCTTCTATAGGTTTCGGGTTCAAGTTCTGGCAGAGTTCTGGTACCCGAACTGAACTTTGGACTGAAGTTTGGTCAAACCCAACAAACCCAAACATCCACGGGTCCGTTCATATATGACTGATGAGAGACATGTCATAACTCTGTTTCCTGGGACAAGCTAGGAGAGACAGCCGAGAGAAGTGGGATCAAAAGTGTGAGACAAGCTGGTGGACATTTATATACCCAGCTAGACTATTACAACATGCAGCTAGGAAAAGACAAGGTCCCTCCAGTGTGAAGTGGCTGCAGATAAGTGCCACACAGACTGTAGGTGCAGTGGTAGCGCAGAGCAATCACTGTTAATCTCACTATACAGACCCTATATAGCTGTAGTAGCAAAACGCCACCCTGGTAATGTACTCAGACCAAGTGCACATAAGTAAAGTAAACTCCTTTATAGAAAGACCCTGCAACATGGGGATAGCCTCCTCTTCACTAGCAATTGTATTTTTAATTGATGGAGACCTCCATTGCTGACAATATACAGCAGTTTATAGGCTCCGCTTTGTGCCCATCATGGTGAGACTAACCAGTAAGAGTTGTGCCACATGTGTAACCTCCAAGCTGATAATTATCCCCGTGGGGAGCGGGCATGGTGATGCGCCATGACCTCCTGTGCTCGCTCACATCAAACCACATCCACCTCCGACTCCTATTGGTCAGTACTTCCTTTTATTGTTAGAACTCTCCTGTTAGGTTTTTTCTATTTTGCTGGTCACATGACCTTTTTGCCTATTTAATCCTGCTCCGCCCTTCTGGCCATGCTGGACTTCATTGTAATTTCTACTCTTAAGCTAGCCAGGTGCTTTGTAACCTTTCTCGGTCAGTTTAGCTAGGTCTTTTTGAACTTTATGTTCTATGTTGTGTGTTTGTCTTTTTACTGCTACAATTTCTGCTAGGAGGTGTCCATCTTTCTACCAGTCCCTAGTTCTTGTAGGGATCCCTCCCTCACATATATAGGTCTTCGTTCAGACTAGCTGAGGACTTTAGCGGGTCTGATCGCAGGATCAGGTTCGCCGTTACATCGTAGGGATCTAGCTTAGTTCTATTGTAGGGACAGATCTCCTGTCTTTCCTTAGTGCTTGTAGCCTATCATAACATTTATACCTCTCCTTTCCTAGATGATGCCACCCCCTGATGATGGCCGATGCCAAAACGCACGTCGGGGTGGGAGCTTTATTATGTGGCTCCTGACTGCTACACAGGTATATACACTGAATTTAATTTATACCACTTACCTTTACTGGGTTTGCTCAGTTATATTACATATGCCAGGTGTCCCCTTCATTCCAACACTTTCTTTCATCTTGAGGTATCCTTGCACTATAGCATTTTACTTTTGTTATGCTCTAGGAGACATTAATATGTTATATCATGTCATGTTCTCTCCCTGTAAAATAAACATACCTTGTGATACCTTGTATTGATTTATTTTTCTTTATTTTTTTTCATATATGTCTATGATATATTTGCACTGGGGAACACATGTTTGATTAGCGCTTCCATTCTGCTTGTTTTTTCCCTCCTCCCTTACATGTATTTTATCTTGATCTAATAAAGCTTAATACGCATTCTATACTATTTTGCCTCTTTTCGGTTTAATCTCTTTTGGTTCTAGTGAGACTAACCAGTAAGAGTTGTGCAACGCGTGTAACCGCCAAGCTGACAATTACCTCCAAGAAATAAGCGCTTGTATTTTTGAAAATACAAAAAACTTGTGATCAGACATTTCTGTTACGATTTACGATATTCCTGTAAGGACAGAACAGAACACAAGTGTCTCCCCACTCACCCAGTCATCTTAAGCACCCACTTTATATATTGATGCATTAAGGGTTTATTCCCATTGTCTACATTTATGTTATTTCAATGGGATATACAATAAATGTCTGATTGATGTGGTCCTGTCCTGTGCCGTTGTTAGAGAAGATGTTGCCATCCATGCACAGCTCACGCCATTCAGTTCATACAAACATGGGGCATCCCATTTAAAGAGAATCTATCACCGAGTTTAATCTGAGATTAGCATGATGTACAGACAACCTGATTCCAGTGATGTGTCACATATTGGGCTTCTTGCTGTAGTTTTGATAAAATCCCTGTTTTGATAAAATCCCTGTTTTATCAGCAGGAGATTATCACTAGGGTACTTGTCCTCCATATCATGAGTTCTGTACAACCCCCCCTCCACCACTGTTTGGCAGCTTTCTGCCTATGCACAGTGTACACAGAAATCCGCCAATCAGTGGTGTGGGCGGGGCTATACACAGCACAGCACTCTGGTTGATCTGCAGTAGATAAAACTGCAGCAAGCAGCCCAGTAAGTAACACATCACTGGAATCAGGGTATCTGCCCCTAAATTATGCTGCTCTCAGATGAGGAAACAAAAGCCTGATGACAGATTCCCGTTAAGTCCATCAGACTCTTACCAGCACTCCTTCCATTGAAGGGAGTCCCTACTACAGCATTTGGCTTCACATTTTTACCAAGTTTTCTAGACATCACCAACAACGTCAAGGAATGTCTCCATTGTTTAATAAATAAGATAGACAATTTAGTGACCTTGTTTCCAGTTGCAGAGCAATGGCGCACTAAGAAATTGGCCTCCCATTACTGTGCTATGTGTGTCTTAAAGGCCCGGACTGCTGCTAATAACACAATTGAGCTAAAACCAGGGAGGAGAACAGTGCCGTCGGCTACTCGCTGCTGTAAATGTTTAACAAATTAGAACAGCTGTTTTACATCAATGAACAAGGTGTTCCTAATAATTTATATTTAAAAAGACCCGAGATGGAAGCAAATGGTGAATGTGATAGTTGTGGCCATATTTACAATTTTACATCATAAATTGACTGATAAAAATAACACCAAATTTTGGAGGAAAAATGTGTTTTATTTGACTCCCATTCATCTTTGCCTGTGTAAAGTCAGGATTTATAATGGCAAGGACACTAGTTAGTGCGGGGCCTCTAGCACCTTATTAAATTTTTATATTTTGGAAAGGAAATGGGGGGGATATACAGTAGGTGTGTTTATTCCTCTCTTCCATAAGCAGTCATTTCATGGGGACAATTGCAAATATGTCACATCGTAGGAAGCACTTCTACTATACATAGCTTTTACGGTATAATCTAATCTATGATTGAGCTGATGTTGCATCTAATTTTTTACTGTTGCTTTACCGGAGCCAACTGACACCAATTTCAGCAACACATTATATTACACCAATGTGTACGAAAACATAATTCATTATTATAGTCAATGACTAAACCCCATTCAACAAATGCAAGAAATTACACTAATGGCAAATTAAGTGAGTGTCCGTCGTGGACAACTATGGATCTGAAATAAATGAGTAAAAATGGACATTTCGGGAAATGAATTTCATTAATCATTTGCCAGAATAAATGATTTCGAAGCCCAGGCTCGCTGTACTTTTAACTTTGTTTACTTTCAGGTGAGCTCAGCTAATATTTTGAATAACCGCTCTGTTCCTGAGTTGCCCCAATAAAATTAATTTCCTATGTTATTTTCATGTAGAACATTCCTATACTGCTTAGAGTACTCACAAAAAAAGTGTAGACTATGCTTATAAATGGAAAGGTTGACCATCTTCAAATTTCTATCCCTTATTGATTTTTTTTTTTTGCCTTAAAATGATAACTTCATAACTGCTATAATAAGGCTTGGACTGGCCCACAGGAGAGCAGGAGAATCCTCCGGTGGGCCCCCCCATCCTCTTATATAAGCAATATTTGGCACTATATACTTGAATCATTATGTACAGACAAAGGCAGCATCTTATTCATGTAACGATATACCCAGTTCATTGTTATATAAATTAGTGATTGAGGATAATGTCACATTTGCATGTAGCTGAAAAGTGGGGCCCTGAAGCTGGTTACTGTTGGCCCTAGGCACCCCAATCCGACACTGCATGCTGCATCGGAAGCTTTTTCTGGTATTCTCTTTACTTTGGCCTCCACCTGGTCATTATGTATCTGGATGCCGTTTATTTAAAGGAGCACTCCAGTAATTTTTTTTTTATTTCCTCCTTTGTTCATGTGTAATAATATAGTCATCGTTTGTTGCTTGATATGTCTGATCTAGGCATCATCTGACCACATTTGTGACCTGCCGGATTACACAATGTTTTCCATGTGGAGCAAAGGTTACTTTCTCAGTGACAGTGCTCATGCAGACCACAGTATTTTCAGTCTGAGTGTGATCCGACAACACATCATATCGCACCCGGAAAAATGTTATTTTATGGGGCCGTGCACATGTCCGATTTTTACCTTGGACCAAGTCGGTCCGAGAATAAAATCGCAGCATGTGTACCAACTTATGTTCCGGCTCATTTCTTTGGTTTTGCTGTAGTTTCTTGTACTTTGTACATACAAGGGTTTGGCTCCCCTTTTCTCAGCTAGGGATATCATCTATATAGCTTGCCAATTGCCAGGTGTCTGCACAGTTGGACCTGGGTCCTATTCTGCCACATCTATATTGAGGTTGGCTGAGGTTTTAACATTAAATAGGACCGTCCCAACTGAGTACACTTTGTCGCGGTGGTATGATTTTTAAGCTTTCTTGATCAAAATAGTGTTGGCTGGGTACCTTATGTTATTTACATGTACTATTACTATTGACTTATTTATTACTGCTCATTTTCTTTTTGTCTTGGGTTTTGCTTGTGCAGATGACTGTATTTTCAGTCCGAGTGCAATTCGACAAAGCATCGGACCAATGTTATTCTTAGGGGCCGTGCACATGTTAGATTATTTTCTCAGACCAAGTCTGTCCAAGGAAAAAATTGCAGCATACACGATTTGCATCTGTAAATCCAATCACACTCGGGTATGCAAGTCAATGAGTCCATGGAAAAAAATCGGACCGCACTCGTATGACATCCGAGTTCATTCCGATTTTTACGGACTGACAGAATGAAGAAGATGGAGACATTTTTTTTCCATCTTCTCACCAAGAATATCAGATCACACTATGCTCACACTCTGAACAATTTCTGAGCAGATTCTGATCAGGGTGTGATTGGCAAGGACCGATTTTCTAGGATGAGAGAATATAAGGTCATACAGTCGCAGAATGAGTCATAATCTTACACTGAGAAAGTTTAAAAAGTGACACAGAAGACACTATGTGACTTGGCAGGGCACAAATGCGGTCACTTAGTGAGGGAGCAGATTGGAGCACCGCTGAAAACGGCAGAAGATGGCAACCAGTGATTAACATAATCAATATGCATACTGTACACACATAATTGAAAACAAGCAACAAAAAAAGATATAAAAAAAACAATTAAGTAGTCATTTAACTGCATAGTAAAGCATAGTAAAACTGAACTGGTAGAAGAGACATACATGCTACCAGTAAGCTCCCGATTCTCGTATCTATAGCAAACTGTGCTTTCCTATAGAGTGTTTCACAGCAAAATTACCTTGGGGTACACATTTTCTTACAAAAGTTTTCTATTGTGGAAGGTAGGGATGAGCGGACCTGTGAAAGTTCCAGAACCCGATCAATGAGGACCCAAACTTTTGAACTGGAAAAGTCTCTCTCTCTCTCCCCTCCGGACTTCCCGCGGAACTCTGAACTTTGCAACGGACTTCCATAGAAGTCCATGTTCCGAGTCTAGCATTGGACACTAACTATCCTGTACAATCCCAGAACATTTAAGTTCGGGTTCGCTCATCTGTAGTGGAGGGTGTCTGGTAAACATAAATGGATCATTCGAAATTTGAATTTGCTAAGTTCGTTGAATATGTCCTAAAATTCGATTTGTGGTCAACTGGTTCAAGACGAAACGCAGGTAGTGTAATTGGCCAGAAAAAAAGGAGAAAGAGAGAATTTCCTCCGCAGATCGATCAGTTCATCTCCGATGCCCATCCAGACTGTGACCACTGTCGAGTGTATACCTCTTTACCAAATGTGGCCAACAAGTTTGTTGCTACAAGCGCAGTTTTCACCTAACCAAAGCACTACAAAAATCAAACAGAAGCGTTTTCTGATGCAGCTATGGACGTCAGACCATTGCAAAAAGTGCAAAGCTTTGGCATCTATGGTGTCCATTTCAGGCATAATAGAACTGACCACACTCAACTAATGTAACGAAACCCAAGAAAATTTGTGCAAACATTGACAGAAACAGGAGAATAAAAATACATTTCACATTGAAAGTTACACTGAAATGCATAAAAAATGTAAAGTAGAACTACTTTGATTAAAATACTTTACAATTTGTATAGTTTGATCCTTTACTTGTCCTAATTTCTTCCACATGCCGTCTCTCCTACCAGTCAGCTCCCGTTCCTGGAGTCTTCAGCGCAGACCAATGTAGCCTGTTCTTCCTGAAAACATCATCTGCCAGAAATGTCATTTGCTATTAACCTGTAAAGACTAATGCTTTGAGGACTTAATATCTTTCTATGGGAACCTCTGTTCTTTAAGGAGATGAAATTAGTGACTTATAGAGTGGGGAATGTGTCAAATTATAGATAAAGAAGCAATGGTCCTAAATACTAACAGATGGATGGCAGATACGGCCTTGACACCGGTCTCTTGGGAAATCATAATCTATAGGGAACTAAACATTGTAGAAATCAGGAGGAGGGTTCTTTTCTGCTATTATCTAATGATAATAAAACTTCATAAGTTATTTCCATATGAACTGCTCACGGCTTAGGCGGGAAAAACAGCATCCAAGGGTCGGCAACTGGAGGTGGGGTACGGAAGCAGCTGTAGTAAATTACATTTAAATATTGGAAAATGTTAGTAAATCTGCCCCATTGTAGCTACAAACTGCTAACTGAGCTAGTCCTGCGAAGATAAGAAGTTATAATTGTATCCAGTCAAGACAATGCTTTGTTGGCTATATACAGATCTAGCAAAGGTTACCTTGACTCGGACAACACAGCACTAGGATATGATGGCACATAAAAGTGTAATTGGGCACCTAATTTGGCATCAGTCAATGGCTTGTGCAATGTTATCCTAAATGGGGTTGTCCAGGTCTAAATTATTTTTTTACTATGAGCCAAAAATCTAACAGGCAGGTAGTTTCAAACTAGTTACTAACTTTTTGCCTTTTCTATCCGGTGCTGGCACAGATCAGTCACTGACCAATTCTGTTGGCGATTCAGCTGCTTATCGGAAACAGTTCAGCTCTTCCTCTTCCGAACTGCTCTGTTGATGGTGCCTAACTGCTGACATCATGCTGATTGATAGCCTGCTCCCCGCAGTTATGCAGCAGGGAGCAGGCTGTCAATCATCATGTCATCAGCAGTCACGCCCCATCATCAGAGCAGAGCAGAAGAGAAGCTACTGCTCTGTCGAGGCATCATCGAGTCGCCGGCTGGCGCATATCTAACCACTCTGTGCCAGCAGAGATCTGTGCTGGACAGAACAGACAGGTGGTTAGCAACTACCTGATTGTTAGCTCTTACGCCCACAGAAAAAAAATAATATCGTCCTGGATAACCCTTTTATTCCTCTTAATTGAGATAACCTTCTGTGACAAGTTAGGGCTCATTCAGATACCAGTTTTATTTCACATATGAGAAAAAAGGACCAAGTTTCATCAGTGTTTTTGATCCGAGTTTCAGCTGAGTTAGACAAAAAAGTTTTTCTACCTTATCCTACCTAACAGTCCTTGAAAAACAGACAACATGCAGATGGCTTCCGTGTGCTGTCCGATTTTTTTCACAGATCCATAGACTTGCACTGGCGATTTTGATCCCACACTTGGATCAATATGGGACATTGTCATGGGGATACTGCGACAAAGTGGGGCCAGAAGACCGCGGTTTCAAGTTTCTCGAACTCCTGCACTGGTTAGAAGTACGTCACCATCTTATTAAATGATGCAGGTTTTTTCCTTGTTATCGGTGGAAGGGTTAAACTGTTCATTGAAGCTCCTGGAGCTTTCCTACTTGGACTGTCTCAGCTGCTTAGTGTTGACCACTCCCCTCTGCTATATATGCTTTCCACTAGCACTTTAGGATTGCCAGTGTTAGTTCTTGGTTTTGAAGTTGGAGGTGTAGTTCGTGGTTGGAGTAGGCATTTGGAGATTTGTTCACAAGACTGTTGCTTGAAGCTTGTTTGTGTGCACATCCTCATCCTCTCCTAATTAGTTTCTCCTTCCTGTAACTCCCCTGTATCCCACTCTGTTGTTTGGTGTGTGTATTTTGCATGATTAGTATTTTCATTTATCCCTGTCCATCTTCCCTTGTTTGCCTGGTTAGTGTGTTCCTATACATTTCTGCTTTCCACTACCCTGAGTGGGGGAACGGACAGATAAGGGCTCATATAGGAGCATAGAAAGGCATGTGAACCCGGCGTCTTCACCTTCAGGAGTAATCTGAGTTACAGGAATAGACTAGGGCGCCCCTAATTCTGGGTACCTGGTTAGCGCCCATAGTCACTGTGTGACAGACATGTTTCTGCCATTTTAAACGGAGAGCCCTATCTACTACACTAGGTATGAGTTCTGTCTATGAAAAACATGGTACAACTTGTACGCAAAAAATGGAGATCTGAATGAGCTCTGTGAGTCACAATAACATTTGATACATCTATATGTCAGAGGGAAAAATGTACAAAATGTACAAAATCTACAAAAATGTATTTGCAAAAAAGAAGCAAGACAAAAATATATCTCATACCCTACCATAATTATATATAAATGTAAAGCAAAGTTGCATAATAAATATAGGGTACTTAGTGAACTATTTTTGATCAAAAAAAGTATACAAGCCGTCCCACCAGCGGCAAGGTGACCCTAAATTGGGACGGTACCTATACTGCCTATATTAAAAACCTTACTGTATATCAAAGTTGAAGTAATGCATATAAAAGGGTAGACAAATAGGACCGGGTCCCAACTCCAGACCACCTAGGCCCGTGGTAAGCTACATATATACCAATCAGCTCAACAAAGGGCATGCCACACCCTTAAATTGCACAGAATGCAAACAAGTCAAAAAACCAGACAATGTGAACTGAGGTCTAAGATGGCAGACATACAAGAAACAGAGGCATGTTCACACTAGCAAAAAAGAAGCAAGACAAAAATATATCTCATACCCTACCATAATTATATATAAATGTAAAGCAAAGTTGCATAATAAATATATAATATGCATTACTTCAACTTTGATATACAGTAAGGTTTTTAATATAGGCAGTATAGGTACCGTCCCAATTTAGGGTCACCTTGCCGCTGGTGGGACGGCTTGTATACTTTTTTTGATCAAAAATAGTTCACTAAGTACCCTATATTTATTATGCAACTTTGCTTTACATTTATATATAATTATGGTAGGGTATGAGATATATTTTTGTCTTGCTTCTTTTTTGCTAGTGTGAACATGCCTCTGTTTCTTGTATGTCTGCCATCTTAGACCTCAGTTCACATTGTCTGGTTTTTTGACTTGTTTGCATTCTGTGCAATTTAAGGGTGTGGCATGCCCTTTGTTGAGCTGATTGGTATATATGTAGCTTACCACGGGCCTAGGTGGTCTGGAGTTGGGACCCGGTCCTATTTGTCTACCCTTTTATATGCATTACTTCAACTTTGATATACAGTAAGGTTTTTAATATAGGCAGTATAGGTACCGTCCCAATTTAGGGTCACCTTGCCGCTGGTGGGACGGCTTGTATACTTTTTTTGATCAAAAATAGTTCACTAAGTACCCTATATTTATTATGCAACTTTGCTTTACATTTATATATAATTATGGTAGGGTATGAGATATATTTTTGTCTTGCTTCTTTTTTGCTAGTGTGAACATGCCTCTGTTTCTTGTATGTCTGCCATCTTAGACCTCAGTTCACATTGTCTGTTTTTTTGACTTGTTTGCATTCTGTGCAATTTAAGGGTGTGGCATGCCCTTTGTTGAGCTGATTGGTATATATGTAGCTTACCACGGGCCTAGGTGGTCTGGAGTTGGGACCCGGTCCTATTTGTCTACCCTTTTATATGCATTACTTCAACTTTGATATACAGTAAGGTTTTTAATATAGGCAGTATAGGTACCGTCCCAATTTAGGGTCACCTTGCCGCTGGTGGGACGGCTTGTATACTTTTTTTGATCAAAAATAGTTCACTAAGTACCCTATATTTATTATGCAACTTTGCTTTACATTTATATATAATTATGGTAGGGTATGAGATATATTTTTGTCTTGCTTCTTTTTTGCTAGTGTGAACATGCCTCTGTTTCTTGTATGTCTGCCATCTTAGACCTCAGTTCACATTGTCTGTTTTTTTGACTTGTTTGCATTCTGTGCAATTTAAGGGTGTGGCATGCCCTTTGTTGAGCTGATTGGTATATATGTAGCTTACCACGGGCCTAGGTGGTCTGGAGTTGGGACCCGGTCCTATTTGTCTACCCTTTTATATGCATTACTTCAACTTTGATATACAGTAAGGTTTTTAATATAGGCAGTATAGGTACCGTCCCAATTTAGGGTCACCTTGCCGCTGGTGGGACGGCTTGTATACTTTTTTTGATCAAAAATAGTTCACTAAGTACCCTATATTTATTATGCAACTTTGCTTTACATTTATATATAATTATGGTAGGGTATGAGATATATTTTTGTCTTGCTTCTTTTTTGCTAGTGTGAACATGCCTCTGTTTCTTGTATGTCTGCCATCTTAGACCTCAGTTCACATTGTCTGGTTTTTTGACTTGTTTGCATTCTGTGCAATTTAAGGGTGTGGCACTTGGAATAAAGTTCAGGTTGGGCACCAGAACCCGAACTTTCACAGGTCCGCTCATCCCTACTCAGAAGTTTTTCTTTGAGTGCTCTGCCTCTTTCTCCCTCCAGATTTCCCCCCTCCTTTCTCCATAAACTTCTATAGAAAGTGGGTGTAACTTGATAACTCACTGAAGGCAGACCTGCTGACAGATTTGAGCAGTTTTCGAGAGTGAATGATCAGTACTAGAGATGGTCAGACCTTTTGAAATTGAAATTTCCCCAAAAAATTTAATTTGTGACAAATACATTTGCAGGGATCTCAATAATGGAAATCTTGTCATTGCTTGGAAAATACACGTGAGTGAGAGGAGAGAGAGAGAACCCCACTGACCATATGAGCTTACACTCTACAGGAAATAGAAGACCCTGCTGACCCTAAAAGCTTACACTCTACAGGAGAGAGAAAGGATCCCACTGACATAAGAGCTTACACTTTACAGGCAATAGAGAGAGAGAGAGAGAGGACCCCACTGACCATGAAAGCTTACACTTTACAGGAGAGAGAGAGGGGAACCCACTGACCATAATAGCTTACACTTTACAGGAGAGAGAAAGAGAGGATCCTGCTGACCATCAGAGCTTACACTCTACAGGAGAGAGAGAGAGAGAGAGGACCCCACTGACCATGAAAAATTACATTCTACAGGAGAGAGAGAGAACCCCACTGATCATAAGAGCTTACACTCTACAGGAGACAGAGAGAGGACCGGAGTGACCATGAGAGCTTACACTCTACAGGAGAGACACTTATCCAGTGACTCTGAAGATGGAAACAGACTTTTCTGTACAAACTGGGCATTGCTGGGAACCGCTGATCAGTGATGGCTCAGGTACTGACCATCACTGTAGAATGTATGATAATCTGCTAGATGTCATAGCTGCAGGGCGGTATGGGGAGGGTCATGAGGCTACACACAAAAAACAATCGCCCGCTCTCTGATGCTTCAGCAGTGTGGGGAATGGTAGCAAGTTTTTTTTTCAAACTGAAAATCAAATCTCAAAATGTTTGAATTTAATAAAAAATGCAAATTTCAAAAAACTTGAGTCTAAAGCAATCCTCTGTGGATCAATCTGCTCATCTCTAATTGGTACAGAAGGGAAGAAATTAATAAGAAGGGGGAAAGAGGCATTTTATCTAATTAGATATATTATTATTTATTATTATTATTATTATCTTCAATTTTACTGATTTACATTAAAAAAATAAAAGCTCCTCGGTGACTTAGTGTAGTAACACTTTACACTCTTCCTACGTTCTGGGTATCTGATCCCAACATATATGGTAAACATGACAATAGGTTATAGTGGGTGTAACAGATTGTCATTTTGGCATACGGTCAAGTGCTATATCTTTATTTAAACTATATTAAAAAGCATATTGACTATTACCAGGGAATCCAACAAAAATGTATACTATTATTTTACAATGCAACTCATTAGAGAACTTATGCAACTATGTAGCATACAGAATTGCATACATCCAGGCTATATATTCAGTGTATATGGCAGAGACATTTTCAAAAGGTCAATTCCAAACTACAAAAAAATGAGTGATGATAAAATATTTCAGGAATATCACAATACAGAGCATGGGTTTTTTCTCTAGTGTAGCGTAATATTCTCACCATTGACAATGTTTGTTGCTCTTCTATGTCTTTATTGTACTAAAGAAACATTTAGTCATTGTATAAAGACAGGTCTGTGTCTACGTGCTGAATTTTCTGTCAACGCGCCATCACATCCATATGTGGACTGTGTTATTTTCTTTAGAGGTGATTGTGAAACGCGTCAGTCCCGTTAGTGGATTCTTGATCTGAGCACGTTATGATGACATTGAATGCGGAATTGCCCATATCCTCAATACACCTCGTATTGTCTGCTCAATCACTGACGTGTCCATCAGCAGAATCAAACCCAAAGTGGACCTGTCATCTCCCATGACATATCAGCTATGGTCAATATTTGTATACTGCATGTACTAACAATTTTGGAATATTTTTTGTAGAACTCTCGGCTTGATTCATCATTTGCGATTTTTTCAGTCCCTTTTTTTTTTCCTTTTTTTTGTCTTGTGATATTCGCTGAAATGTTTATCACCAAATTAATTAAAATGGTACACGCGGTTTATGAATTTTGCGCAAAAATAAAATTGCAGTTTATTTTTGGGTTTAACCTATTTTGCGACTTTTCAGGGTAAAAAGTTGCAAGTTCTCCTTAAAGGTTGCAATGTTTGTCCCAAAATTTCAGGCATTCGTAAGATCACTTTGGGGACTGGGGTACATTTGCGACAAATTTAGTGACATTTCAAAAGGTCGCCATTAATGGTTAAGGAAAAATATCTTCAAACTCTAAACTGTACCCATAATGGCTAACATAAAAAGAAACAAAAGAAAAAAAAAACAAACAGAAAAACATATAAAGTAGATTTTAAAAAGGGCACAAAGTGAAAGAAGAAAAAGACACAAATTAAAAATAGGTGAAAAAGACCAAAAAATGGTAAAAAAAAAAAAAGTACAGATGTAATAATAAATCGGGACCTCTGTGTTTTGCCATTTCTGTTATTTCTACTAGAAATGTATAAATAAATGTGGCATATTCAACAACTGAAAAGGTCTTACACACAGGATTGGAACAAACCACGCTGATTAGCGGGTCCCAAAAGCACTCTGATTCTCATCCTTCCAACCTTGTACAGCGATCTGGCTTTTGCAGCAAGGACCCTTGGGTTGCATCCACAGAGTAGCTGATGGCCAGTGTAGTAAGCTGAAGAATATTCCACTAACCAGGTCAGAACCAGAGATATGGGAACAGTGACAAAAAGGTATAACAGGGTTATACTCAAAGGATAATGGGATCAACACCAAAGAGTCAGGCAGAGTCATGAGGCTAAAGAATAATCAAACCAGGGTCAAATCCAGAAAGGCATCCAAGGGGTTACTTAGACATGTAGTGAAGGTAAAAGAGCTGTGTCACAATGACAAGGGCAAATATGAGGGCACCAGGAGCTATGCAATAAGTGGTGGATAATAACTGATGGGTAACTATGAGGATTGGCCTATAGGCCACTGAATCCACCCTGCCATTGGTCTGCAGATTAGCCCCATTAATTGACTGGTCAGCAAGACCTTCATTGCTGCACAGGTACACTCTTACCATGCTGAAGAGCTGATGGCCATGTGTCTTGACGTCAGTGCCCAGCAATGGCATCACCACCGTCTTCCCAGCAATCAGCACCACTCCTAGAGTTGGAATGGCACGACCTGACAGTGGAGGCATCTGGTTATGGGAGCAACGACAGATAAATACAAGACAATAAATTGGCAACTGGGTGTTATCATTTGGAGGGGTGTAACTACAAAGTCTCCTACTATCCAATCAGTGCTGATAACATCAGATTGTGTAGGGACACATCCCTTTGACCATGGTAATGGTAACACCAGCTATCAGTTTATTTCTACCTTTATAAGCGGAATAATGGAGTAAGAGCTTGGCTAATGGAAGTATTGTTTATCAGAATAAATATCAGGGAATAGGCTGAAACTTATTCTCATCCCCGTTCACAAAACTGTATCAATCACAGCAACAATGGATCCATTTTTCACAATCTATTTATAGCTTACAACTTGTGTTCAATCCATCTATCAGGGAAACATGATTGTTATGGGGCCTCTGGTAAGATGGTCCTGGGACTCGAGTGCTCCAAGTTACACAATCATAGCACTTCCTCGCACTTCGCTCGCTGCAGATCACTGCATAAAGATTGTTACAGCACCCATTGAGTTTCATAGTTTTTAAATCCATATACCAGTGTTTTCCAACCATTTTAGCGTTGGGGCACCAATACCACCTATATTTTTTTTTTCTAATTACCGAAACAATCTAAAACACAATGCACTCTACCAATAAATCACTATTGGCGATTAGCAGAATCTTTCGTTACCACAATGGCCTCAATGTGTGAACGTTTTGCTGTGCTCACCCCCAATACTTATTTCTTATTTGTGAAAACCTTGGCCAGCTCCTGCTGGAATCCTATTGACTCACCCAGGGGGACATGGGGGGACTCGGTACCCGGGCCTTGACCTCCTTGGGATGTCACGGCAGACGGCTCCCGGGCCCGTACCCTGAGGTCACTCTTTAAAAGGGGTTTGTTAACAGTTTTGTCTTGTGACGCCACCTGTGGTTCCCGGTAATGAGTACCGGCGCTGCTGCAGACCTCTGGAGCAGATGTTAGGGTTGGTGTGGCTCTCCACAGGCAGAGCACAGCTCCAGGGCAGTGTAGGTGCAGATAGTGATGCTGGGAGTTGTGGTGCAGGAGCGATAGCGTGGTAGAAATAACTGACAGAAACAGTGGGGTGCAGTCATCCGAGTTTACTCACAGTTCTTTAGGTTCCTCAGGTGCACTGTACAGGTGTCAGCCTCCCACATTGCGCTATGTTTACCAGGCAGGGGTTCAGCACTCTCCCAAGTATTCCAAGAGCACTTAACGGGACCACCTTTCTGTATGTTCCTTTCTTAGCCGACTTCCTGCACTGGGTCTTCTCCCTCCTGCCCTGCGCCCCACCACACAAAGTCCCGATCGGGTACCTTGAGATCCCTCTAGGCAAGTTGAAGTTCCCGGACCTGGCTTGGTGCCCTTTTCGGCGGCTTAGGTGCGGTTGTGGCAACTGCACCGTGAAAGTGCAGAAGCCTCCGGTTTTCCAGCCGAGACTTGAAGTAACACGGCTAGTCCAGGGACCGGTTCCCTTCTTGCGGCCTGATCCTTCTGACACTTGGCAGATTCGGGCGTACGGGTGCCGTCCTGCACTCACCGTACCCCCTGGGATCCCTTCAGTTCCTGGAGCATTCCTCCCTTGCTCACACTCCTCTCTCAGCCTGGGACATAACAGGCCGAGCCTGCCTCCCGAGCAGAGCTCCTGAAGAGCCCCTGCTCCTCTGACTCACTACTCAACTTTCTACCTTTTTCTAAGATGGCTCCCCTATATATATATCTCCTATTCAAGTGCTCCCCTGGTCTGCATCCTCCACCCACACCCACTACTGGTTCCCCCTCACTTTGGTTTCCCCCACTCCAGCCAGGGACAGGGCAGCAAAAGAAGTGCATAATGCCCTTCCAGCCGGCCTGGAGTAGTGTAGTGTTGTTTGCAGGTGTTGGGGTCCCGGGCAGTACTCCATCCTTACCTGAGAGAAGGAGATGCCAGACCTCTGGGTGAGGTGCAGTACCTCTGTGGCGACTGATCCCTCAGGGGCTCCACACTATGGCAAACTGAAATCAGAAAGAACTTTTGCAGCTTTCCAAATTCACAGTTCAACCTGGAAGAAGAACATGGGTTGATCTTATAAAAGACGGTGCCCCCTGAATATAATCGGAAGCCAGTTATGCCCCTGAACATAAAATGAAACCATGGTGCCAGCTTAAAATAACATGACTACTGTGCCCCCTGAATATAATATAAAGCTCCTTCACTCTCTGAATCTAATATAAAGCCACTGTGCCCTCTTAATATAATATAAAGCCACTATGCCCCCCTGAATCTAATATGAAGCCACTGTGCCCCTCAATATAATATGAAGCTACTGTACCCTCTGAATATAACCTGAAGCCAATGTGCCCCCTGAATATAACCTGAAGCCACTATGCCCCACTGAATATAACCTAAAGCTACTGTGCCCTTTGAATATAATCTGAAGGCACTGTGCCTCCTGAATATAATATGAAGCCCCTATGCTCCCTGAATATAAGGTCACTGCACCCCGTTAATATAAAATGAATCCACTGTGCCCCCTGAATATAAGATGAATCCACTGTGCCCCCTAAATATAACAAGACAGTGTGCCCCCTGAATATAACATGACTCCACTGTACCCCTAGAATGAAACAAGACAGTGTGCCCCTGAATATAATATGAAGTCACAGTGTCCCCTAAATTTGACATAAAGCCACTGTGCCTCCTTAATAGAAAGTTAAGCTACTGTGCCCCATGTAATATAATAGGACATAGATGCAATTGGATATATCAGCAGCGCTGCAGTAAGCCAATCATCAGCTCCCTGACTCGCCTTCTGATCTTTTGTGGCACCCCAGAGGTCTGAAAATGCTGCCATATGCAGTTAGCTGCTCCTAGTTGCAGCTGCTGGCAGCCCAAATGTCATAATTTAACCCTATGACTGGGTGAAGAGTTTTGGAGCTCTAGTCTTGGTGTTCAAAATACAGCACGGATGATACTTCAATATTGCAATTAGGTAAAAAAGTTACTGAGAATAAAAATAAGTCTGTAACTTTGGGTTTTTCAGAGGTTTTAAAAGAAATTAAAAATGTCCATAACAGAGTGGTTGAGCAGAAGGGCATAACCCCCTTTATCAATGCAATATCAAAAAAAAACTACTATATATCATAACAGTTTTGTGCGTGCTGTATACAAAGCAACAGGATTGTGACCTTCTTCCATCAGGCAACATTTTAATTTGTCTGTTTGCGTGGATTTTTGATTCGCAAAGAATTTATTCTTAGCTAATTTAATGTCCCTTATTTAACTCTGGGATATCTCTAAACCCCAGAATATAATAAACAGAATATGTAAAAAAAAATACCTTAATGCTCTCCGGCCCCTCCGCTCCTCACCCGTCCAGTCCTCGTCACATCTTCTGATTGCTGTTGCTGGGCCTTGATTTCCGGATCTGATGAGGCCCAGGAGGGTTTTGCACAACCGCTCGACAAAGGTCATAGCATCCTGATGTCATGGAGTGCGCCATGACCTTGCGTACGCATGCACAGAACCCTCTCAGGTCTAATTAAACCTGAAAGCCCTAGGGCAGCACGAGAGGAAACGATCTGAAGATGGCACAAGAACCGGATTGATGACAGTGAAGAGCGGAGGGACCGAAGAGGTGAGGGGTAAGGTGAGTATAAGGATTTTTTCTTGCTTGCTTTGACATTTTGATGGCTTTTTAGACTACATTCCCACGATGAGTTTTTGGTGAGAGTTTTTTAAGTTGCGTATTTTTGAAAAAAATGCAAGAAACCTATTTTACTTAATGGGTGCAGAAAATTTGCACTCACCAAAAGCTCATCATGGGAACGTGGTCTACAGTTCAGAAAAATGACGCAAATTACAAAACATCCGCATTTTGGCGACTGCGGATTTTGTAAAATTCAAATTGAATTCAATTTCAGTAGAATATTTATTCACTCATCTCTAGTCTTTCCTTTTGGAAGCTGTGCATTTGTGATTACTACTCACAGATTTATCCATCTTTATCACAAACACAACATGCAGCACTATTGTTCCTATTAAAAAACAGCTGACCTTGATGAACCGCATTACAAGTCAATGAGGTCCTTTGGTAGCTGCTGTGTCCGTTGTGTGATTTTGTTGTTTCCAGTTATGATATATCATGTCTATGCATGGTACTTATGCTCCGCTTATGCTGCACTTTGAATTGGCAGCATTATATTAGGTCACAGTCTTGGAAATACTTTGATGTAATGTGTTTGAGTATTGGGTACTTGACTTTCAATTGCTTAGAAATACTGATGTAGAGCGTGTCAGATAGATGTGTGTGGTGGGTCCTTATTAGTCATCCCATATGACTTTCTGTCAAGGATAACACTGGAGAGATCATACAGATCCCACTGCTGCCACCAATTTGTCAAGGAGAATGATTCCACTGCCTCCAATCGTCAGGACAATGACGCAATTGACTGACCAGTGATGGACGAGGCAGCGGATGTTTCCAACATCCACTACTAGGCTGGTTATTGGGGAACTCACAGTGAGCGTATGGTATATACACCTCCGATTCCAGCTCACGGAATACATATATATATCCCGGTATGGTCACTGCCAACTCCACAATAACAAAAGGCACTACTAGCTGCCACCATCAATCGTTTATACAGGCCAATTGGACACCCATTACAGGGAGTGTATGGCTTAAAGAGTGTGGTTCACAGAGCAAGGGGAACAGAGCTATTGAATTTTATATATTTAATCTGGAAAGGTAGGCATTACTTACAAAAAATATACAAAGATGATATAAAATGGGCACAAATCAATACAGTATATACAATTACATGAGATAAAAATGAATAACGAAAGAGAAGTACTAAACCTGATGTTTCAGGAATGGCTCTTATCATTAGGAGAGAGGCGCTCCGATTAGGAAAATGGAACACTCTCTCAGCGAACTGTGTCTTTCATAAATGAACAATGACAGAAACCCAAACTCTGATTTTTATTAGATCAAGGTTATGTCCACATAAGCTCTTGGTGAGCTCTAATGTGGACTGGTTGTAGGTCTTTTAGAAGATTTTGAGATCCCCAACTTCCAGGATATCTTTGCCTCTGGAGGTTCTAGGCGGGAGATATTGCCGTCATGTTTCCTGTCATGATTTTACCGTTCTATGGAGATGAAACATGGCATGGATAGTATGATCCATCTTGCCGATATTAAGTTGGAGGCTTTAGAATGGCCTTACTGTGATGTGAGTAAATGTGTTATGTTTGTCCCTTGGCTGCAATACCAAAGATATATCTCCCAGAAATATCAGATTGATGCAAACCCCAATATTCATCACTGACCACTGGCTCCAGAAAGTGTGGGACCAGTACTTTGAACAGAACAATCTCTTGCCTCGGAAGTGTACTTTTTCAACTTTGAATACATGAATCCTAGGCTTAGTGTCTGGTTCTGAGAGCAGATCTCCTTGTTGTAATTAACTGGTCACTGCAGGAGGTCCTACTACAATGGCAGGGGTGCACTGCAGGACTCTCCCCAGTGAGCAGGTGTAGGGCCTCCTGTTTCTTCACCGCTTAGTGTTAGTCTCTGGCCTGCCTGGAGCTAGGCCTAACTTAGTCTCTGTTCTGCACCTGCTGATCCCGTGGTAGGGCCTTCTGTTGGAGTACACACTCCCTGGTATATGGGGCCTCGGTAACTCCTGACCCTGGTATAACAGTCAGCGGTTGGTATTCCTGGGACATGTAGTTCGCCAGGGGTTCTGGTTGTCTTCTGCTGGGTGTAAAGAATCCCTGCAGACTCGGACCCGGTGTCCGGTATATGGTATCTGGGGTGAGCTGGTAAAGCTCCTCTGCCCCCAATGCTACTACTCCTCTAGCCTTCGGCCTACTCGGGCCCTCACTAGGCTATACACACTGGCAGTTAGCTGGCTGCCTCTTCTGCTGCTCTCTGAGCATCAGCAACGCTCCTAGCTCACTTAACTCGAGCTGCTTGAGTCTGACTGAGCTCCACTGCAGACTGACCTGTTTCTCTGTGTCTCACTCTGCAGGAACTGGCTGTGGACTCCAGACTGTTCTGTCTCCACTCACTTCCTGCGGAGAACTAACTCACAGACTGACTCTGCCTAGCTCCACCCTCCGTATTTATATCCCTATCCGGGCTCCCTCTGGTTCTGTTAGGTAGGGTGGAGGTGTGTGTATGCTCTGAGGGCTTCTTGTGGAGAAAACCAGAAATGCACCCCTCCAGGATCTGTGGCTCCATGCACAGCAGGGCGTCACATTCCCCCCTAGTTGAACTCAGCACTCCCGTGCTGAAGCACATTTTGTAACAACAACAATAACAAGCTTCCCTTTATGGGAGGTTAGGACACTTGAACGTTGCATAACCAGAACATGGATAAATATACATATATAGTTCAATAAACAGTAGGCAATGAGCAACCAGAAAGTCCAAGTCTCTTCTGGAGAGGTTGCTCAAAGGGGCACTCAGGGAGTGCAAATATGTACAAATAAAGTCTTTGGGCTGCACATACTCCTCAGCCACAGAGTTATTAGATACCCAAGCGGGTAATGGGAAGCAAATAAGTAAAGTGTCCATTTCACTTGGATTGTCCATTAGAGGGGCAAAATATAAGTTATAGACCTGTAAAAGGCAATAAATACATAGCAATACATACACAGGATAATGCAATAATATACAGTATTATACAATACAATACCCCAGGGGTAACTATCTACATCTGTCGGGGTTTAACTATTTTACTTAGTGTACCTGACAGGGTGTTGACCTTTCGAGCTACGTGTAGATCTGCGTAGTGCGGTGGTCTGTGTAGTGTCAGTGTTTCTCTCAGCTACCCTATTAGTTCTACTAGCGATGGTATTGAAAAACTGCCTTAACCTCGCTACTGGGCTGGCAAGTTCACCATTGTCTGGGCCTTCTTGCTCTGCTTCTGCCGGGGATCCTTCTTCTGGGGATTCTTCCTGAGCAGGTTCTTCTGTGGCACTAGGCTCTTCTGCAGCACTTACAGGTTCAACTTGTTGTGGAGGGTCTTCTGGCTGTTGGAAGAATTGGAGTACTGGAATTATGACTGCTCCTCCGATTTGAGGCCAATCTGCCGGGAAGTCTCCTAAATCAGTATGTATTACTTCTTCATCAGGTTCCTCCGGGAAAATGAGAGGCACTTCTTCTTGGGGTTTTAGCAGATCTGGACACAACATCAGGTGGTCCCTAGATACTGCTGCCGTTGTTCTTACTCCATCTTTGCTGATCAGACACGTCTTCCTGTTGTCAAACCTTGAATTCAACACAGTGTAGGGTTCTCTCTCCCACTGGTCATCAAGCTTGTGGTTCCTCCGCTTCCTTTTCAATACCACTTCTCCTGGTGTGAAAAGTTCTGCTGGTGCACTTCTGTTGTATTGTGCTTCTTGTTTATCCCTCACCCGAGTGAGACTGTCTTCGACACAGGCTTGTACTCTTCTGTACTGCTCCTGTCTGGTCGTGTCCCAGTCCTCAGTGGTCACATCAGCTTCAGGTTCTACAACACCAAGCTCCAGGTCCATGGGCAACTTCCCAGGTCTTGCCCGCATTAGGTATGCCGGAGTGCAGTTGGTGGAACTTACTGGTATATGATTGTACAGGTCTACTAGGTCAGGTAGTAGGTCTGGCGACTGGTTTCTCTCCTCAAGTGGTATGGTCTTCAGCAGGTCGATGATGATGTTATTCATCTTTTCACAGAGACCGTTAGTTTCGGGGTGGTACGGTGTAGTCCTGATCTTTTTACACCCGTACAGATTGCAGAACTCTTTGAACAATTCAGCCTCAAAGGCCGTGCCTTGGTCAGTCAGTACCTGCTCAGAGTATCCATGGGGTCTGCAGAAGTACGCTTGGAACGTCTTCGCTGCTGTCTCTGCTGTCAGGTCTTTGACAGGGGCGACCACCAGGAACCTGGAGTAGTGATCCACCATGGTCAGGGCAAAAGTATAACCTGACCGGCTGGGTGACAACTTGACATGGTCCAGGGCCACGATCTCCAGGGGTCGAGTCGTCTTGATGGGTTGCAGGGGTGCCTTCTGGCTGCTGTAGTCTTTTCTTCTGAGGCTACAGGGTCCACAGTCTCTGCGCCACCTCTCAATGGAGCTGCGCATTCCCACCCAGTAGAATCGACACTTCAACAGGGTCTCTAGCTTTTTCCAGCCAAAGTGCCCCGCCTGGTCATGGTAGGCCTCCAACACCATCTGGATGTCCGTCTTGGGGACCACTATCTGCCATACCATCTCATGGGTTTTTGGATTGACGTACCTCCGGCACAGCTTCTCACGGTAGATAAACAGCCGGCTTCTCTCATTCCACAGCTGCTTTGCTTGGAGAGACGCATCCTTCTCCAGGGAGGAACCTTCTTGGGTTATCAGCTCCTTGATACGGCTGACAACCGGGTCACTGTCCTGAGTCTCCTTCCAGCTGTGGTGAGGCAAAGGGTTTAACGTCTTACCACACTGCCTCCTGGAGGCTCGTTGCTCGTGGATCATCCCATTCCGATGAAAGGCAGGTAGCTCAATCTCCTCCAGGTCATCCACTTCTTCTTCAGTGTCTAACTGGTGAGGCATCCTGGACAGGGCATCGGCGTTGGCATTCTTGCGGCCCGCCCGGTACTTAATTGTGAACTGGTAGTTTGACAGCCGAGCCATCCATCGTTGCTCCATGGCTCCCAGCTTGGCTGTTTCAAGATGAGTTAAGAGGTTATTGTCAGTGTAGGCAGTGAACTTGCTGGAGGCTAGGTAGGGCTTGAACCTTTCTGTGATGGCCCAGACCAAGGCCAGGAACTCTAACTTAAAGCTGCTATAGTTCTCTGGGTTCCTCTCAGTCGGACGGAGCTTCCTGCTTGCATACGCGATGACTTTCTCCTGGCCATTCTGCTTCTGACTTAGGACAGCTCCCAATCCTTCATTGCTGGCATCAGTATACAGCAGGAACGGTTGGCTGTAGTCGGGGTACGCTAGGATCTCATCGCCTGTCAGGATCTCCTTCATCTCCTGAAATGACTCGGCTTGCTCCTTACCCCAGTGGAATGGGGGATTTCTGCCTTTGGGGGACTGCCCTACCAGGAGGTCTTGCAGAGGAGCTGCTTTCGTGGTGAAGTCTTTTACAAACCTCCGGTAGTATCCTACTAGTCCCAAGAACTGACGCACCTCCTTGAGGTTCTTCGGCTCCGGCCATTTCAGGATGGCAGTGACCTTCTCCGGGTCTGGTGCTACTCCCTCTGGACTAACAATGTGCCCCAGGTACTGTACCTTTCTCTTGAGCAGGTGGCACTTGGAGGGCTTCAACTTCATCCCATACTGGGACAGTGACTCAAATACCTCCGCCAGGTGTTTCAAGTGGTCCTCATACGTCTTGGAGTACACTATCACGTCATCCAGGTATAGTAACACGGTATCGAAGTTGGGGTGTCCCAGGCAGCACTCCATAAATCTCTGGAACGTTCCGGGGGCATTGCAGAGTCCAAACGGCATACTTTTGAACTCGCAGAGTCCCATCGGGGTGGTGAAGGCCGTCTTCTCCTGATCCTCCTCAGCCACAGCTAGTTGCCAGTACCCACTAGTGAGGTCAAGGGTGGAAAAGTAATTTGCAGACTTTAAGGCAGCCAGGGATTCCTCAATACGGGGTAAAGGGTATGCATCTTTATGTATAATGCAATTTACTTGTCTGTAATCTACACACATTCTCATGCTTCCATCCTTCTTCCTGACTAGGACTAGGGAAGCTGCCCAGGGACTACAACTATCCCTTACTACCCCTGCCTTCTTCATGTCATGCAACATCTCCTTGGCTTTCTGGTAGTGTGCTGCAGGTATAGGCCTGTACCGTTCCTTGATGGGGGGGTGGTTGCCTGTGGGGATGTGATGTTGTACCCCCTTAATGCTCCCAAAGTCAAGTGGGTGTTTGCTGAATACCTGCGCGTATTCCTGAACCACCCGGTGTACTCCCTGTTTCTGGTGGGCAGGAGGGGTGTCTGTCCCAACGTGGAGCTGTTGACACCAATCCTCCACCTATGTTGCAGGGTCATTATCCTCCACTTGGTTTGGGGAGGTTAAGGACTCCGCCGTGTGAATAGAGTTATTATTTACAGTGTAAAGTTTGGCAACAGTGGCATAACGTGGTAATCTGATCTCGTCTTCCCCATAGTTGAGAAGACGGACGGGCACCCTCCCATTGCGTACATCTTCTACCCCCCTGGCAGTTAAGAGTGTAGGTCTGTGCTCTGAGCTAAGGGGTTCTACTACCGCCTGGTAGCTCTGTCCTTTAAGACCTATTGCTGCTCTACACCAGATAAGCATTTCACTCATTGGGGGAATTACAATGGGTATGGGGTCTGTTACCCACACATTACCAATCTCACCACCGGTCAGCTTCACTTGCTGCTGGTACATCAGGGCTCGGATCGCCTTCTGGATCGCTCTCTTCTGCCCTGGTCTGACAACGTCAGCGAGCTGTTGGAGTAAAAACACAACCTCCTACAAACAGTTACCAACAATGTTAGTGCCTAGTACCACATTCAGTCCATTTTCCTCATTGACAGTCTTCACTACAATGAGTCCCTGGTCCTTTAACTCCACTCTCCCCACTTTTACTGCTACATTCTTAACCCCAAGTAGGTCAAGAGGGAGGCCGTTACAGGCATATACTGAAAAGTCTGGGTTTGGGGGTTGGAGACTGTCCATGGATCAGTATTTGCTATAGAGGATATCAGGTATGATTGTTACCTGGAATCCGGTGTCCAGCAGGACAGGTATCGCAATGCCGTCCAGTATGATGGATAGGAAAGGTCTTCCTCCCACGAACCTGCGGTGCCAGTCTGAGGGGCCTGCTGAGTCTATTCCTGGGTGTTGGCCCTCGGACCCAGGGTTTGCTTGTTTAAAAGACACTGGTGCACTGTGTGACCTGCCTTCTGGCAGCCGTGGCAGACGAACTCTTGGTGAGGATGGCGCTGGTTGTTGGTCCTTCCTGGGGGCTGCGTTGTCCTCCTCCGGGGTGGCGATGTCCTCCATCGGGGTGGCGACGTCGTCCTTCTCCTCCAGTTCATCCAGGGGACATCCTCAGGGCAGTCGGCTAGCAGGATCTTTCCCTCCGTCTCTGGCTCCGTCCGTAGCTGCAGGGCACTCATCACAGTGGCCAGGTTTTTGGTCAGCTGGCGCACTTCGGAGCGCAGACAGTCCAGCTCAGTAGGGGGCGCTGCCTGCACTTTGGCTTCAGCAGCCAGCGGGGAAAAGGTGGGTGCTGCTGGCGTTGGAGTGGCCCCACCCTGGTAACATTGGATTGCAGTATCTGCCGTCTCCAGGGGTTGCAGTCCCTTTATAGCCATATCCTTAAGGGTGTCAAAGGTAGCATCTGGATGATCCAAGGACCACCAACGCACAGTCCTGCTCTCCGCTTGGGACCTCAGCCCCCAGACAAATTGTTCTTTTAGCATTTTACTCTCATTAGTTATGCTAATTGGACTAACCTGTTTTAGAGCTCGCAGGGCCCCTTGTAAACGGCAGGCATAGTCCCGAATGCTGTCCTCCGGTTTCTGAGAGCATTGGTAGAACCTCATCCGGAGGTCTGCCTCAGTGCAGTCCTCAAAGGCAGTCTGTAACTTTTTGAAAATTGCGGACACTGATTCCTGGTCTGCGGCTGACCAGGTCTCTACTTCTCTCTCCGCAGCACCAGTCAATTGTCCCACAACTACTGCAGCTCTTTGTTTGCCTGTCATAGGATACATGTCCAGGATGCTACATATTTTGCGCTTGAATCCAGACAGGGTGTCTGGCTTGCCGCTGTACTGGGGGAGCCACTTTGCTCCAGGCATGTATGGTAAAGTCAATGGTACGATAGGGGCTACAGGCCCTGGTGATGGAGCGGCTGCTCCATCTTGCGCTGCCGCGGGTGCATCATCGGGGCTGTCAGCCTGGGCCGCGACGTCGGGTTGTTGCTGCAACATCTTGGCGCCCCCCTAGTGAGCCGTGGCCCACCTTCCTTCTGTAGGCCGCTGTTCCGCAGGTGACGGTCCTCTGGTAGTACCTTGCGTCGCTTATGTTCCACGTCAGAGCGTTCGCTGGGGCTTCCTGCCAGGACCTGACGCTGCGTCAGTACGTGGGGCATGTCCTCGACTTTGCGCGCTTCCAGCGGTTACGCCCCTCTTCTTCCCGCGCAGCGACCGGAAAGATGGCGGCCAGTGGCGGGAAACTCCAGAAAATGGCGGGAAAAAGCTTCACCACTGTGAGCTTTACAGTTACTTAAGGCGCACAGTACCCGGTGGCAACGGGCACGCAATCCTGTTCGTGACACCAGTTAGAGAGATGTGGCTCCCAGGGGATGAGGACTACTCGGCGCCCGGGCCTTAATGCCTGGTCTTGGGGGATGTCGCGGAGGTCGGCTCCCGGGCCCGTACCCTGGGGTCTCTCTTAAAAAAGGGGGAAAATGAAATGTCAAAGTTCGTGACGCCACCTGTGGTGCCTGGTGAGGATCACCAGCGCTGCGGCAGTCCACTGAGGCCGGTGTTACGGCAGCTTTGATGGTGTAGCTCCCCACAGGTGGAGCTACACCTCAGGGCAGTGATGTTTGACGAGGTGCACAATATGGCGGTGACCCAGCCAGGTCCAAGGAAGGATAGGGGACACACACACACGGTTTGCTTTTGTACGTTTTACTGGTGGAAATGCAGGTACCGTCCGGAGCACTGTTGGGTGAGGGGTGCACTGCAGGACTCTCCCCAGTGAGCAGGTGTAGGGCCTCCTGTTTCTTCACCGCTTAGTGTTAGTCTCTGGCCTGCCTGGAGCTAGGCCTAACTTAGTCTCTGTTCTGCACCGGCTGATCCCGTGGTAGGGCCTTCTGTTGGAGTACACACTCCCTGGTATATTGGGCCTCGGTAACTCCTGACCCTGGTATAACAGTCAGCGGTTGGTATTCCTGGGACATGTAGTTCGCCAGGGGTTCTGGTTGTCTTCTGCTGGGTGTAAAGAATCCCTGCAGACTCGGACCCGGTGTCCGGTATAAGGTTTCTGAGATGAGCTGGTAAAGCTCCTCTGCCCCCAATGCTACTACTCCTCTAGCCTTCGGCCTACTCGGGCCCTCACTAGGCTATACACACTGGCAGTTAGCTGGCTGCCTCTTCTGCTGCTCTCTGAGCGTCAGCAACGCTCCTAGCTCACGTAACTCGAGCTGCTTGAGTCTGACTGAGCTCCACTGCAGACTGACCTGTTTCTCTGTGTCTCACACTGCAGGAACTGGCTGTGGACTCCAGACTGTTCTGTCTCTACTCACTTCCTGAGTAGAACTAACTCACAGACTGACTCTACCTAGCTCCACCCTCCGTATTTATATCCCTATCCGGGCTCCCTCTTGTGGTCTGAGGTAGGGTGGAGGTGTGTGTATGCTCTGAGGGCCTCTTGTGGAGAAAACCTGAAATGCACTCCTCCAGGATCTGTGGCTCCATGCACAGCAGGGCATCACATTTAGGCTGTGTCAGAGATGAAGCAGTTAAAATGCTTATGGCACCAACTATGCAAGAATAGCAAGAAAAGGATATGTAATGTCACAAAGAACCTGTCCCTCATTGTTCTGTTGACTCAAAGTATTGGAAACTAAAAATTACAAGTGCCAATAACGTTGTAGAATGCCACTAATATTTATTATTTCGACAAAATAATATATGAAATATCAAGACAATCACTCTACCCCATACATTTTTTACCAGACAGGGTGAAATTAGTTTTACATACTTATTATTTTAATGCCCTTCATTATCTTTTTTAAGTAATTTTATGTATTATTTGATTTAGTTTACATACAATTAACAAAAATATATACTTTTCTCTTACTTAAAGGAGCTGTCTGATGAAAACTAGTTATCACCTATCCACAGGATAGGTGATAACTTGTTGATCGATGACGGGTCCAACTGCTGAAACGTTCACCAATCAGCAGAATGGTGAACTTTTATCCCTGTTTATCCCTCAATGAGGAACTTTCGCATGCTCGAATGATGCTCTATTCAGTCCCTACAAGGCTGTCCAGCGCTGCATTTGCCTTTTTTCCTGGCAGCTTCAGGATTAATGGAGCAGCGGTTGGGCATCCAACCTACTACCAAATTTTGCAGTGGGAATAATAGTGCCCCGTTGGACATACAAATTCCCTGCTCTGCCGATCGGTGCAAGTCCCAGTGGTCTGATCCAAACCGATCAGTAAGTTATCACTTATGCTGTCTGCATACATCTCAGCGCATAGAGTGCTGGTTATACAGTTGTGCTCAAAAGTTTACATACACCGGCAGAATTTTTCCTTTCTTGGCCTGGTCTCAGAGAATATGAATGATAACAAAAAATGTTTTTTTCCACTCATGATTATTGGTTGGGTGAAGTCATTTGTCAAACTACTGTTCTCTTTTTAATTCTTAATGACAACCAAAAACATCCAAATGACTCTGATCAAAAGTTCACATTTCCTGGTGATTTTGGCCTGATACTATGCACAGAATTTGACTAAAATGGGTTTGAATGCCTACTAAAGGTAACATCCTCACCTGTGACCTATTTGCTTGTAATCAGTGTGTGTGCATAAAAGCTGAGTGAGTTTCTGGGATCCAGACAGACTCTTACATCTTTCATCCAGCCACTGAAATTTCTGGATTGTGAGTCATGGGGAAAGCAAAAGAATTGTCAACCGATCGACGGGAAAAGGTAGTTGAACTATATAACACAGGAAATGGATACAAAAAAAATATCCAAGGAATTGATAATGCCAGTCAGCAGCATTAAAACTGTGATTAACAAATGGAAAATCAGGGGCTCTGTGAAACCAAACCACGGTCAGATAGACCAACAAAATTTTCGGCCACAACTGCCAGGAAAATTGTTCGTGATTAGTGTTGAGCGAGCACTAAAATGCTTGAGTGCTCGAAGCCTATGGGAGACCCGAGCATTTTTGCGGCGGCACCCCCGGCAGTCTGCAGAAAGCCTAAAAAGTGCCCAAAACAATAGTGACAGTGTTCAAATGACATGGGGACAGCATGGGGATCGCCCCAGGAAGCATTTCTGACCCCCAGGTCACTGCTGTCAACAACGTGGTCAGAGGTATTAAGCCACTTTAAAGGGCTCACAATAAAACGTTCAAAAACGAAACTGAAACGGTTTTGATGTGAAATATGTTAAGGAACTTCCTTTCCAGAGTAAAGACTTGTGTATAAGGTAAAATAAATAACCAAAAGCAAAAATACTCCTCCACACCTTGGGCTATGTTCACAAGTAGCATTTTTTATGCGTTTTTGCACTTTTGTGTAGATTTCAACCGTGACAAATGCATTCACCGGGAAATGTAATTTTAACATTTTACAACCTTATCTGGCCATGTGCTGTGTAACACATGCATACAGTGCTGAAAAGACATGGGAACAGCATGGGGAAGACCTCTGGAAGCATCTCTGACACCCAGGTCACTGCCTAAAAGTGTGCCCATCAGAAGTGATCCTTGCCGCATCAGAAGATGCAGACTTGCAACTATCCCCGTGCAAGTCCTTGTCCCAGGGCAGTGTTCAATTGTACCTCCCCCATTCCTTGCAATGCAAGCACAAGTATGCAGCCTGCCACCCACCCACCCCCAGGCTGCTATACCATACTGATTGCTTGCTTGCACTTGAAATTGGGCCTTTTAGGCATGTGGAGGCAGAATCTGGCCACCATGTCATGGCTGCGTCGGCGGCCTGGTATCCATACTCAGTCCCCAGCCGCCCGGCGGCCAGGTGTCCATACTCGGTCCCCAGCCGCCCCACGGCCGGGTGCCCACACATGGTCCCCAGCCGCCTGGGGGCGGCTGGGTGTCCATAAACGGTCCCCAGCCACCCCTATTTGAAGGACAGCCTAACTGCAAACACGTGGACAAGTGAATGTGGCTAGGGATGGTCCATCTCACTGACGCCTTCACACTGGGTTAATATTGTGGAAGCTGGGACACAGTTGGACACTGGGATGCAACACGTCCTCAAGACATAGAGGATTGCGGGTCCTGGGTCAATCAGGCTTCAACACAAAGTTCAGAAGGTAGACAGCAGCAGTGGTCGGACTCCTACACAACGAGTAAATTATTCATGATCATGAGGCCATCCATCTCCTTAGCTTTCTGTTCCTTGGAATGCAAGCGCATGTATGTAGTAGCGGCTAGGCCTGAGGTGGTCAGCGTTTTGGCGCATATCCTACCTCCTCCGTGGATTGCTGGATGTTTTCCTGCTACTATCCCAGTTCTATGACTCCCGTTAAAACAAAGCTTCAGGTGATGAATGATGGATGAGGTGGTGGCAAAGGAGAAAGAGCAGGAGGAACAAGGATCATTCACATTAATATCAGGCCAGTCAACCACACATGTCTTGTAGGATATGTTTTTGTACCAAAAGGAGTGGTTCGGCTACACAGTTATAGGGCATTCAGTGAGTGCAATGCCTACCAAAAATTTCGAGGCATTCCAATGCCCCTTGGGAGTGACATGGAGGTCAGAGGGCCTTAACTAAACCGTTTTTTCCATTTATAGCAACTGGGTCTCCTGTACACTGTTGGCCTAAGCAGTGAATGGAAGGTTTTCCAAAAATTATGAGGAACTGCAATGCCCCTTTAAACAGACGTGGATTACAGCACACTAAAAACCTTCTACCCATTATTGGGTAGTGGGTCTCCCTTAGTTTTCGCCTATGCATTGAAAAGCAAAATCTGACTAAAATTAGGAGGAAATGCAATGCCCGTTGGAAGAGTCGTGGAGGTTAGAGGTAATTAAAAACAACATTTCAATGCCCCTTGGAAGAGATGTGGAGTTCAGAGTGGCTTAACAAGATGGTTTTAATGCTCCTTGGAAGAGTGGTGGAGGTCGCAGTGGAATAAAAAGACAATATCAATGCCCCTTGGAAGAGTGGTGGAGGTCACAGTAGCTTAACAAGACAGTTTTATTGCCCCTTGGAAGAGCTGTGGAGTTCAGAGTGGTTTAACAAGACGGTTTTAATGCCCCTTGGAAGAGACATGGAGGTCACAGTAGCTTAACAAGACGGTTTTAATGCCTCTTGGAAGAGCTGTGGAGTTCAGAGTGGTTTAACAAGATGGTTTTAATGTCCCTTGGAAGAGACATGGAGGTCACAGTAGCTTAACAAGACAGTTTTCATGCCCCTTGGAAGAGTGGTGGAGGTCACAGTAGCTTAACAAGATGGTTTAATGCCCCTTGGAAGAGCTGTGGAGTTCAGAGTGGTTTAACAAGACAGTTTTAATGCCCCTTGGAAGAGCTGTTGAGTTCAGAGTGGTTTAACAAGACAGTTTTAATGCCCCTTGGAAGAACTGTGGAGTTCAGAGTGGTTTAAAAAAACAGTTTTAATGCCCCTTGGAAGAGCTGTGAAGTTCAGAGTGGTTTAACAAGACGGTTTTAATGCCACTTGGAAGAGACATGGAGGTCACAGTAGCTTAGCAAGATGGTTTTCATGCCCCTTGGAAGAGCTGTGGAGTTCAGAGTGGTTTAACAAGACAGTTTTAATGCCCCTTGGAAGAGACGTGGAGGTCACAGTAGCTTCATAAGACAGTTTTAATGCCCCTTGGAAGATTGATGGAGGTCGCAGTGGAATAAAAAGACAACATGAATGCCCCTTGGAAGAGTGGTGAAGGTATCAGTAGCTTAACAAGACGGTTTTAATGCCCCTTGGAAGAGCTGTGGAGTTCAGAGTGGTTTAACAAGACGGTTTTAATGCTCCTTGGAAGAGACGTGGAGGTCACAGTAGCTTAACAAGACAGTTTTAATGCTCCTTGGAAGAGTGGTGGAGGTCGCAGTGGAATAAAAAGACAATATCAATGCCCCTTGGAAGAGTGGTGGATGTCACAGTAGCTTAACAAGATGGTTTTAATGCCCCTTGGAAGAGCTGTGGAGTTCAGAGTGGTTTAACAAGACAGTTTTCATGCCCCTTGGAAGAGCTGTGGAGTTCAGAGTGGTTTAACAAGACGGTTTTAATGCCCCTTGGAAGAGACATGGAGGTCACAGTAGCTTAACAAGACGGTTTTAATGCCTCTTGGAAGAGCTGTGGAGTTCAGAGTGGTTTAACAAGATGGTTTTAATGTCCCTTGGAAGAGACATGGAGGTCACAGTAGCTTAACAAGACAGTTTTCATACCCCTTGGAAGAGTGGTGGAGGTCACAGTAGCTTAACAAGATGGTTTAATGCCCCTTGGAAGAGCTGTGGAGTTCAGAGTGGTTTAACAAGACAGTTTTAATGCCCCTTGGAAGAGCTGTTGAGTTCAGAGTGGTTTAACAAGACAGTTTTAATGCCCCTTGGAAGAACTGTGGAGTTCAGAGTGGTTTAACAAGACAGTTTTAATGCCCCTTGGAAGAGCTGTGGAGTTCAGAGTGGTTTAACAAGACGGTTTTAATGCCGCTTGGAAGAGACATGGAGGTCACAGTAGCTTAACAAGACGGTTTTCATGCCCCTTGGAAGAGCTGTGGAGTTCAGAGTGGTTTAACAAGACGGTTTTAATGCCCCTTTGAAGAGACGTGGAGGTCACAGTAGCTTCATAAGACAGTTTTAATGCCCCTTGGAAGATTGATGGAGGTCGCAGTGGAATAAAAAGACAATATGAATGCCCCTTGGAAGAGTGGTGAAGGTATCAGTAGCTTAACAAGACGGTTTTAATGCCCCTTGGAAGAGCTGTGGAGTTCAGAGTGGTTTAACAAGACGGTTTTAATGCTCCTTGGAAGAGACGTGGAGGTCACAGTAGCTTAACAAGACAGTTTTAATGCTCCTTGGAAGAGTGGTGGAGGTCGCAGTGGAATAAAAAGACAATATCAATGCCCCTTGGAAGAGTGGTGGATGTCACAGTAGCTTAACAAGATGGTTTTAATGCCCCTTGGAAGAGCTGTGGAGTTCAGAGTGGTTTAACAAGACAGTTTTCATGCCCCTTGGAAGAGCAGTGGAGTTCAGAGTGGTTTAACAAGACGGTTTTCATGCCCCTTACAAGAGCCATGCAGTACAGCATATTAAAAACATTATTCCCATTATTGGGGAGTGGGTCTCCCATAGTCTTTGCCTATGCCTTCCAAGCAAAAGCTGCCAAAAATTAGGATGGAGGAACTTGCAATGCTGGCAAACATGAGCCATGCAGTACAACATATTAAAAACATTATTCCCATTAATGGGGGTGAGTCTCGCATAGTCTTTGCCTATGCTTTCCAAGCAAAAGCTGCCAAAAATTAGGACGGAGGAATGTGCAATGCTGGCAAAAAATAACCATGCAGTACCACATATTAAAAACATTATTCCCATTATTGGGGAGTGGGTCTCCCATAGTCTTTGCCTATGCCTTCCAAGCAAAAGTTGCCAAAAATTAGGACGGAGGAACTTGCAATGCTGGCAACACGGACCACGGTCACCCTGGTGGTATAGTGGTGTTGGAGGCTGAGGATAAGGAGAAGAGCAAAATACAGCTGAAATGAGGAAGCGTATACCCATGTGTGGGTGTGAAGCGGTGCATGGGAATACACCTCCCAAAATAACACAGTGGATTTGACTTTATGTTACTCTGCTGTCATTTGGTGGTGATGAGAAGTCTGGCCCAATCCAGCCCTTGTTCATTTTGATAAGGGTCAGCTTGTCAGCATTGTCAGTTGACAGGCGAGTGTGATTATCAGTAATAATTGCCCCAGCGGCACTAAATACACGCTCCGATAACATGCTAGCGGCAGGGCAGGCCAGGACCTCCAAGGCGTACAGAGCAAGTTCATTCCAAGTGTCCAGCTTGGATACCCAATAATTAAAAGGCACAGAGGAATCACGGAGGACGCTGGTACGGTCGGCAAGGTACTCCCTCACCATCTTTTGAAACTTTCCACTCCTTGTGAGAGTACCCCGCGCCTCAGGGCCTGTAAGCTGGGCGGGTCTCAGAAAACTGTCCCAGAATGTTGACAGTGTTCCCCTGCCTCTGCTGAATTGGAGTTGCGTCTCTCTCGCCTGTACGCCTTGGTTGGGCAATGAACTGTGACCTCTGTCGCTAACGTGTTCAAATGGGAATTTTTTTAACAGTTCTGCAGCAAGAGCCTTCTGGTACTGCCCCATTTTTGTAGACCTCTCCACCTCAGGAATACCGAGTACCGAGGGACGGCCACCGCCATAAGGTTGCGGAAGGATTCCGTCTCCACCAGCCTAAAAGGCAGCATTTCCAATGCAAGCAGTCGTGAAATGTGCGAATTTAGGACTGTGGCCTGTGGGGCGTTGGCTGCGAATTTGCGCTTTCGTTCAAAGCTCTGGGATATGGACAATTGAACGCTGCGGTGGGAAGTGGACGTGGACATTAATGCTGTTTCTTAAGAAACTGCCATAACAAGTGAAGACTGAGAGGAGGGGGCATCTTTGCATGTGGTATGGACAGGGGATTGCCTTGCTCGCACAACAGGGGTTCTCTTACACGCACAACAGCGTAATAAAAAGGAGATTAGAACCGTGGAAGAGGAAAACTACAGTTCTATATCTCTGGCCTACACCAGAATCTTTTAAACAGATATATTTGTGTCTGAACAGTCAGGGAGACACTATTACTGTTTTTTTTTTTACGGAAAAATGGCCAAAAGCTGGATAATACAGAGATTTGAACCGTGGAACTGCAAAACCACAGTTCTAGTTATCTGGCCTACACCAGAATCTTTTAAACAGATATATTTGTGTCTGAACCGTCAGGGAGAGACTATTACTGTTTTTTTTACCGAAAAAAGGCCAAAAGCTGGATGATACTGCTATTTGAACCGTGGAACTACAAAACCACAGTTATAGTTATGTGGCCTACACCAGAATCTTTTAAACAGATATATTTGTGTCTGAACAGTCAGCGAGACACTATTACTGTTTTTTTTTACTGAAAAAAAGGCCAAAAGCTGGATAATACTGAGATTTGAAACGTGGAACTGCAAAACCACAGTTATAGGTATGTGGCCTACACCAGAATCTTTTAAACAGATATATTTGTGTCTGAACAGTCAGGGAGACACTATTACTGTTTGTTTTTACGAAAAAAAGGCCAAAAGCTGGATAATACTGACATTTGAACCGTGGAACTGCAAAACAACAGTTCTAGTTATCTGGCCTACACCAGAATCTTTTAAACAGATATATTTGTGTCTGAACAGTCAGCGAGACACTATTACTGTTTTTTTTACGGTAAAAAGGCCAAAAGCTGGATAATACAGAGATTTGAACTGTGGAACTGCAAAACCACAGTTATAGTTATGTGGGCTACACCAGAATCTTTTAAACAGATATATTGGTGTCTGAACAGTCACAGACACACTCAATTTTTTGGGGGGGGAGGGGGAATACCAAAAGGGTAATAAGATGCGTATTTGTACAGTCTGACTGAGGGAAAAAAAAATACAGTATTTAAATGAAAAAAAAAGGATTTTTCCTTGCCCCTGAGACCGGGGGATAAGTCTAGCAATTTGACCAGCAGGTGCACACAGGACTGTAATGCAGTGTTTGTTGGTATAACCACTGCGTCTCCTATACAGCCCGCCTGCCTGTCTTCCTGATATCTGGGATGGATATTAGTCCTGAGAAGGACTGTTTGTTTGGTTTGGCAGGCTTTAGAGATCCTACACTAACTATTTTGCACTATATATCTCTCCCTAACTCAGCAGCACTGACCCTACACTGTCTGATCCTAGGCGACTGTGTCCAAGATGGCAGTGCCCGGTTTTAAATACTCGAGGTGACGCTGTGCGGCCAGCCAATCACTGTAATGCCCACAAACAACATGGCTGTGGCATTACAGTGACCGGCTGGCAATCCCTGCATGTTCATTGGCTCTGTAAAGAGCGCCAAACATGCAGGGCGGAGACCCGAGCTCCCACCCGAGTAACCCGGAAATGCTCGGTGCTCGCCAAACATCCCGAGTAGTGAGATGCTCGGGCGAGTACCGAGCAGTGTCAAGCATGCTCGCTCAACACTATTCGTGATGCAAAGAAAAACCCACAAATAACATCAGCTGAAATTCAGGACTCTCTGAAAACTAGCAGTGTGGCTGTTTCAAGATGCACAATAAAGAGGCACTTGAAGAAAAATGGGTTGCATGGTCGACTCGCGAGAAAAAATCCATTACTGCGCAAATGCCACAAATTATCTCGCCTACAATACGCTAAACAGCACACAGACAAGCCTCAAAACTTCTGGAACAGGGTAATTTGAAGAGATGAGACCAAAATTTAACTTTTTGGCCACAACCATAAACGTTATATTTGGAGAGAGGTCAACAAGGCCTATGATGAAAGGAACACCATTCCTACAGTAAAGCACGGAGGTGGATCACTGATGTTTTGGGGATGTGTGAGATACAAAGGCACAGGAAACTTGGTAAAAGTGAAGGAAAGATGAATGCAGCACGTTATCAGCAAATATTGGAGGCAAATTTGCACTCATCAGCCAAAAAGCTACGCATGGGATCAACCTGGACGTTCCAACATGACAACGATCCAAAACACAAGGCCAAGTCAACCTGTCATTGGCTACAGAAGAACAAAGCGAATGTTCTGGAGTGGCCATCTCAGTCTACTGACCTCAATATCATTGACCCACTCTGGGGAGATCTCAAGTTGATGCTAGACAGCCCAGGAATTTACAGGAACTGGAGGCTTTTTGCCAAGAAGAATTGGCAGCTTTACCATCTGAGAAAATAAATAACCTCATCCACAACTCCCACAAAAGACTTCAAGCTGTCATTGATGTTAGAGGGAGCAATACACGGTATTAAGAACTGGGGTGTGTGAACTTTTGATCAGGGTCATTTGGATGTTTTTGGTTGTCATTAAGATTTAAAAAGAGAAAACACAGTAGTTTGACAATAAATGGCTTCACCCAACCAATAACCATGAGTGGAGAAAAAGTTTTTTTGTTATCATTCATATTCTCTGAAACAAAGGCCAAGAAAGGAAAAATTATGCCGGGGTATATAAACTTTTGAGCACAACTATGAATATATACACATATATACCAAAAGTTTTGCTTTTTTTTTAAGTGTGATTACTTCTGTCTGGTTGTTGTGATGCCATTTTCCTGGTGATTTTAGTAAACCAGAAGCAAATGGTTGTCAGCTATAAGGAAGAAAATTGTGTTTGACATTGTTTTATCCCTTTATGTGTTAGTTTTCAACATTTGCTGGGCCAATTGTTTTGCATATTTTTTCATGGGTAGTTGAATTTTTCCTAAAAAAAATTTTTTTTTATATGTGTGTTTTAAGGTTAAAACATAGCAAAGACAAAGCCACATTTATCACCAGATGTTAGGAAGCTTATTATTCTGAGAGTGAAGTCAGGAAAAAGCCAAAAAGAGTTATCTGTGGAATTCAACTGTTATCAGAGTCAAGTGTCACGTATATTAAAGAAAGAAAAAGAAGGTTATGGAACAGCTGACAAACCTAAAAGTGGACGACCACAGAAAACTTCCTCCAGAGTTGATTAAATTATTAAGAAAAAGTCAGTATCTGATGTCCATAAAAGTGCTGTCCAGATTTCACACGAAATGAACTAAGAATATGGGGTCAAAGTGAGTCGCCAAACTGTGGTGCGATGGCTAAGAGCAGTAGGGTTTAGTGCACGAGTTCCAGTCAAGAAGCCTTTCATCTCTGCAAAGTACCGGAAGGTCCGACTTGAGTTTGCCAAAGAACACAGCCAATAGAAAGTGACAGATTGGTCTAAGGTGTTGTGGTCGGATGAATCCAAGTTCAATCTGTTTGGTAGTGATGACAAACACTATATATACCGCCCGACTGGAAATCGTAATTATGTAAGGTACCAAACACCTACAGTGAAACACGGTAGTGGCAATGTCATGGTTTGGGGCTGCTTTTCTGCATCTGCCATTGGCCTTCTGCATAGAATAGATGGAAATATGAATGCTACCATGTACAAGAATATACTGGAGAATGTAATGCTGCCACATGGTAAAACCAAAGTAGGCAGGGGATGGAGATTCCAGCAAGACAATGATCCTAAGCACACATCCAATTTAGTCAAAAATTGGTTCGCAAAGAAAAAAAAATGTTCCCCTGTTGCAATGAATAAGTCAGTCATCTGATTTACACCCTATAGTGCACCTTTGGGATGAGTTAGGGCAATGAGTTGGGGCCCGTACCCAGAGCAATAAGGATGAATTGTTTGCAGATTTGCAAATGGAATGGAGCAAGATCCCTCAAGATGTCTTGCATACCCGAGTGGCTTCAATGCCCCGTCGGTGCGGTGCAGTAATTAAAGCAAGAGACTATGCTACAAAATACTAAGCTATGGCATTGTAAGCAATGAATTACTCTCTATGTTGTGATCAATAAATAGTATGTACAAAACGTTTAGCAGTCAGTTTTCTTTAATTAAATGACCATTAGTGTTGAGCCACCCCCGTAGTGTTCGAGTTCGGTTCGGTTCGTCGAACACCCGTGTGTTCGCCGAACTGTTCGTCGAACCGTTCGTCGAACACCTTCGAACACCGTTAAAACCAATGGCAGGCAAACAAAAACACATAGAAACACATAGAAAACACCTTCAAAGGTGTCCAAAAGCTGACAAACTGCTCAGAAGACACAACTAACACATGGAAAAGTGACAAGTACATATAGTCATGCGAAAAGAAAAGAGGTGGAGGAGTAAAAGGAGGGGGAGACACAGATATAGGCATGTCATGCCCTTCTAAAATCCAAAAAGTGAGAAGCCGACACGTTCAGTCCGCTCCTGCCCATGCCACCTCCGCGTCGCCGGGTTTGTGCCAGAGCCGCGGTGAACCCTGACGGCCAGCCCCCCTCTCCCAATACTGGTGCCTGTCCGCTGGTGGGTCGAGCGAGCCCCCCTGTGGTGGAGGCAGCTCTAAGCTTTTTAATTTAAATTGTCTCTCTAATTTGAATGAATACACTTTAAATCCATTTACAAGGATCTATTGGAGGGCAAGTCTCATGCCAGCAGCCGCGTAATTCCAGCTCCAGTAGCGTCCACTAAAGCTGCTGCAGTTAAAAAGCTTTTATAAGGATCGAGCTCGGCTGTCCACCGCAAGGCATCCTACTGCCAGTCCCAGCCCCTATGCCTTGGGGTGCCTCCTGATGCTCTTCACTGAGTATCCCATGGTCCCGAAGCATTTCCTTTGAAAAAATTAAGTGTCCAAACTACAGGTGGTGTAGCTTGCTTAACAGCCGGGATAATCCGCTGACTAGCAGACACTGCTACTAGGCACAAAGTATTTCCTGGGCTAGATGCAGTTAAAAATTTGTAATTAGATACTCTCGTTGGATGCTGAGAAAGCATTCCATAGAGTCTCCTGGCACGCCATATATGATTCTCTTAAAAAGCTTGGGGTAGGGGTCTAGGGGACCCTTTTATAGCCAAAATCACGGCCCTGTATCGCAATACGTCACCTAGGCTGAAGATAAATGGAATTGTAGCACCCTGAGGGCTCGGTTGCTACAGAGGTATTGCACCTCACCCAGAGGTGTGATATCTCACTCTCAGGTAAGGATGGAGTGTGGATCAGGACCCGACACCTGCATGCATTACACCACATTGCCGTGGGGCAGGGCGACCAATATGCCCCTGAGATGGGCACGACAGTCCCTGTCCCTGGCTGGAGTGGGGGGAGGGAACACTGAGGAAGGGAAACCCTGTAGTGCAGGAGCAGGGAGGAAGCAGTTCCTGGGTGCATTGAGAAGGGAGTATAAAAGGTGGGCACCATCTTAGTTCAGTGCAGAGAAGTCTGAGCAGAAGTGGCAGGGAGCAGGGGCTCTGCATGAGCTCTGCTCCGGAGGCGGGCCTAGTAACAGAGGCCCAGGCCTGGAAGAGGGAGAAGGAAGGAAGAGGAGCGGAGAAGGCTCCAGGAACGAGGAACGAAGGGATCCTAGGGGTGCGGACGGGCGAGTCGCCACCGCACGCCCGAATCCACCTGCGTGGAGGGGTCAGGCCAAAGGGGGAGACCGGTCCCCGAAACTAGTGGAGGCAGGAAACGACCCTCAGCTACAAACAGGAGGCTGTGACATTTTATGTGGCGCAGCCCCTCGCTACACCCGCTAGGAAGGCACCACATAGGGTCAGGGAAACTGGCGCCAAGTTTACCAAGAGGAGGCCCGAGGCAGCCGGACAGAAGGGTTGGTAAGAAAGGCCAGACAAAGGACACACAAAGGGGGTCCTGTGAAGCGCTCCAAAGTTATCTGGGAGTTGTCTGAGCCCCTTACCTGGTGAGCACAGTACGACGTGGGCAGCCGTTACCTGCAGACGTGGTCTGGATAATAAGAACTGTGAGTAAAGGCCCTGGACTGCATCACTGACTCCGTGTCGTTACTGCTGCTGCCCTGCACCATCACCCCCATCCTCCGCATACACTGCCCTGAGGCTATACTCCTCCCGTGGGGAGTTATGCTACGCTCTGCTGCACCCACAACACCAGCCTCAGCGGTCTGCCCTGGAGCGGCGGTTCACTCTGACCGCAATCCACGGGTGGCGTAGTCGGACATTTAAACATCAAAACCACATAAATAGTTCCGCCACTGGTTTGACCGCCCTGAGCCACGGAACCGGGTCGCTGCAACGGAGACTACAACCACCAGCATCCACCAAAAAGGGTCCGGCTCCGGGTGTCCCAAGGCCCAGGGGGTGCGTCAGAACATTTTCATCACCTTTCACAATCACCAATGGGACAAGGCAGGGATGTTCTCTGTCCCCTCTCTTATACATCCTAGTGACGGAGCACCTGCTCTCATCAATTCGCCATAACCCCAATATTAGGTGGATTGAGGTGGGAGGCACCGAGTACAAGTGCTCTCTATTTGCTGATGATGTCCTAGTATATATCACTCAATCACATATATCCATCCATGCTGTTATGGCTGAAATAGATCACTTTGTTACATGGTCAAATTTTAAAATCAATGCAGCGAAGTCTGAGGCCCTCGATGTCTCCCTCCCCAAATCCATATAGGATTCCATCCAGTCCAACTTTCCCTTTCCCTGGCCCTCACAGGGTATCAAATACTTAGGAATTCCTATTCATAGAGACCTCTTCCATCTATGTTATCTTAATTTTGGGCCCTTTAATGAACAACTCCATACAGACCACGGTTGGCAAGTTAGAACTGTAAGATTCACTACGTGAACCACTGGTGTTTTGTGGAAAAGCACATGTACACTGTGTTCCAAATTATTATGCAAAAAGTGTTTAGGAGTGATAAGGGAAGAATTTGTTTGTTTGTCAGTTAAACTCATTGATGGTGATGTGTGTCAGGGCTCTTTATATCACTGTAAGCAATTGCAGACACCTGTGCTAATTAGTTTGGCAGGTTTGTCCAATGAAAGGCAAGACTACTTAAGAAGGCTGTCTCACATTATTAAGCAGCCTACATTTTCTGCCAAAATGGGAAAGAAAAAGGATGTGTCGGCTGCTGAGAAGCAACAAATTGTGGAGTGTTTAGGTCAAGGCATGACTACAATCAACATTGTGCGATGATCAGGATGAAGTGTCTTGGCAATCAAGAAGTATGTAGCTGATTCACAGTACACACGTGTGCGTGCTGATAAGGGCAAATTGAGGACTCTTTCCTACAGGCAATTACGTCAGGTTGAAAGAGCAGCGGCAAAAAAGCCTTGTCATAGCAGCAGACAAGTTTTTGAAGCTGCTGGTGCCTCCAACGTCTCCCGAACAACAAGATGCAGGGTCCTTCAGAGGTTTGCAGCTGTGCATACGCCATCCTGTCGACCTCCTCTATCCACTTCACACAAGCAGAAACGGCTCCAGTGGGCCAAACATTACATGAAGACTGATTTCAAAACTGTTTTGTTCACGGATGAGTGCCGTGCAGCGCTCGATGGTCCAGATGGATGGAGTGGAGGATGGCTGGTTGATGGACACCCCACGCAAACACGGCTACAGCGCCAACAAGGAGGAGGTGGAGTAATGTTTTGGGCTGGAATCATGAGGAGAGAGATTGTCGGCCCCTTTAGGATCCCTGAAGGCGCTAAAGATGAACTCCATAATGTATGTGGATTTTCTCAAACAGCACTTCCTGCCATGGTTCAAGAAGAAGAACCGTGTATTTCACAGCAAGATCATTTTTTTGCATGATAATGCACCATCTCATGCTGCACATAAAACATCTGCATCTCTGGCTGATATGGGCATAAAAGGGGACAAACTTATGGTGTGACCCCCATGCTCCCCTGAACTCTACCCCATTCAGAACCTTTGGAGCATCATTAAAAGGAGTGTCTATGATGGCGGGAGGCAGTTCACATCTAAGCAACAGCTCTGGGAGGGTATTCTGTCCTCATGCAAAAGAATTGAAGCAGAAACCATCCAAAACCTGACAAATTCAATGGACGAGAGAGTTCAGAAGCTCCTTTCGAACAAGGGGTCCTATGTGAAAATGTAACATCACCTAGAATAAAGTTTTGAGTTGAAAACTGTTTGATTTCAGTTTCTAACAACCTGCTAATGCTTATAATTTCAAAAATGACCATTTTTTTGGTCTTTATTAAAATGAAAAGGTTGATCGAAAAGTTTGGGGGATCTAAGAGTGTGGCAACCCAGTAGTCATGATTACTTCGAATTCTGACAATATGAGGGTCATGCTGCAGGTAGTGCAGCAAGAAGGCACTTATGTGTCTTGCGCATCTCGGAGCCCCAAAATTATTTTCCGGGCTAGATGCAGCTAAAAATTATTATTAATTTTAAATCTGGTGAAGCTTTAGTATAGATGGCCTAATAGGATCAGTGCTGCACACTGCTACAAAGCCCAAATTATTTTCCAGTCAAGATACAGATAAACATGATTAGTAATTTTAAATCTGGTGGAGCTTATTATAGATGGCCTAATAGAATCAGTGCTGCACACTGCTACAAAGCCCAAATTATTTTCCAGCCAAGATACAGATAAACATGATTAGTAATTTGAAAGCTTAAAACGGTTGGTAGGGTGATTTTAACCAATCATCAAGCTTTTACTCTCCCCAGGATGACACAGGGGTAGAAAAGTCGTTTCGGATCCATGATTTGTTCATCTTTATGAACGTGAGTCTGTCTACATTATCAGTGGAGAGCCGCGTGCGCTTATCTGTCAGCACACCACCAGCAGCGCTGAACACACGTTCAGACAGAACGCTGGCTGCGGGGCATGACAAGATCTCCAAGGCGTAAGTGTCTAGCTCCGGCCATTTATCCAGATTGGAAGCCCAAAAAGAGCAAGGGTCCAGTGACACAGTCATGGCTTCAATGTTTACTTGGAGATACTCCTGTACCATCGTCTCTAGGCGTTGACTATGTGTCAGACTTCTTGTCTCCTGTGGCCTTGCAAAGGATGGGCTAAAAAAGTGGTGAAATGATTCCGCAAAATTGATGTTACCACTTACCAGCAGATACTGTGGTTCTGTTACGGTTTGAGTGCTGAACACTTGACGGTCCCACGGTTGGCAAGTTGGAACTGTGAGATTCACTACGTGCACCACTGGTATTTTGTGGAAAAGCACATGTAAGATTCTGCAACAGTCTCTGCTGATACTCCTGCATGCGTGCATCCCTTTCTATGGCAGGAATAATTTCTGCCAATTTACTTTTGTACCGGGGATCTAACAGTGTGGCAACCCAGTAGTCAGGATTATTTCTAATTCTCACAATTCGAGGGTCATGTTGCAGGTAGTGCAGCAAGAAGGCACTCATGTGTGTTGCGCATCCAGGAGCACCAAGTCCCTGTTGTGTTGGTGGCGAGGTAACAATCATGCTTCCTTCCTCTGTCCTCTCCCCCCAACCTCGCACAACAGAAATGTGATCAAGGTCTCCCTCATCTGATGAGTCTTCCATCAGTTCGTCCTCCACTTCTTCCTGGGCTCCTGCACCTTCCTCACTAGTTTGGCTGCTACCATGCGCCCTGGTAAAACCATCTCCGCCACCCTCACATGCCTGCCGCCTTGGTGCTGCCGACCGTCTGGACCTTGCAGATGTTAGCCCTTCCGCATACAACTCCTCCTCCTCTACTTCCTCCACCTCCTCTTGTGCCACCACCTGACTCCGAATTCTGTTTAACATGTGCTCCAGCATGTAAATCACCGGAATAGTCATGCTGATAATGGCATCGTCAGCACTAAACATCTTCGTCGCCATTTCAAAACTGTGCAGAAGGGTGCATAGGTCCCTGATCTGAGACCACTACTCCAGCGTGATTTGCCCCACCTCTGGATCTCGTTGGCCCAGGCTATACGTCAGAACGTATTGCACCAGGGCTTGTCGGTGCTGCCACAGTCGCTGCAACATGTGCAGAGTTGAATTCCACCGGGTAGGCACATCGCATTTTAGCCGGTGAAGTGGCAGGCCCAATGACTTCTGTAGAGATGTAAGTCGCTGAGCTGCGGGATGCGAACGGCGGAAGTGAGCACACAGCGACCGTGCCCTCTGCAGAAGGCCATCTAGTCTGGGATAGTGGGCTAAAAATAGCTGGACAACCAGGTTCAACACGTGAGCCATACAAGGCACGTGTGTGACATTGCCCCGGCGAAGGGCCGCACCCAGGTTTGCAGCATTGTCGCACACGGCCTTCCCTGGTTTCAGGTCCAGTGGAGACAACCATTCATGAAATTGGTTCTCCAGAGCTGACCACAACTCCTCAGCTGTGTGACTCACATTTCCCAGACATTTCAATGTAAAAACCGCCTGATGACGTTGAGCCCTACTGCCAGCATAGTAAGGAGGTGTGCAGGATCCCTTCTGCGCAGTTAGAAAGCTTGTGGCATGACCAGACAGGCTTTGGGTGCAGGTGGAAGACCGAGAGGAGGTTGAGGAGGCAGAAGCAGTGGAGGAACTTTGACATAAAGAGGATTGACGCACAACTCGTGGGGACGGCAAGACTTGGACAGCAGCCCCTTGTCCTGCTGTCACCATAGTTACCCAGTGCCCAGTCAGCGACATGTAACGCCCCTGTCCATGCCTACTCGTCCAAGTGTCTGTGGTGAAATGCACCCTGTCACACACAGAGTTTCTCAAAGAAGCGGTGATGTTGTGTGCGACATGCTGGTGGAGCGCAGGCACACCTTTCTTTGAGAAGTAGTGCCGACTGGGCATCTGGTACTGAGGCACTGCGACGGACATAAGGTCTCGAAAATCCTCTGTGTCCACCAGGCGGAAAGGCAGCATTTCTGTAGCCAAGAGCTTGCAGATGGTGAAATTCAACCTCTTAGCTTTCTCATGGCTAGGAGGAAATGGTCTTTTACTTGTCCACATCTGAGGGACTGAGGGCTGGCTATTGTGCTTAGACAGGGTTGATAAGGGTGTCCCCGGCAAACTGCCGGTCTGTGAGGAAGATGCAGGCGGACATGTTAGGTTGCCTTGATCCAAAGGTGGTGCTATCGATGTCGGACAGCGCTCAACACCAGCTGGTGTTACCACCTCCAAAGAAAATGATGACCTGCCAATCACGCTGGCTGTTGCGGGTAAAGAGGTGGCAGGTCTGCGCCCCAAAACAGGTGTGACTGCTTTCCCCCCAGTCACAGAGGATGAAGAGGCCGCGGATGCACAAGATATGGCAGACGGCGGTTGGCCCGGCCGGCTAGGCCGCATTGTAGCACACTGAGCTTCCCACTGCAACTTATGCTTCATGTCCATGTGCCGGTTCATGCATGAAGTACTCAAACTATGTATTTTTTGGCCTCTACTTAGCTTTTGCTGACAAATGTTACAGATAACACGAGTTAGGTCATCTTTATCGATCTGAAAAAATGCCCAGGCTATGCAAGGCTTAGCACCCATGCGACCTGAAGAGCCACCACGACTTGTGGTGAGAGGCAGAGTTGTGTTTGAGGATGCAGTTGTTGATGTGCTTCCAGTACTACGTCTCTGTCCAGGAAGGCGCAACCTGACCTCATCGTCACTAGCATCTTCCTCCACCTCCTCTGTTGACCTCATCTCTTGGCTGACTGTGGGTTGACAGTAAGTGGGATCTCCAACCTCATCATCATCACCCTGTGCGTTATCACACCCGTCGTCCTCAGAGCCAACCTGTTCCTGCCCTGACAAAAAACTAAAGTTGTCGCTCCAATCAGGTATTTGAGTCTTATCATCGTCTTCCTCATTGTCTCCACCAACAGGAGTTACAGTTTGGGAATGAGGGTCTACATTATGGTCAGAACCTTCTGCGTCTGGTCCTGGATCCGACTCATAAAGATTCTGGGCATCAGTGCAGATCATTTCCTCGTCTGGATTCACAGAAGCGCTGGAGTCGACCTCTGATTCCCAGGCTATAGTATGAGTAAACAGCTCTGCAGACTCAACCATCTGTTCTACCTCATACTCAGACGGGCAGCTGGAGATTTGGGAGCTGTGAGGAAGCAAGTGCGATTTGGGTGACACCTTTGAGGACTGGAGTATTTGTGATGTTGAAGTTGATGTGGAGGAGAGCCCACTTAAAGGAGCACTTGATATCCGTTGAAGCACCTGCTGTTTTTGTGCCTCATCTGGAATTTGTAGCGATTGGCGTGGCCGTAAGAAAGGGATCTTATCACATTGTCCGCTAAAAGAAGTAGACATTTTAGTTTGGCTGGAAGATGGTCTTTCTTCTGCAGATGTTACTGTTGCTTTAACACCTACCCCACGGACACAACCTTTTTTCCCCTTCCCAACACGCCTATTCCCCTTTCCACCAGCAGCAGGCCTTTTTCCACTCATTTTGGTGGTTAACTAATTCACAACTCTGGAGTTGTTTGCACAAAAAAACAATGGATGGGAACCGAGCAGAGCTGAGTGGCCAAACTGTGGTATTAGGCCAAAACTATTGGCTGGGTTGGATGCAGAAAAAAATTATATTCAATTTGCAACCTGATGGAGGTCAGTATAGATGGACTAATAGAACAAATCCCACACACAGCTAGAAGCCCAAATATTTTTTCAGAAGTAGATGCAGAAAAAAATTTTATTCAGTTTGCAACCTGATGGAGGTCTGTATAGATGGATTAATAGAACAAGTCCCACACACAGCTACAAGCCCAATATTTTTTCAGAGGTAGATGCAGAAAAAAAATATATTCAGTTTGCAACCTGATGGAGGTCATTATAGATGGACTAATAGAGAAAGTCCCACACACTGCTAGAAGGCCAAATATTTTTTCAGAGCTAGATGCAGACAAAAAATTATTTTGAATTTGCAACCTGATGGAGGTCAGTATAGATGGACTAATACAACAAGTCCCACACACAGCTAGAAGCCCAATATTTTTTCAGAGGTAGATGCAGAAAAAAATATATTCAGTTTGCAACCTGATGGAGGTCTGTATAGATGGATTAATAGAACAAGTCCCACACACAGCTAGAAGCCCAATATTTTTTCAGAGGTAGATGCAGAAAAAAATATATTCAGTTTGCAACCTGATGGAGGTCTGTATAGATGGATTAATAGAACAAGTCCCACACACAGCTAGAAGCCCAATATTTTTTCAGAGGTAGATGCAGAAAAAAATATATTCAGTTTGCAACCTGATGGAGGTCAGTATAGATGGACTAATACAACAAGTCCCACACACAGCTAGAAGCCCAATATTTTTTCAGAGCTAGATGCAGAAAAAAATTATATTCAATTTGCAACCTGATGGAGGTCAGTATAGATGGACTAATAGAATGATGCTATGCCCAAAAGATTTTACTTCACTAGGTGCAGTAAAAAAATTGGTATTCTATACACAGGTGGTATATCTTGCAACACAGATAGGCTACTCCACTGACTAACACACTCTGCAATAGGCCAAAAAGGATTAGCTTTGCTAGATTCAGCCAAATGCTGTGAAAAAAACTTGCACAGCACTGGCACAGACCTGCCTGGCAAAAACTGATAGGAACTGATGTAACCTAGTCCTGAAAAGGACTCCAATTACAATTAGTCTTTACTCCCACAATCTATCTATTTAAGAGCACAGACCTGCCTGATAAAAGTCGTAGGAAATGCTGTAACCTAGTCCTTAAAAGGACTGCAATCACAACTATTCCCTACTCCCAAGCTATCTGTAGATTTGTGCGAAAATTGGCTTGAAATTAACAAGGTATAGCGCACACAGCAACAGCGGTGCCGTCTAACACGCAGCTGCAGCAGTGAGAAAATGGTGGCGACGGGGAAAATGGCTTGGTCTTATAGGGCAAGGACATGTGACATACACTGCCAATGACACATGCCCTTGCTTGTGTGAAAAAAAGCACTTCGCTCCGTGTGTGCGCTGCTGATAGGCTGACAGATTGCACCTCCCCACTGTAAATGCGGGAAAGAGAAAAAAAAAATTGAGATCTTCATTGTTCCTGCAGAGATCCATCCCCTGCCCCTCCCCCCACCCCGCTGTACACTCAAACTGCGTATTAACATTAGTTTTCATCATTACTGAGAAAAAATCCAGTTATGATTTTGGTGCACGAACAGTTATCGAACATAACCTCGAACAGCCGAATTTTTCTCAAATTGTTCGTGTTCGCCGAACGGCTCGAACACCGCCCAAAACAGCTCAAATTTGAGATTGGCGAACAGTTCGAGTAGAACAACGCTCATCTCTAATGACCATACCTATAAAAGCATTTTGGTTAAAATTAAGAACTTGATGATGACAACTTCATGCACTTTCAATTCATCACCAGGGAAATGGCATCACAACAACCAGACAGAAGTAATCACACTTTTAAAATAAATGTTAAACTTTTGGTCGTTACTGTATATATGTAAATATAAAATTTGCATTTATATATTTAGAATTATTTTTCTCATTACTAATTATTCAAAAACTAATTTAAGTAAAATTTCAGGTCCAGCTTATATTTTATTTGCTCCAATTTTTGAAAAAAATTTAAGTAGATTTAAGTGTTAAAGCATGTTAAAAAAAAAAACTACAAGATACAAGATTCTTTCTTTCCTGGGATAAAACACTTGAGACAAAGAGCAGTTAACGATAATGTCTATTTGTAAATAGTTTAATGAAGTTTTTGCCAGTTGTGCCCCTGAGCTATGACCCTGACAGGTACTGCAAGAGGGCGATTATCCGAGTCTGCTTTTCCTCTCGGTACCTGACCTGCATCTGGATGTAATTGGTACTGACCTTGGTACTATTCTGGGCCATCACCAAGCACTTCAGGGCATCTGAAAGGCGGAAGTCAGCAGTTTCTGACCATCTTTTGCAATTCTGAGTCCCTTTCTTATTTTTTTTTAATTTTCATTCTTGTTAAATTTGCTTAAAATCTTCCTGGGATTTTTTCGGGGGGTCTTTTCTCTCTCTTCTTGTAGCTCCTTTAGAAAATCAGGCCTGTATTCAGTTTCTAGATGAGAGCATGTGAAACTCAGGAAACCTTTCGCTTGGAGGTGCAAGGTGTTTGGAAAAAGTGACAGCAACATTTGTATGAATGGAACATTAATGTTTGGGAAGAACAGCGGATTGAGAAGTAAAGACCGTGTTAAACATGATTTACATAGTACAGATGCATCGAGTCACCTTACATACAGTGATGTGATATATAGGATCGCTCTCTGAAAAGTATTTACTTTCATTCTCAAGGAAAAATGTGCCAAATGCTACATTTATTTTCCTTTTCTTGCATTAAGTTAGTTTTTTCTCATGCTATGATTTAGTAATTCTGCTTCTGATTTTATATATATATATATATATATATATATATATATATATATAAAATGTATTGTATATAATATATATTATATATAATTTATATATGTTATATATTACATGTAGTATATATTATATATAATATATATATTTAGACCAAAATTACTAAATCATATATATATATTAATATACAGCATATAAATAATATATACATAGATTTTATATATTATATATAATAGTAATATTGAAAAAAATCTGACAATTTTAAAATAATTAAGTATATTTAATTATGTTTGTTTATTTTTTTTAATTTATCAAAAATAGATACAATAGTCAGCAATTTTTAGAAAGATGCATGTGCACTACTTTTGGGTACATTAAATTTATTATTCTTCCATGAGGCTTATAGTCCAAATTTCAATAATGGCAATGTATAACTGTCCATTAATTTGTTTAATATTTTAATATGGCAAATATCTAAAATAAATACAAATTTGTAAAAGAAATATGTAGATAAAATAATCAAGAAAATAGTAAAATGTTATTATGAATGCAAAAAATCACACATTTCAAGATATACTAAAAGTGTCTCTAATTTTTCTTAGATGTGTGATAACATATAAGGGATGGGTCATATATTACCGCTGCTGATGAATCTGCTTTTCAACTTTTCAATTTTTTCTGATAAAAAAATTATGGAAAAATCTTTCATATGTCGCATAAGGCCTTAAATTTAAAATAAACTTATTTAAAAAAAAAATTAAATAAAAAATTAAAAATAAATAAATAACAAAAAATGGCATTGATATATCAGTTAATTTACTGATTAAAGACCCAGTATTTTGGCCCTAAATGATCATACTCTTTTAAGCAATTTTGTGCGCATGGCATAGTCATACAGAAAAGTTGTATAAAACTCTTAATGGGAACATTTAATTAGAAAATTAAATTACTTATTGTTTAAATCAGGTTTTTATGTTTAATATATTTTTTTTTTACATTTCGGATATTTTTTACATTTTTTATATCACTCTCACATTTCATGGCAATCGGATATTTAGATAGAAACCTGGATGTATGTGCTCAGTGTAGAGCACAGGATAAATATGATCCAAAATGTTATGTAAAATGTTCCCAATAAAAGATTCAATGCAATCCACGAAAAAAGCTAGTCCCCATTCAGGTCCGTCATCTGTTAACGGAATTATAGAGGGCTTTCACATTACTGGTAGCACAAAGGCTCTGTAAAAGCGCTGTCTCCTCACCCCCAAAAGAAATCCAGTGAATTCTGCACTCACAAATCACAATGCCCCCCTTCCTTCTGAGCCCCACAGCACATTTAGTATCCACATGTTTGGCATTTCTGTAGCAATGAGAGCCCACCTAAATTACGAATTTACAGGGTCCATGTGTCCAGAAGCATGAGCTGGGTACAATGTACTGGGCACTACAATGTTCTGGGCACTACAACATACTGGGTACTGTAATGTTTGGGCACTACAATGGCAGATTTGCAATTTTCACTCAACAACATCCACTGCTGTCTGTCTCTGGCAAACACCCATGGAGTCAAAATCGTCACTATAACTGTATATAAATTCACAGAGGGGTATAATATCCAAAATGGGGTCACTTGAGGGGGGATTCTGCTCTTTTGGCACTTAAGGGCTCTGTATATGGAGTCCGCAAACTATTCTACAACAATTTGTTCTCCAAGAGTCAAATAGCTCTCCTTCCCTCCTTAGTCTCACCATGTGGCTTAGCAGTGCTGTACAACCTCATATGGGGTATTGCCATGTTCAACAGAAATTGTATGACAAATTTTGTTGCCAGTTTTACTCATTTACCCATGTATGTGAATATTTAAAATCTGGGGCTAAAACAATATTTTTGTGGTAAAAATGTAACAACTTTTTTCTTCAATGCCCAATCATTATTTTTATTATTATTGTTTACATGTGAAAAGGGGTATACATAACAAGAACAATAATCTTGAACACAATGTGACAGCGACTGGTACAGGAGGAGCGAGGACCCTGCCCGCGAGGGCTCACAATCTACAAGGGATGGGTGAGGATACATTAGGTGAGGGTAGAGCTGGTCATGCAGCGGTGGTTACTGCAGATTGTAGGCTTGTCAGAAGAGGTGGGTCTTCAGGCTCCTTTTGAAGGTTTCCACGGTCGACGAGAGTCTGATGTGTTGGGGTAGAGAGTTCCAGAGTAGGGGGGAAGCATGGGAGATGTTATGTTCTGCTACCAGAGCTAAGGAAAGAGAGGAGATCTGTCCCTACGATAGAACTCAGCTGAATCCCTACGATGTAACAGGGAACCTGATCCTGCGATCAGACCTGCTAAAGTCCTAAGCTAGTCTGTACGGAGACCTATAGATGTGGGGAAGGAATCCCTACAAGTACTAAGGACTGGGAGGAAAATGGGACACCTCCTAACAGAAATAGTAGCAGACAGACGAACAAACAAAATATATAGAACATAGAGGTCCGAAGACCAAGCAAACTAACAGAGTTAGATACAGAGCACAGGCTAGCTAGAAAGTAGTTATACAATGAAGTCCAGCAAAGCCAGAAGGGCGGAGCAGGATTAAATAGGCCAACAAGGTCATGTGACCAGCAAAGGAAAAAACCTAAGAGCAAGGTTCTAACAGTACCCCCCCTTCTAAGAGGATCCTCCGGATCCCCTAGGACCAGGCTTATCAGGAAATCTCCTGTGAAACGCTCTGATAAGTCTGGATGCGGAAACATCATCTGACCTCACCCAAGAGTTATCCTCGGGTCCGAAACCTTTCCAGGCCACAAGATACTGCAAACTACCTCTATACCGTCTAGAGTTAAGGATGCGAGAAATTTCATATTCCCCGTCCTCCACCACCGGAGGAACAGAGGCAGAGGCGTCACCATCCGACACAACAGCTTTTTTTAACAGAGAGACATGAAATACCGGATTAATTCTCCATCGGTTCACCACTGTTAGTACACACATTCTCATAACCAGAAACTGACATAGCAGAGGATTTGCTCTCATTAACCCTTGCACGCAGTCATAGCTAATTGCATAGCCTGTTGCAAATCTTCAGGTGTAGGATAAGCAATTAGCAGGTCTTTAACCCTTTCATTAAGCCCAGCAAGAAATAGACTTTTCAGAGCAGAATCGTTCCACCCTGTTTGAGTAGACCAACGACGGAAATGAGTACAATATTTTTCCACATTACCTGATCCCTGTTTCAAACATCTCAACTCAGTCTCAGCTGAGGCGACACGGTCAGGATCATCATATAATAGTCCCAAAGCAGAAAAAAAACTATCCACTGATCTGAAGCATGTATCACTAGGTTGCAAAGAAAAGGCCCACTCCTGAGGCTCTTTGCGCAAAAGTGACATTATGAACCCTATGCGCTGGGATTCATCCCCAGAGGACTTGGGTCTCAAACGAAAATACAATAAGCAAGCATTTTTAAATGAAAAAAAATTCTCGGTGTTCACCAAAAATTAAATCCGGCAAACATACCTTAGGCTCCAAGAAATGTGCTCCAGGACAGTTACTCACGTGCTGACGGAGCTCGGCCACCTCCAGAGAGAGTCCCTGCAGGCGATGAGCCAAATCCTGAACCGACACCATGATGGAACAGAAAAATCTTTCCTTAGAGAATTTGCAGGCTGGACTTACAGTTATGTTCTGCTACCAGAGCTAAGGAAAGAGAGGAGATCTGTCCCTACGATAGAACTCAGCTGAATCCCTATGATGTAACAGGGAACCTGATCCTGCGATCAGACCTGCTAAAGTCCTAAGCTAGTCTGTACGGAGACCTATAGATGTGGGGAAGGAATCCCTACAAGTACTAAGGACTGGGAGGAAAATGGGACACCTCCTAACAGAAATAGTAGCAGACAGACGAACAAACAAAATATATAGAACATAGAGGTCCGAAGACCAAGCAAACTAACAGAGTTAGATACAGAGCACAGGCTAGCTAGAAAGTAGTTATACAATGAAGTCCAGCAAAGCCAGAAGGGTGGAGCAGGATTAAATAGGCTAACAAGGTCATGTGACCAGCAAAGGAAAAAACCTAAGAGCAAGGTTCTAACAGGAGAAATCTTGTATGCGATTGTGGGAGGAGGAGATAAGAGGGGAGTAGAGAAGGAGATCTTGTGAGGATCGGAGGTTGCGTGCGGGTATGTAACGGGAGACTAGGTCAGAGATATATGGAGGAGACAGGTTTTGAATGGCTTTGTATGCCATGGTTAGGGCTTTGAACTGGAGTCTTGGATCAATGGGGAGCCAGTGAAGAGATTGACAGAGAGGAGAGGCCGGGGAATAGCGGGGGGGCAGGTGGATTAGTCGGGCAGCAGAGTTTAGGATAGATTGGAGGGGTGCAAGAGTGGTAGAAGGGAGGCCACAGAGGAGGAGGTTGCAGTAGGAGATGATGAGGGCGTGCACTAGTGTTTTTGCAGATTCATGGTTGAGGAATGTGCGGATCCCAATGATATAAAATTCTGCAGCACACCCGTGATGTCAATATGATCACTGCACCCTTAGATGAATTCATTCAGAGGTGTAAATTGTAAAGTGGGGTTTCTTATTGGGGGATTCTGCTGTTTTGGCACCTCAGAGGCTCTTCCAGTGGGTCATGGCACCTGCAAGCCATAACAGTAAAATCTGCACTATAATATGGTGCTCCTTCCCTTCTGAGCTTTCCATTGTGCCTGAAAAGTATTTCCTTATTACATGTAGGGTATTGGCGCATTCAGGAGAAATTGCACAACAAATTGTTGGGTTAATTTTCTCCTATAATCCTCTGTGAAAATTAAAAACGTGGCTAAAGCAACATTTTAGCTGAAAAAAATGGAAGTTTTTCATTGACTTAGCCCAATGTTATACAATTCTGTGAATCTCCTGAGGGTTAAAAATGCTCACTATACCCGTAAATGAATTCCACAAGAGTTGTAGTTTCCAAAATGAGGTCACTTGTGACGGTTTCTGCTGTTTTGGCATATCAGGGGTTCTTCAAATGTGACATGTTATCCATAATCTATTCCAGCCAAAATTGCGCTCCAGAATTCAGTTGGCGCACCTTTCCTTCTGAGCCCTGCCATGTTCCCAAACAGTAGCTTTCCACCACATATAGGGTATCAGTGTACTCAGGAGAAATCAAATAACATATTTTGGTGTCCATTTTCTCCTGTTACCCTTGCGAAAATGAAAAATTTAGGGCTGAAGGAACATTTTTGTGAGAAAAATATATTTTTTTCAATTTTACGTCTTCACATTATAAAATTCTGTGAAACATCTGTGTGTTCAAGGTGCTCAGCACACCTCTAGATAAGTTCCTTGAGATATTTAGTTTCCAAAATGGAGTTAATTGTTGGTGCGGTGCAAATGAGACATGGCATCCGCTATCTATTCCAGCCAATTTTGCGCTCCAAAAGTTGAAGGGTACTTCTTTCTCTTCCGAGCCCTGCCATGTAGCCAACAGTAATTTTCCACCACATATGGGGTATCGGTGTACTCAATGAAAACTTCCCAACAAATTGTATGGTCCATTTTCTCCTGTTATCCTTTTGAAAATGCTAAATTTGGGGCTAAATCAATATTTTGGTATGAAAAGTAACATTTTCATTTTTTCTTTCCACATTCCTTCCACCACATTCTGGTGAAGCTCCTAAAGGGTTAACAAACTTCTTGAATGTGGTTTTGAGTACTTTGAGGGGTGTAGTTTTTAAAATGGTATCACTTTGGGGTATTTTCTGTCACATATGGCACTCAAAGCCACTTCAAAAGGGATGTGGTCCCTAAAAAATTTAAAAAGAAAATTAAAAAAAAATTAAAAATGATAAATTGTTGATAAAGTTTTAACCCTTCTAAAGTCCTAACAAAAAAAATTCTGATTCAAAAATGAAGTTCATGTGAAGTAGAAATGTGGCAAATGTTACTTATTAATTATTTTGTATGGTATAACTATCTGGTCTAAGGGCACAAAAATGTAAATTTGAAAATTGCTAACTTTTCTAATTTTTTGTAACATTTTTGATATTTATAGAAATAAACACAAAAAGTATCGACCAAAATTTACTACTATCATGAAGTACAACATGTCAGGAAAAAACTATCTCAGAATCAATGGGATATGTTGAGGCGTTCCAAAGTTAACTCATAAAGTGATTCTGGTCAGAATTTAAAAAATTGGCCTGGTCAGGAAGGTGAAAACAGGATGGAGGGGTGAAGGAGTTATTAAATGTGTAGCAGGTGCAGAAAAAAATCTAGCTCTATTTATGACAGAATTCTGACACATTTCAGTTAGTAAGATTTTTTTCTTAGGGCTTAATCACATACAGTCATGGCCAAAAGTCGTGGCGGCACCCTTGAAATTGTTCCAGAAAATGAAGTATTTCTCCCAGACAATTATTGCAATTACACATGTTTTTGTATACACATGTTTAGTTCCTTTATGTATATTGGAACAACACAAAAAAAAACAGAGGAAAAAAAGGCAAATTTGACATAATTTCATACAAAACCCCCAAAATTTGCTGGACAAAATGTGCTGGACTTAATATTTGGCTGCACATCGTTTGGATTAAATAACTGCAATCAATCGTTTCCTATAACAATAAACAAGCTTATTAACCTCTCAACTGGAATTTTGGACCACTCTTCTTTTGCAAACTTCTAAAGGACTTTCATATTTGAAGGCACCTTCTCCCAATAGCAACAATTTAGATCCGGACTCATTGGATCATCTGGCCACTTCAGAACTCTTCAGCGCTTTGTTTCCATCCATTTCTCTGTGCTTCTTGAAGTACGTTTGGGGTCACTGACCTGCTGGAAGACCCATGACCCAGGACACAAACCCAGTTTTATTACGCTGGACACTACATTGCGACACAAAATCCTTTGGTAATCTTCAGATTTCATGATGATTTGTACATAGTCAAGGCACCCAGCAGCAAAATAACCCCAAAACATCTTTTAGCCTCCACCATATTTGACTGTAGGTACTGTGTTCTTTTCTTTGTAAGCCTCATTCTGTTTTCGACAAACACTAGAATGTTTACCAAAAGGCTCTATCCTGGCCTCATTTGTCCACAAGATGCTTTCCCAGAAGTATTTTGGCTTACTCACAACGACTCTATTGTGTACAGCCAAGCCTTCAGATACAATCGAATATGTTCAAACCAGATGGATAGAGACAAACACCTTGATGGCCTCAGAAAGACCTTTTTGAAACAGGGCTACCATCCAAGAACAATTGAGAACCAGATTACAAGAGCCACCAGAATATCAAGGAATCATCTCCTACATTACAAAACCAATCAAGAAAAGAACCGGGTGCCTCTAGTAGTCACCTACAATCCAAATCTGGAGGCTCTAAGAAGAGCTGCACAGAAACTACAACCCTTACTACAAAAAGATGCCCGATTACAATCCATATTTCCAGACCACCCACATCTGTGTTTCAAGCAGCCCCCAAATCTAAGAAGCATCATTGTCAGAAGCTCCCTGTCTTCTCCACCAGCTACAGATACCTTTACTTGCAACCAGAAAAAATGTAAAACCTGTCCGTTTATACAGTGCCTACAAGTAGTATTCAACCCCCTGCAGATTTAGCTGGTTTGATAAGATGCAAATAAGTTAGAGCCTTCAAACTGCAAACGAGAGTAGGTTTTATGAACAGAAGCATAAATCTTACAAACCAAAAAGTTATGTTGCTCAGTTGAATTTTATTAAATTTTAAACATAAAAGTGTGGGTCAATTATTATACAACCCCTATGTTTAATATTTTGTGGAATAACCCTTGTTTGCAATTACAGCTAATAATCGTCTTTTATAAGACCTGATCAGGCCGGCACAGGTCTGTGGAGTTATCTTGGCCCACTCCTCCAAGCAGATCTTCTCCAAGTTATCTAGGTTCTTTGGGTGTCTCATGTGGACTTTATTCTTGAGCTCCTTCCACAAGTTTTCAATTGGGTTAAGGTCAGGAGACTGACTAGGCCACTCCAACACCTTGACTTTTTCCCTCTTGAACCAGGCCTTGGTTTTCTTGGCTGTGTGCTTTGGGTCGTTGTCTTGTTGGAAGATGAAATTACGACCCATCTTAAGATCCTTGATGGAGGAGCGGAGGTTCTTGGCCAAACTCTCCAGGTGGGACGTGCTATCCATCTTCCCATGGATGCGGACCAGATGGCCAGGCCCCTTGGCTGAGAAACAGCCCCACAGCATGATGCTGCCACCACCATGCTTGACTGTAGGGATGGTATTCTTGGGGACGTATGCAGTGCCATCCAGTCTCCAAACGTCACGTGTGTGGTTGGCACCAAAGATCTCGATCTTGGTCTCATCAGACCATAGAACCTTGAACCAGTCTGTCTCAGAGTCCTCCAAGTGATCATGAGCAAACTGTAGGCGAGCCTTGACATGACGCTTTGAAAGTAAAGGTACCATACAGGCTCGTCTGGAACGGAGACCATTGCGGTGGAGTACGTTACTTATGGTATTGACTGAAACCAATGTCCCCACTGCCATGAGATCTTCCCGGAGCTCCTTCCTTGTTGTCCTTGGGTTAGCCTTGACTCTTTGGACAAGCCTGGCCTCGGCACGGGAAGACACTTTCAAAGGCTGTCCAGGCCGTGGAAGGCTAACAGTAGTTCCATAAGCCTTCCACTTACGGATGATGCTCCCAACAGTGGAGACAGGTAGGCCCAACTCCTTGGAAAGGGTTTTGTACCCCTTGCCAGCCTTGTGACCCTCCACGATCTTGTCTCTGATGGCCTTGGAATGCTCCTTTGTCTTTCCCATGTTGACCATGTCTGAGTGCTGTTCACAAGTTTGGGGAGGGTCTTAAATAGTCAGAAAAGGCTGGCAAAAGAGATCTTTAATCCGCACATGTGAAGCTCATTATTCTTGGTGCCTGAACTACTTCTTAATACTTTAGGGGGACCAAACAGAATTCTTGTGGTTTGAGGGGTTGAATAATAAATGACACTCTGAATTAACTTTTAACGTTTTAAAAAAACAACAAAAAAAAAAAATTTGCTGCAGTGCATTTCCCACTTCCAGGCTGATCTACAGTACAAATGTCACAATGCCAAGTTAATTCCGCATGTGTCAACCAGCTAAATCTGCAGGGGGTTGAATACTACTTGTAGGCACTGTAACGACCACAGACAAGATAAAGATTCCCAATTCACATCTGAACTATAAGATCCCAGTTACGTTCAGCTGTATCACATCTAATGTAGTGTACTTAATTATATGTACCAAATGTTCAGCTGGGTGTCTTTATGTAGGGGAGACAGGGCAAAAACTTAGAACAAGGATTTATCATCATCGCCACACAATAAAAGAAAAAAGAATAGATCTACCTGTTGCCAAGCATTTTTGTTCCCCTGATCACAGCATAAAAGACATGAAATTACTGGTATTAAAAGGTAACTTCAAATCTCAAAGAGAAAGAAGAATCTCAGAATATAAACTGATGGTGACCTTTAACACTTTCAGAGCAGGAATGAATGTGTCGCATGGATTTATGTCATCCTACATCAACTAAGGAATGTGCTTCTCAGACCTGTGAGGCCATCACAACACTGGACCTAGTCACAGGACAATAAAACCTTCACACTCCTTATCTATTAACTGCTAAAATTTTTATAGCCAGAACTGTTTATCTCTTCCATAATAACTCTGCTTTTCATCACCTGTCTTACCTATTGCATTTTTTGTGTGTCTTATTGTGTATAAATATGTGACTCTTCAGATTTTGTGGTATACTATGCCTGATGAAGAGACCTGAGTAGTCTCGAAAGATTGCAATTTGCTACCATCTTTTCAGTTAGCCATTAAAAGGTATCAACCACTGATGACTCTCAAATCTAAATATTTGGCTTACTCACATACATTTTTGCAAACTGCAGTCTAGCTTTTTTATGTCTCTGTGTTAGCAGTGGGGTCCTCCTAGGTCTCCTGCCATAGTGTTTCATTTCATTCAAATGTCGACGGATCGTTCACGCTGACATTAATGCACCCTGCCTGCAGGACAGCTTGAATTTCTTTGGAACTTGATTGGGGCTGCTTATCCCCCATCCGGGCTATCCTGTGTTGCCACCTCTCATGAATTTTTCTCTGCCGTCCAAGTCCAGGAACAATAGCTACAGTGCCATGGGTTGTAAACTTCTTGATTATGTTGCGCACTCTGGACAAAGTAGCATCAAGATCTCTGGAGATGGACTTGTATCTTTGAGATTGTTGATATTTTCCAACAAATTTATTTCTCAAGTCAACAGACAGTTCTCTTCTACTTTTTTTCTGTTCTCCATGTGGCACACACAGACACACAATGCAAAGATTGAATCAACTTCTCCCCTTTTTATCTGGTTTTAGGTGTGATTTTCATATTGCCCACACCTGTTACTTGCCACAGGTGAGTTTGAACGAGCATCACATGCTTGAAACAAAGTTGTTTACTCACAATTTTGGATAGGTGCCAACAATTGGGCCTGGCCCATTTTGGGGGTTTTGTGTGAAATTATGTCCAATTTGCCTTTTTTTCTCAGCTTTTTTTGTGTTGTTCCAATATAAAGGAAATAAACATGTGTATAGCAAAACATGTGTAATTGCAATTGACTGTATATCACATATATTGGCCATGTAGTCGCTTTTCCCCTCCATTGCAGCACAAAAATGCAGGATAGAAATGGCATTAATATTGTTGCTGACCAACTCCCTGAGCCGGATAGAGAACGTTCCATGCAATATGTCTCTGTTTGGGCATGGACAGTGCAGGACGGTGCACAAAGTGTCTGGCCCTGACATTAGTTGTGTAACTCGATGGAGAAAATCTGCATACTTTCAGTGTGTAATCCACATCAATAATAAAAAAATATGCAGTAAGTTTACTATTCCATTGATTTTTCTTGCAAATGGCAATAGTGCTTAAAATACCCCATTTCCATGCATTGTCGGCGGTTTATTTTATGCGCATGGCAGAGTCCCGAAGCTGTCATTTGCTATAATGTATTGCTATGTAGTACAATGCTTGCAGGGAAGGATAGCTCCCAAATATGATTCCTGTGTAAAAATATCCACCAGCATAGTCTCTGGGTAGAGATGACCAGCACTGGCCCCAGCAATCAGACACTTACCATCTGTGAATACTGTAAACTAAATAGGTAATAAATGTAAACTCTGAGAAAACCACTTTAACAGGTGAGTAATAGCCAGAGCCATTTTTCATTTTTGCACCTTCATTATCTTCCTCCTTCTTTCTTCTAAGAGCTATAACTTTTTTTTTTATCTTTCCAGCATATGGGGAGAACATACAAACACCTTGCAGATGTTGTCCTTGGTAGGATTTGAACCCAGGACCCCAATGCTGCAAGCTGACAGTGCTAACCACTGAGCCACCATGAATAATATTGACAGTAACACTTACGCACTTATATAGATAAGATCAGAGCTAGCTCTCATCTCTACTGTCACAGGAAGAGAGTCTGCTGCATATGTAAAGATGGTGGACTGTACTGTCGCGTTACTGCCCCTGAAGACACCAATTGCATCTTGTATATTACGTCCTGCGTCTTTATATACATTGTGCCATGTGAATTGTGCATAATGCAAGATACGTAATGTACAGTATAGGGTCTATAGTGTAGAAATAGTGTATCATATAGGTAGTATCGGTTGTGACGATAGGGTAAGATAGAGTTAATGTTTGGGACTAGCCCACAGAGAGAGGGGGAGGGGGTTGGGGTTAGGGCAAGTGACTGCTTCCTGTAGTTAGTTAGATAAGGTTTGGAGAGTGAAGAGAGCAGTGCTGCCATGGGGTGATCTACAGTAGGAGATGACCTAAGGACAGAGATAGCGAGATCCTTAGTCATAGTGGCCTTCCGGAGAAAGGTCCATGAATAGGATGGCAAAGACTCTGTGTTTGAACGATGGTCTACTTTATAGAACTGTGGAAACTATGGTCCTGGCCAGCCAACACCACCGGCTACATGAGGCCTGCATGGGTGTGATGCCTTCACAGCACAAGGTCCCAGATCCAGCAATTACCCACACTTTCATCATAGCTCCCAACCGTCCTGATTTCCATGGGACTGTCCCGTTTTGAGGGCTCAGACCAGCGTCCTGTCACAGCTCAGCTGTTTTATCAGCATCTATTACTTACCTCACCTCTCTCCAAAGTTCTCATTGCTCTGTAGCTCATCCTCCTCGTGGGGCAGGGCCGATCATCTCTTAGTGCATAAATTTAATTATCTATTCAAATCTTATCACTCCTGATATCTATCTCACCCAGGACTCAAAGTCACAATATAACATTGATATACCATGCGTCCCAGGGCACACAGGATGTGTGCTCTAACCCCTGAGCTACAGCCCATAATGATAAAGATAGGAGATTTTGGTTATCTTGACTTTACATTGCAATGAGTCCAGTAGCAGAGTATATAGCTCCATAGTAAAACATTGTATATATAACAATATACAGTATATATATATATATATATATATATATATATATATATATATATATAACAGTGTATTTTTATGGTGGCTGTACACTAAAGTGAAGAAAAATATTTATCTTGTTCCTATAAGGATATGAGCCAATGCTCCATCCCCTTGAAAAAGGCAGGAGCGCCGAAACGCGCGTCGGGGAGCGACACAGCGTGCAGTCTTGACCGCAATATTAAGGTGAATCATATGTTTGATGTGTCATTTCCTTCTCTTGGTGTTTCTTTATACACTATATATACATAATGAAGGTGCACATCTTTAGGTGGCTGTGCTGTCGATATATTTGTTAGCCACTCATCATTTATATATGATTACACTTATTGATATGGCTATTGCTCATAATGCTATTTAAGGCATGCGGTATCTGCACTCTGTGGCGACACCTGGTGGTTGTTTTTAAGTATGTTTTATTTTTGTCTCTGTAAATGTTTTCTTACATATGTTGTGCCACCATTACCTGTAATGATATTGTGATTATTTATTTATATGTATATTTTTTCAATAAAGATACTCTTTACTATATTGTTTGGCCATATATTCGTATTTTCCTGCTTAGGCACTCCGTGACAAATGCTCCATAATGGCAGCGTGTTGGACTCCGCTCACCTGCGCTGCATCGAAAGCGCTGCGTCCTACATTAGAAACACAGTGCATGGATTTATAGAAATCCCACGTCCAGTGTGCTTCTGTTTGACGCTGCGTAAACTCGCCAGCGGCGTGGATTTACACTCCGAAGCACATAAATTTCTGTTGCAAAGACGCTAGTCTCCACTATGAAATTTCCACAATAGAACCATATTGGATGCGGTAACTCCACATGGTTCAGTGAACACATGCGAATTTACCTGCGTGACTAGAATGCAGCGCTTTGCACGCAGCGAGAATACGCTGCGTCCAAAGCGCTGATGTTCCTGATCATAGTAATGTAGTCTAAAAGTATTAAAAATAATAAGCAATCAAACATTTTTTTTTTTGCGTCTACTCAGGTCTTGAACGCACAACCTGCATATCGCAGATAGATGTAGCGTTAATGTGTTGAGCCACAAGCTCCTGGGGTGTAATGAGAAGGATTCCATGTACTTGATTTGTACTGCAGGCTCTGACTATAGGCTGATAGTGCTGATAGGAATACACTGCTGTGTGCAATGTATGGATTTTTGTTCTACAGGGAGAATCAGGGTTTGTGCCCACGATGCATACCAGCCTGCGGTCCCGACACTGCAGAATAGCCGTCAGCGGCTCCTGCTCAATATGCAAATGAGCGGCGCTATTTTTATTTTTTTTTCACTTGCAGACTTTCGTCATAGATCTATGGAGATAGATCATAGATCTATGGAGAAAGCCCACATGCGGATCCACAAGAGACATTGACATGCTGCAGTCTGGAAAGACACGCCACATGTTAATTTCAGCGGGTGTACGAAGACGCATAGTGGGCATTAGATTTCTAGAAATCCATCCACTATGCTGTAACATCTGGCGCTGCGGGTTTGACGCTGAATAAACACAGCGTCAAACCCGCAGCGGCTCCGGATCGTGTGCTCATACCCTAAGAGATTTTTTCATCTTATAAAATTACTAAAAAAATAATAATGAAATACACTTCATAATGAAAAAAAAGTTATTTTTAATGCGTTTATTTTTAAATAATAGACATCACAAATCAGCAAAAAACGAGGACATATTTGGTGTTCCTGTAATCGTAACGACCCGCACAGAGATCAGATTATTTACGGGGATCGGTAAAGGATGTAAAAAAAAATGGCATAATTTATATTTTTCTTTATTAAATCAATAAAAATGTAATAAAACGGTAATTGGGAGGTCGTGTTCTCACGTAGCATAAATGCTACGTTCTTCCTGCTGCTTTTTTTCTGCAGGTGTCCGCACCAGATGACATGGTAACAATCTCCCCTGATTATGGGGTCTTTGCTGCGTTTCTTTTATGCGTTTTCCCGCTTATTTGATGCAATTTTGGGGCAGATATGAAACAGGGTTTTTAACGCTTTTTAACAGTACAGAAAAGCTTTGATTCTTATTGTGGAGTTTGGTGCGGATCCTGCAGAAAACAAAAAACACCGTATTTCTGCAACGTGTGAACACGGCCTTACAGACACAAAAAAGCCGGATGTCATGTAGTGACGCTACATAAAGATGAGAAAGTTCTGGTGGCTCCGGCTGTGAATGAGGGAACAAAAAATAATCCACAACTAGAGATGAGCAGGATGCACAGATAACGTCGCGCTGCCCTGGGTGATCAGAAGCCGCTAGGGACGCCGGATGGTTAGAGGTTCACGGCCTCCTGTCCATCCGCCAGGTACCACTGACCTGGACCAGAGACCCGGGAATCCAACCGCTCAGGTCTAGTCCCAAATGTCACGGATACAACCGACAGTCCTGGATTTGGGTCTGCACCCTGCAGTCTCAGGCGTCTACTGAATGCCTCTCATTACCAGCGCCCCTCTGAGAACTCCTCCTGCCAGGGGAGAAAGAAATGGTAAATGGGCGTGGATTGGGGTGTGGCCAGGGGCATGGCCAAAATTTGCCGCAGTGCGCTACGCACGCCGCATGATGTGTCCCTCTTTGTGTTCTTAAAAAGTTGGGAGGTATGCTTTCATGTAGCCAGCTGGGGCATAAAGGGAGATGAGTGCCTCGCCTGCGATTACCACCCTGACCACGATACACAAACACCCACAAAAGTGAAAAGTTACAGGCAGCTACTTTCATTTGTTTCAAGGGAACCTGTCACATGAAAAAATGCTATTAACCTGCATGTATGGGGCTAATCTGCAGGTTAATAGTGATCTGAACCTGTCCGCTGCTGATTGGAGGAAATAAACTTTATTCCTCCTGGTAACATTCGATGTTCAGTCAGGGCACAAGAGCGGGGGCAGTCACTGAAAGTTTCAGCATGTGTAAGATTACAATGTATTGACATCGCAAAAGTTTTCAAAGTATTCATGTTTTCTGAGTTTTTCTAAGATTTAAGAGGAGATGCTTCAGCATGTGGTCCTGGGTTCAAATCCCACCAAGGACAACATCTGCAATGAGTTTGTATGTTCTCCCCGTGTTTGCGTGGGTTTCCTCCGGGTTCTCCGGTTTCCTCCCACAATCTAAAGACATACTGATAGGGAATGTAGATTGTGAGCCCCGATGGGGACAGAGATGATGGTGTCGATAAAGTGCTGAAGAATATGATGGCACTATATAAGTGAGTAAACTAAATAAATAAATGTTATTTCATGGGGGAAATAATTTCTAATACAGAAATGTCAAACAGTATTCTTCTCTTCTATCCCGCACCAAACAATCTTGGCAATAAACCTAATTGATGATCATCTGATCGCCGCACTGGTTAAATGGAGGTTGTGTATATTGATAAATATACTGTGTGACGTAAAAAAATATATATTTTAAATTATTTTGTAAGTTATATGTGTTTTAATTAGAAAACTTTCATAGTAAACTTTCTTATAGCCTAAAAAAATAATAAATAAGGTTGTGCAATAAACATGTGGCAACTTTACTAATTCTCACCTATTCCCAATGCACCTGTCCCTTGTTAAATCAGATCTCACACTGGATAACACAGTACAAACTACATACATTAATAGATCTCTGAGACCTGATGAGGCCGGTGTACTAACTTTGAAAATCCTTGTCAGAATGGCTGCATAATTCTATTGTGAAAATTTACCTTTTTATTATTAAAATGAATGAAAAAAAAGCTGGACTCGTAGAATGCTTATTTTATTAGGATTATACGGCCATTGTGACATGGATTTTCTAAGTAAATATACCAACCTCATCAGGTTTAAGACCTAATAATAATGTATTCAGTTTGAGTTGTAAAATCTGGTGACAGATCTTCTTTAACAGTGGAGAACGAGTGGCCATATTGTTTGTGTGACATATTTTAACATGAAGACGACCAGTGAGTAACAAGTAAATACGATACTACAACCAAGATCTCTGCTTGCTGTGAGTGAATGGAAACCTTTAGACTGCGTGCCCACTATGCGTTTTTCAAGCGTTTTTGCCGCAGAATTTTCGCAGCAAAAACGCTTAAAAAGCGCTTGCCAATACGTGCCCCATGGTCCCCAATGATAATCCGCATGTGCTGTGCCCATGCTGCGGAAATTTCCGCTGCGGATTATCATTGCGGAAAAATCTGCAGCATGTCCATTAATTTTGCGGACACGCAGCGTAATTATGCCATTGACTTGCATTGAATCGCTTAATATCCGCATCACTACATGTGCACATGTGGATATTATGCTATTCAATGTGCGGATGGTACCCGGGTCTGGAGAAGAGGAGACTCTCCTCCGGACCCGAGTACCATAGAACCGGTAAAAAAAAGAATAAAATAAAAAATAATCATTATACTTACCTTCTGATGGCCCCCAGTGTTTTCTCCGCTGCGTCCGGTCTCTTGTACGGCTCGCGATGGTCACGCGACCGCTGACTGTCACGTGACTAAATGACGTCATGAAAGGTCCTTTCACACCACCGCGAGCTGTACAAGAGACCGGACGCAGCGGAGAAAAGACCGGGGGCCATCAGAAGGTAAGTATAATCTTTATTTTGTATTTTTTACCATTCTTATTCTTTTTTTTTTAACTATTTACTTTGTCACACTATATAAATCCATGCCGGTTGCATGGATTTATATAGTGTGACCAAGTTGTCAAGCACTTTTCCAAGTGATGCTAAAATGGCTTGGAAAAGCGCTTGATAACCCAGATGCAGAAATGCATGCAAAGATGCTTGACAAACGCTTCTACCTGGCAGGAAAAAAGCATGTAAAATCTGCATGCGTTTTTCCTGCCAGGGAGAAGCGGAAAAAATATGCAGCATTTCTGCATCATGGGCACATAGCCTTATGGCTTGATCGTAGTGGAGAGCGGTTATAAAAAAGTATATCTTGCTCTAGAAGAACAGTCCTGTCCTGCATTACACAAAAAAAAAAATTGATTGTGTAATGCTTAACCCCTTAAGCCCCGCGGGTGGTTTGCACGTTAATGACCGGGCCAATTTTTACAATTCTGACCACTGTCACTTTATGAGGTAATTACTCTGGAACGCTTCAACGGATCCCCCTGATTCTGAGACTGTTTTTTCGTGACATATTGTACTTCACGATTGTGGAAAAATTTCTTCAATATCACTTGCGTTTATTTGTGAAAAAAACAGAAATTTGGCGAAAATTTTGAAAATTTTGCGATTTTCAAAATTTGAATTTTTAAGCCCTGAAATCAGAGCGATATGTCACACAAAAGAGTTAATAAATAACATTTCCCACATGTCTACTTTACATCAGCACAATTTTGGAACCAAAATTTTTTTTTGTTAGGGAGCTATAAGGGTTAAAATTTGACCAGCGATTTCTCATTTTTCCAACAAAATTTATAAAACCATTTTTTTAGGGACCACATCACATTTGAAGTCACTTTGAGAGGTCTTTATGACAGAAAATACCCAAAAGTGACACCATTCTAAAAACTGCACCCCTCAAGGTGCTCAAAACCACATTCAAGAACTTTATTAACCCTTCAGGTGCTTCACAGGAATTTTTTGAATGTGGAAGAAAAAAATGAACATTTAACTTTTTTCACAAAAATGTTACTTTAGACCCAATTTTTTTTATTTTCACAGGAGTAACAAGAAAAAATGGACCCCAAAATTTGTTGTGCAATTTCCCCTGGGCACGCAGATACCCAATATTTTGGGAAGAAACACTGTTTGGGCGCACGGCAGGGCTCGGAAGGGAAGGAGCGCCATTTGACTTTTTGATTGTAAAATTTGCTTGAATAATTAGCGGACACCATGTTCTGTTTGGAGAGCCCCTGTGTGCCCAAACTTTGGAGCTCCCCCACAAGTGACCCCATTTTGGAAACTAGACCCCCCAAGGCACCTTTCTAGATGCATAGTGAGCACTTGGAACCCCCAGGTGCTTCACAAATTGATTCGTAAAAATGAAAAAGTGAAAAAAAAAACACTTTTTCATTTTTACGAATCAATTTGTGAAGCACCTAGGGGTTCCAAGTGCTCACTATGCATCTAGATAGGTGCCTTGGGGGGTCTAGTTTCCAAAATGGGGTCACTTGTGCGGGAGCTCCAATGTTTGGGCACACAGGGACTCTCTAAATGCAACATGGTATCCGCTAACAAATTGAATGGAAAATCGGCTCAAATTGTTAGCGGACACCACATTGCGTTTGGAGAGCCCCTCTGTGCCCAAACTTTGGAGCTCCCCCACAAGTGACCCCATTTTGGAAACTAGACCCCCCAAGGCACCTTTCTAGATGCATAGTGAGCACTTGGAACCCCCAGGTGCTTCACAAATTGATTCGTAAAAATGAAAAAGTGAAAAAAAAAACACTTTTTCATTTTTACGAATCAATTTGTGAAGCACCTAGGGGTTCCAAGTGCTCACTATGCATCTAGATAGGTGCCTTGGGGGGTCTAGTTTCCAAAATGGGGTCACTTGTGCGGGAGCTCCAATGTTTGGGCACACAGGGACTCTCTAAATGCAACATGGTATCCGCTAACAAATTGAATGGAAAATCGGCTCAAATTGTTAGCGGACACCACATTGCGTTTGGAGAGCCCCTCTGTGCCCAAACTTTGGAGCTCCCCCACAAGTGACCCCATTTTGGAAACTAGACCCCCCAAGGCACCTTTCTAGATGCATAGTGAGCACTTGGAACCCCCAGGTGCTTCACAAATTGATTCGTAAAAATGAAAAAGTGAAAAAAAAAACACTATTTAATTTTTACGAATCAATTTGTGAAGCACCTAGGGGTTCCAAGTGCTCACTATGCATCTAGATAGGTGCCTTGGGGGGTCTAGTTTCCAAAATGGGGTCACTTGTGCGGGAGCTCCAATGTTTGGGCACACAGGGACTCTCTAAATGCAACATGGTATCCGCTAACAAATTGAATGGAAAATCGGCTCAAATTGTTAGCAGACACCACATTGCGTTTGGAGAGCCCCTCTGTGCCCAAACTTTGGAGCTCCCCCACAAGTGACCCCATTTTGGAAACTAGACCCCCCAAGGCACCTTTCTAGATGCATAGTGAGCACTTGGAACCCCAGGTGCTTCACAAATTGATTCATAAAAATGAAAAAGTGGTTTTTTTTTCACTTTTTAATTTTTACGAAATGTTCCGGACGCGGCGATACCAAATATGTGTACTTTTATTGTTTTTTTTTATTTTTTTTATAATAATATTTATTGATGGGTACATTATATTTTTATTTTTCGTGTATTATTTTTTTTATTTTTTTATAATATTTTTGCACTTTTTTTTTTTTTTTTTTTCCACTTTCAGACAGTTTGTACACCTTATTACTTTGTCCCACTCTGGGACTTTCACTTTTTTTTTTCTGATCGCCTGCATGGCATAGGAATGGAGCACCATCCCTATGCCATGCAGGCTGTCAGAAGTGCACAGTGTTAAGATTGCTTGGAGATGCACTGCGCATGTCCAAGCAATCTTCCTGCTCTCTGGTGACCCGGATGTTGTCATGACGACATCGGGTCATCATGGCAACACCCGGGAAGCCGCTGCAGTCTGCGCTGGAAGCCGGAAGAGGAGGGGAGTATCGCCGATCACCTCCCCTTGCCCCCGCAATGCCGCGATCGATTTCGATCGACTTCGATCGCAGCATAGCGGGGGTTAATGTGCTGGGAGCGGTGCAGGACCGCTCCCTGCACATAGTACCGGGTGTCAGCTGTGACAATCAGCTGACACCCGGCGGCGATCGCGCCCGCACAGCCTGTGTGCGCGCGGGATCGCCATGACGTACTAATACGGGTCTGGCTCTTAAGTCCCAGGGCATAGACGCGTATTAGTACGTCAAATGTTATTAAGGGGTTAATGTCCCCTGTGGGGGAGCTGCAGGCTAATTGAACACTTACAAACATGCTCACCTATGGGTGATTTATAGCTGATTACTGTTGACCTGCCAGTTTTTAGGCTGAGTTTTTGATGTTGCAGATTTTCTGCACCCATTAGCTAAATTAGGTTATTTGTGTTTTTTTCATTGCATTTTTGACGCCACTTTTTCATCGTGTTTTTGACGCTGCGTTTTTTTTGTCTCTTTTTGGTGTGTCATGTTTTAAAAAAATGCTTTATTTTTTATACTTACTGGTATTTGGCTTTGAGAAAACTTTATTGATAAAGTCATATGCGGACTAATGCATTTTTTATGCGTTTCCACCATGAGAACACACTAAAAATGCGTGTGCGTTTTTACCTACAGATTTTTCGTGTCTAATGCAAGTCTATGGGGAAAATCTGCAAGAAAAACTCAGCGGCGATTTGACAATGGGCAGGAGATTTCTATAAATCCCATCCACTTTGCTGGAACTGTAAGACACTGCATTTTATGATGCACCAAAAATATACAGCACGAAAAACTCATCATGTGCACACAGTCTTAAGGCACTTTTTGAACAACTAGGGATTGTCCAAAGTAGAGAGCCCCTTACACAGACCCTATACCCATGTTGGCTCAACATGATCAGGACATATTTTCAGTCTATCCATGCAAAGAAGAATGTTCACATTAATTTATAGCAAGTAAAGAGATTGAAAACAGCAAAGACTAAAAGGACAATGTATATTAAAAAGTTTTAATTATGTGATGAAAAAGCTTTATTTTTGCTAAACTAGAATATCTCTTGATTTTTTTTGTTCTCCCAAATGAACCATGATATCATGCACCATAGCTGACTTTGCTGGTCAATATCAATACACAACTACTGTACAATCTGTCAGCAGAACTGCCAGGCACAAAACCAGCAAAAAGTCCCTTCTGCAGCATTTCCTACTTCAATGATTAGTCACATTGCACCCTCTTGTGGTATAAGTAAATAATGACACCTATTTATGGCCTATAGATGGCATTTTCTGGTTGTTTTTTGAAAAGCTTTTTTTGTGTAGTCCTTTGTCATAAAATGTGAACACTGCAGCTGAATTCATAGTTTCACGCACATGGAATATACAGTGTATGGAGATGCTTTCCTTAGATGTGTTTTTCTACATACAAGGAGATCTTATGTGACCTGAATTACCTCTTACCTATGAGGAAGTCGTAGCTACAGGTCTAGCACAGAGGGGACAAACCCAACTGGGTTGGCCCCTAACATAGGTAACCATGTTGGACAATTCCATTGCTAAAAAAAAAATCACTATACAAAGACCAACAATGATATTATTGCCATAAGCTGACCATATAGTGGTAGATACTAGTCCAGTATAAACATATTATAGATTATGGTACAGTTATGGATAGTAACTTACATCTGAAATTCTTTCTGGTGGAGTTGTTCACTTTTCCCATGTTTTCCATCTGACCCAGACCGCCATGACAACTTCTCCCACTATGACTCGTCTGTAGCATTTCCAATAAAGACATTTGATTTCTCACATTTCCAGCACCGTCCCCATCTATTCCCAAACTGTACAAACTCCTCATCCTGCCGATAGCCCAATTCTGAGCTATTCCTGCCATATTTGTCCATATTATTGCACCTGCTTTGTGGCATAGTAAAAATGCTCCTGTTAGTGCCTATCAGTCTGTCCCTTCTAGATGGTAAAATTGCCCCCTGGAAAATATTAATCCTCTTTCAAAGTGCCCAAAAAATAACTCTGATCAAATTTTGACACCTAGAATTAATAATGCCCCCCTGTATGCTGGTTAGAATACCTTGAGTACCCCCATAAAGTAATAATCTCTGTTAAGTGCCCACTTAACATTTAAAATTCTCCCCTGATTGCCCCTAAAATGTCGCTATGTGCCTTTAGAAATCAATAATGCTGTGAGTGCCTCAACAAAAGTAATAATACTTTTGAGTCTCCCATTCATAGTAATAATGTCGCCGAGTCCCTTCACATACTGTAATAATGTCCCTGAATTCCTCATTTAAAGTAATAATACCCCGTGTCCCAAATATATAGTAATAATTAGTGTTGAGCCACCCCCGTAGTGTTCGAGTTCGGTTCGGTTCGTCGAACACCCGTGTGTTCGCCGAACTGTTCGTCGAACTGTTCGTCGAACACCTTCGAACACCATTAAAACCAATGGCAGGCAAACAAAAACACATAGAAACACATAGAAAACACCTTCAAAGGTGTCCAAAAGCTGACAAACTGCTCTGAAGACACAACTAACACATGAAAAAGTGACAAGTACATATAGTCATGCGAAAAGAAAAGAGGTGGAGGAGTAAAAGGAGGGGGAGACACAGATATAGGCATGTCATGCCCTTCTAAAATCCAAAAAGTAAGAAGCCGACACGTTCAGTCCGCTCCTGCCCGTGCCACCTCCGTGTCGCCGGGTTTGTGCCAGAGCCGCGGTGAACCCTGACGGCCAGCCCCCCTCTCCCAATACTGGTGCCTGTCCGCTGGTGGGTCGAGCGAGCCCCCCTGTGGTGGAGGCAGCTCTAAGCTTTTTAATTTAAATTGTCCCTCTAATTTGAATGAATACACTTTAAATCCATTTACAAGGATCTATTGGAGGGCAAGTCTCATGCCAGCAGCCGCGTAATTCCAGCTCCAGTAGCGTCCACTAAAGCTGCTGCAGTTAAAAAGCTTTTATAAGGATCGAGCTCGGCTGTCCACCGCAAGGCATCCTACTGCCAGTCCGAGCCCCTATGCCTTGGGGTGCCTCCTGATGCTCTTCACTGAGTATCCCGTGGTCCCGAAGCATTTCCTTTGAAAAAATTAAGTGTCAAAACTACAGGTGGTATAGCTTGCTTAACAGCCGGGATAATCCGCTGACTAGCAGACACTGCTACTAGGCACAAAGTATTTCCTGGGCTAGATGCAGTTAAAAATTTGTAATTAGATACTCTCGTTGGATGCTGAGAAAGCATTCCATAGAGTCTCCTGGCACGCCATATATCACTCTCAGGTAAGGATGGAGTGTGGATCAGGACCCGACACCTGCATGCATTACACCACATTGCCGTGAGGCAGGGCGACCAATATGCCCCTGAGATGGGCACGACAGTCCCTGTCCCTGGCTGGAGTGGGGGGAGGGAACACTGAGGAAGGGGAACCCTGTAGTGCAGGAGCAGGGAGGAAGCAGTTCCTGGGTGCATTGAGAAGGGAGTATAAAAGGTGGGCACCATCTTAGTTCAGTGCAGAGAAGTCTGAGCAGAAGTGGCAGGGAGCAGGGGCTCTGCATGAGCTCTGCTCCGGAGGCGGGCCTAGTAACAGAGGCCCAGGCCTGGAAGAGGGAGAAGGAAGGAAGAGGAGCGGAGAAGGCTCCAGGAACGAGGAACGAAGGGATCCCAGGGGTGCGGACGGGCGAGTCGCCACCGCACGCCCGAATCCACCTGCGTTGAGGGGTCAGGCCAAAGAGGGAGAACGGTTCCCGAAACTAGTGGAGGCAGGAAACGACCCTCAGCTAGAAACCGGAGGCTGTGACATTTTATGTGGCGCAGCCCCTCGCTACACCCGCTAGGAAGGCACCACATAGGGTCAGGGAAACTGGCGCCAAGTTTACCAAGAGGAGGCCCGAGGCAGCCGGACAGAAGGGTTGGTAAGAAAGGCCAGACAAAGGACACACAAAGGGGGTCCTGTGAAGCGCTCCAAAGTTATCTGGGAGTTGTCTGAGCCCCTCACCTGGTGAGCACAGTACGACGTGGGCAGCCGTTACCTGCAGACGTGGTCTGGATAATAAGAACTGTGAGTAAAGGCCCTGGACTGCATCACTGACTCCGTGTCGTTACTGCTGCTGCCCTGCACCATCACCCCCATCCTCCGCATACACTGCCCTGAGGCTATACTCCTCCCGTGGGGAGTTATGCTACGCTCTGCTGCACCCACAACACCAGCCTCAGCGGTCTGCCCTGGAGCGGCGGTTCACTCTGACCGCAATCCACGGGTGGCGTAGTCGGACATTTAAACATCAAAACCACATAAATAGTTCCGCCACTGGTTTGACCGCCCTGAGCCACGGAACCGGGTCGCCTCCACGGAGACTACAACCACCAGCATCCACCAAAAAGGGTCCGGCTCCGGGTGTCCCAAGGCCCAGGGGGCGCGTCAGAACATTTTCATCACCTTTCACAATCACCAATGGGACAAGGCAGGGATGTTCTCTGTCCCCTCTCTTATACATCCTAGTGACGGAGCACCTGCTCTCATCAATTCGCCATAACCCCAATATTAGGTGGATTGAGGTGGGAGGCACCGAGTACAAGTGCTCTCTATTTGCTGATGATGTCCTAGTATATATCACTCAATCACATATATCCATCCATGCTGTTATGGCTGAAATAGATCACTTTGTTACATGGTCAAATTTTAAAATCAATGCAGCGAAGTCTGAGGCCCTCGATGTCTCCCTCCCCAAAGCCATATAGGATTCCATCCAGTCCAACTTTCCCTTTGCCTGGCCCTCACAGGGTATCAAATACTTAGGAATTCCTATTCATAGAGACCTCTCCCATCTATGTTATCTTAATTTTGGGCCCTTTATTGAACAACTCCATACAGACCACGGTTGGCAAGTTAGAACTGTAAGATTCACTACGTGAACCACTGGTGTTTTGTGGAAAAGCACATGTACACTGTGTTCCAAATTATTATGCAAAAAGTGTTTAGGAGTGATAAGGAAAGAATTTGTTTGTTTGTCAGTTAAACTCATTGATGGTGATGTGTGTCAGGGCTCTTTATATCACTGTAAGCAATTGCAGACACCTGTGCTAATTAGTTTGGCAGGTGTGTCCAATGAAAGGCAAGACTACTTAAGAAGGCTGTCTCACATTATTAAGCAGCCTACATTTTCTGCCAAAATGGGAAAGAAAAAGGATGTGTCGGCTGCTGAGAAGCAACAAATTGTGGAGTGTTTAGGTCAAGGCATGACTACAATCAACATTGTGCGATGATCAGGATGAAGTGTCTTGGCAATCAAGAAGTATGTAGCTGATTCACAGTACACACGTGTGCGTGCTGATAAGGGCAAATTGAGGACTCTTTCCTACAAGCAATTACGTCAGGTTAAAAGAGCAGCGGCAAAAAAGCCTTGTCATAGCAGCAGACAAGTTTTTGAAGCTGCTGGTGCCTCCAACGTCCCCCGAACAACAAGATGCAGGGTCCTTCAGAGGTTTGCAGCTGTGCATACGCCATCCTGTCGACCTCCTCTATTCACTTCACACAAGCAGAAACGGCTCCAGTGGGCCAAACATTACATGAAGACTGATTTCAAAACTGTTTTGTTCACGGATGAGTGCCGTGCAGCGCTCGATGGTCCAGATGGATGGAGTGGAGGATGGCTGGTTGATGGACACCCCACGCAAACACGGCTACAGCGCCAACAAGGAGGAGGTGGAGTAATGTTTTGGGCTGGAATCATGGGGAGAGAGATTGTCGGCCCCTTTAGGATCCCTGAAGGCGCTAAAGATAAACTCCATAATGTATGTGGATTTTCTCAAACAGCACTTCCTGCCATGGTTCAAGAAGAATAACCGTGTATTTCACAGCAAGATCATTTTTTTGCATGATAATGCACGATCTCATGCTGCACATAAAACATCTGCATCTCTGGCAGATATGGGCATAAAAGGGGACAAACTTATGGTGTGACCCCCATGCTCCCCTGACCTCTACCCCATTCAGAACCTCTGGAGCATCATCAAAAGGAGTGTCTATGATGGCGGGAGGCAGTTCACATCTAAGCAACAGCTCTGGGAGGGTATTCTGTCCTCATGCAAAACAATTGAAGCAGAAACCATCCAAAACCTGACAAATTCAATGGACGAGAGAGTTCAGAAGCTCCTTTCGAACAAGGGGTCCTATGTGAAAATGTAACATCACCTAGAATAAAATTTTGAGTTGAAAACTGTTTGATTTCAGTTTCTAATAACCTGCTAATGCTTATAATTTCAAAAATGACCATTTTTTTGGTCTTTATTAAAATGAAAAGGTTGATCGAAAAGTTTGGCGGATCTAAGAGTGTGGCAACCCAGTAGTCATGATTACTTCGAATTCTGACAATATGAGGGTCATGTTGCAGGTAGTGCAGCAAGAAGGCACTTATGTGTCTTGCGCATCTCGGAGCCCCAAAATTATTTTTCAGGCTAGATGCAGCTAAAAATTATTATTAATTTTAAATCTGGTGGAGCTTAGTATAGATGGCCTAATAGGATCAATGCTGCACACTGCTACAAAGCCCAAATTATTTTCCAGCCAAGATACAGATAAACATGATTAGTAATTTTAAATCTGGTGGAGCTTATTATAGATGGCCTAATAGAATCAGTGCTGCACACTGCTACAAAGCCCAAATTATTTTCCAGCCAAGATACAGATAAACATGATTAGTAATTTGAAAGTTTAAAACGGTTGGTAGGGTGATTTTAACCAATCATCCATCTTTTACTCTCCCCAGGATGACACAGGGGTAGAAAAGTCGTTTCGGATCCATGATTTGTTCATCTTTATGAATGTGAGTCTGTCTACATTATCAGTGGAGAGCCGCGTGCGCTTATCTGTCAGCACACCACCAGCAGCGCTGAACACACGTTCAGACAGAACGCTGGCTGCGGGGCATGACAAGATCTCCAAGGCGTAAGTGGCTAGCTCCGGCCATTTATCCAGATTGGAAGCCCAAAAAGAGCAAGGGTCCAGTGACACAGTCATGGCTTCAATGTTTACTTGGAGATACTCCTGTACCATCGTCTCTAGGCGTTGACTATGTGTCAGACTTCTTGTCTCCTGTGGCCTTGCAAAGGATGGGCTAAAAAAGTGGTGAAATGATTGCGCAAAATTGATGTTACCAGCAGATACTGTGGTTCTGTTATGGTTTGAGTGCTGAACACTTGACGGTCCCACGGTTGGCAAGTTGTAACTGTGAGATTCACTACGTGCACCACTGGTGTTTTGTGGAAAAGCACATGTAAGATTCTGCAACAGTCTCTGCTGATACTCCTGCATGCGTGCATCCCTTTCTATGGCAGGAATAATTTCTGCAAATTTACTTTTGTACCGGGGATCTAACAGTGTGGCAACCCAGTAGTCAGGATTATTTCTAATTCTCCCAATTCGAGGGTCATGTTGCAGGTAGTGCAGCAAGAAGGCACTCATGTGTGTTGCGCATCCAGGAGCACCAAGTCCCTGTTGTGCTGGTGGCGAGGTAACAATCATGCTTCCTTCCTCTGTCCTCTCCCCCCAACCTCGCACAACAGAAATGTGATCAAGGTCTCCCTCATCTGATGAGTCTTCCATCAGTTCGTCCTCCACTTCTTCCTGGGCTCCTGCACCTTCCTCACTAGTTTGGCTGCTACCATGCGCCCTGGTAAAACCATCTCCCCCACCCTCACATGCCTGCCGCCTTGGTGCTGCCGACCGTCTGGACCTTGCAGATGTTAGCCCTTCCGCATACAACTCCTCCTCCTCTACTTCCTCCACCTCCTCTTGTGCCACCACCTGACTCCGAATTCTGTTTAACATGTGCTCCAGCATGTAAATCACCGGAATAGTCATGCTGATAATGGCATCGTCAGCACTAAACATCTTCGTCGCCATTTCAAAACTGTGCAGAAGGGTGCATAGGTCCCTGATCTGAGACCACTCCTCCAGCGTGATTTGCCCCACCTCTGGAACTCGTTGGCCCAGGCTATACGTCAGAACGTATTGCACCAGGGCTTGTCGGTGCTGCCACAGTCGCTGCAACATGTGCAGAGTTGAATTCCACCGGGTAGGCACATCGCATTTTAGCCGGTGAAGTGGCAGGCCCAACGACTTCTGTAGAGATGTAAGTCGCTGAGCTGCGGGATGCGAACGGCGGAAGTGAGCACACAGCGACCGTGCCCTCTGCAGAAGGCCATCTAGTCTGGGATAGTGGGCTAAAAATTGCTGGACAACCAGGTTCAACACGTGAGCCATACAAGGCACGTGTGTGACATTGCCCCGGCGAAGGGCCGCACCCAGGTTTGCAGCATTGTCGCACACGGCCTTCCCTGGTTTCAGGTCCAATGGAGACAACCATTCATGAAATTGGTTCTCCAGAGCTGACCACAACTCCTCAGCTGTGTGACTCACATTTCCCAGACATTTCAAAGTAAAAACCGCCTGATGACGTTGAGCCCTACTGCCAGCATAGTAAGGAGGTGTGCAGGATCCCTTCTGCGCAGTTAGAAAGCTTGTGGCATGACCAGACAGGCTTTGGGTGCAGGTGGAAGACCGAGAGGAGGTTGAGGAGGCAGAAGCAGTGGAGGAACTTTGACATAAAGAGGATTGACGCACAACTCGTGGGGACGGCAAGACTTGGACAGCAGCCCCTTGTCCTGCTGTCACCATAGTTACCCAGTGCCCAGTCAGCGACATGTAACGCCCCTGTCCATGCCTACTCATCCAAGTGTCTGTGGTGAAATGCACCCTGTCACACACAGAGTTTCTCAAAGAAGTGGTGATGTTGTGTGCGACATGCTGGTGGAGCGCAGGCACACCTTTCTTTGAGAAGTAGTGCCGACTGGGCATCTGGTACTGGGGCACTGCGATGGACATAAGGTCTCGAAAATCCTCTGTGTCCACCAGGCGGAAAGGCAGCATTTCTGTAGCCAAGAGCTTGCAGATGGTGAAATTCAACCTCTTAGCTTTCTCATGGCTAGGAGGAAATGGTCTTTTACTTGTCCACATCTGAGGGACCGAGGGCTGGCTATTGTGCTTAGACGGGGTTGATAAGGGTGTCCCCGGCAAACTGCCGGTCTGTGAGGAAGATGCAGGCGGACATGTTAGGTTGCCTTGATCCAAAGGTGGTGCTATCGATGTCGGACAGCGCTCAACACCAGCTGGTGTTACCACCTCCAAAGAAAATGATGACCTGCCAATCACGCTGGCTGTTGCGGGTAAAGAGGTGGCAGGTCTGCGCCCCAAAACAGGTGTGACTGCTGTCCCCCCAGTCACAGAGGATGAAGAGGCCACGGATGCACAAGATATGGCAGACGGTGGTTGGCCTGGCCGGCTAGGCCGCATTGTAGCACACTGAGCTTCCCACTGCAACTTATGCTTCATGTCCATGTGCCGGTTCATGCATGAAGTACTCAAACTATGTATTTTTTGGCCTCTACTTAGCTTTTGCTGACAAATGTTACAGATAACACGAGTTGGGTCATCTTTATCGATCTGAAAAAATGCCCAGGCTATGCAAGGCTTAGCACCCATGCGACCTGAAGAGCCACCACGACTTGTGGTGAGAGGCAGAGTTGTGTTTGAGGATGCAGTTGTTGACGTGCTTCCAGTACTACGTCTCTGTCCAGGTAGGCGCAACCTGACCTCGTCGTCACTAGCATCTTCCTCCACCTCCTCTGCTGACCTCATCTCTTGGCTGATTGTGGGTTGACAGTAAGTGGGATCTCCAACCTCATCATCATCACCCTGTGCGTTATCACACCCGTCGTCCTCAGAGCCAACCTGTTCCTGCCCTGACAAAAAACTAAAGTTGTCGCTCCAATCAGGTATTTGAGTCTCATCATCGTCTTCCTCATTGTCTCCACCAACAGGAGTTACAGTTTGGGAATGAGGGTCTACATTATGGTCAGAACCTTCTGCGCCTGGTCCTGGATCCGACTCATAAAGATTCTGGGCATCAGTGCAGATCATTTCCTCGTCTGGATTCACAGAAGCGCTGGAGTCGACCTCTGATTCCCAGGCTATAGTATGAGTAAACAGCTCTGCAGACTCAACCATCTGTTCTACCTCATACTCAGACGGGCAGCTGGAGATTTGGGAGCTGTGAGGAAGCAAGTGCGATTGGGGTGACACCTTTGAGGACTGGAGTATTTGTGATGTTGAAGTTGATGTGGAGGAGAGCCCACTTAAAGGAGCACTTGATATCCGTTGAAACACCTGCTGTTTTTGTGCCTCATCTGGAATTTGTAGCGATTGGCGTGGCCGTAAGAAAGGGATCTTGTCACATTGTCCGCTAAAAGAAGTAGACATTTTAGTTTGGCTGGAAGATGGTCTTTCTTCTGCAGATGTTACTGTTGCTTTAACACCTACCCCACGGACACAACCTTTTTTCCCCTTCCCAACATGCCTATTCCCCTTTCCACCAGCTGCAGGCCTTTTTCCACTCATTTTGGTGGTTAACTAATTCACAACTCTGGAGTTGTTTGCACAAATAAACAATGGATGGGAACCGAGCAGAGCTGAGTGGCCAAACTGTGGTATTAGGCCAAAACTATTGGCTGGGTTAGATGCAGAAAAAAAATATATTCAATTTGCAACCTGATGGAGGTCAGTATAGATGGACTAATAGAACAAGTCCCACACACTGCTAGAAGGCCAAATATTTTTTCAGAGCTAGATGCAGAAAAAAATTATATTCAGTTTGCAACCTGATGGAGGTCTGTATAGATGGATTAATAGAACAATTCCCACACACAGCTAGAAGCCCAATATTTTTTCAGAGGTAGATGCAGAAAAAAATATATTCAGTTTGCAACCTGATGGAGGTCAGTATAGATGGACTAATACAACAAGTCCCACACACAGCTAGAAGCCCAATATTTTTTCAGAGCTAGATGCAGAAAAAAATTATATTCAATTTGCAACCTGATGGAGGTCAGTATAGATGGAGTAATAGAACAAGTCCCACACACAGCTAGAAGCCCAAATATTTTTTCAGCGGTAGATGCAGATAAAAATTATTTTTAATTTGCAACCTGATGGAGGTCAGTATAGATGGACTAATAGAGAAAGTCCCACACACTGCTAGAAGGCCAAATATTTTTTCAGAGCTAGATGCAGAAAAAAATTATATTCAGTTTGCAACCTGATGGAGGTCTGTATAGATGGATCAATAGAACAAGTCCCACACACAGCTAGAAGCCCAATATTTTTTCAGAGGTAGATGCAGAAAAAAATATATTCAGTTTGCAACCTGATGGAGGTCAGTATAGATGGACTAATACAACAAGTCCCACACACAGCTAGAAGCCCAATATTTTTTCAGAGCTAGATGCAGAAAAAAATTATATTCAATTTGCAACCTGATGGAGGTCAGTATAGATGGAGTAATAGAACAAGTCCCACACACAGCTAGAAGCCCAAATATTTTTTCAGAGCTAGATGCAGATAAAAATTATTTTTAATTTGCAACCTGATGGAGGTCAGTATAGATGGACTAATAGAGAAAGTCCCACACACTGCTAGAAGGCCAAATATTTTTTCAGAGCTTGATGCAGAAAAAAATTATATTCAGTTTGCAACCTGATGGAGGTCTGTATAGATGGATTAATAGAACAAGTCCCACACACAGCAAGAAGCCCAATATTTTTTCAGAGGTAGATGCAGAAAAAAATATATTCAGTTTGCAACCTGATGGAGGTCAGTATAGATGGACTAATACAACAAGTCCCACACACAGCTAGAAGCCCAATATTTTTTCAGAGCTAGATGCAGAAAAAAATTATATTCAATTTGCAACCTGATGGAGGTCAGTATAGATGGAGTAATAGAACAAGTCCCACACACAGCTAGAAGCCCAAATATTTTTTCAGAGCTAGATGCAGATAAAAATTATTTTTAATTTGCAACCTGATGGAGGTCAGTATAGATGGACTAATAGAGAAAGTCCCACACACTGCTAGAAGGCCAAATATTTTTTCAGAGCTAGATGCAGAAAAAAATTATATTCAGTTTGCAACCTGATGGAGGTCAGTATAGATGGACTAATAGAGAAAGTCCCACACACTGCTAGAAGGCCAAATATTTTTTCAGAGCTAGATGCAGAAAAAAATTATATTCAGTTTGCAACCTGATGGAGGTCTGTATAGATGGATTAATAGAACAAGTCCCACACACAGCTAGAAGCCCAAATATTTTTTCAGAGCTAGATGGAGAAAAAAATTATATTCAATTTGCAACCTGATGGAGGTCAGTATAGATGGAGTAATAGAACAAGTCCCACACACAGCTAGAAGCCCAAATATTTTTTCAGAGCTAGATGCAGATAAAAATTATTTTTAATTTGCAACCTGATGGAGGTCAGTATAGATGGACTAATAGAGAAAGTCCCACACACTGCTAGAAGGCCAAATATTTTTTCAGAGCTAGATGCAGAAAAAAATTATATTCAGTTTGCAACCTGATGGAGGTCAGTATAGATGGACTAATAGAGAAAGTCCCACACACTGTTAGAAGGCCAAATATTTTTTCAGAGCTAGATGCAGAAAAAAAATTATATTCAGTTTGCAACCTGATGGAGGTCTGTATAGATGGATTAATAGAACAAGTCCCACACACAGCTAGAAGCCCAATATTTTTTCAGAGGTAGATGCAGAAAAAAATATATTCAGTTTGCAACCTGATGGAGGTCAGTATAGATGGACTAATACAACAAGTCCCACATACAGCTAGAAGCCCAATATTTTTTCAGAGCTAGATGCAGAAAAAAATTATATTCAATTTGCAACCTGATGGAGGTCAGTATAGATGGAGTAATATAACAAGTCCCACACACAGCTAGAAGCCCAATATTTTTTCAGAGCTAGATGCAGAAAAAAATTATATTCAATTTGCAACCTGATGGAGGTCAGTATAGATGGAGTAATAGAACAAGTCCCACACACAGCTACAAGCCCAAATATTTTTTCAGAGCTGGATGCAGATAAAAATTATTTTTAATTTGCAACCTGATGGAGGTCAGTATAGATGGACTAATAGAGAAAGTCCCACACACTGCTAGAAGGCCAAATATTTTTTCAGAGGTAGATGCAGAAAAAAATTATATTCAGTTTGCAACCTGATGGAGGTCTGTATAGATGGATTAATAGAACAAGTCCCACACACAGCTACAAGCCCAATATTTTTTCAGAGGTAGATGCAGAAAGAAATATATTCAGTTTGCAACCTGATGGAGGTCAGTATAGATGGACTAATAGAGAAAGTCCCACACACTGCTAGAAGGCCAAATATTTTTTCAGAGCTAGATGCAGAAAAAAATTATATTCAATTTGCAACCTGATGGAGGTCAGTATAGATGGACTAATAGAATGATGCTATGCCCAAAAGATTTTACTTCACTAGGTGCAGTAAAAAAATTGGTATTCTATACACAGGTGGTATATCTTGCAACACAGATAGGCTACTCCACTGACTAACACACTCTGCAATAGGCCAAAAAGGATTAGCTTTGCTAGATTCAGCCAAATGCTGTGAAAAAAACTTGCACAGCACTGGCACAGACCTGCCTGGCAAAAACTGATAGGAACTGATGTAACCTAGTCCTGAAAAGGACTCCAATTACAATTAGTCTTTACTCCCACAACCTATCTATTTAAGAGCACAGACCTGCCTGATAAAAGTCGTAGGAAATGCTGTAACCTAGTCCTTAAAAGGACTGCAATCACAACTATTCCCTACTCCCAAGCTATCTGTAGATTTGTGCGAAAATTGGCTTGAAATTAACAAGGTATAGCGCACACAGCAACAGCGGTGCCGTCTAACATGCAGCTGCAGCAGTGAGAAAATGGTGGCGACGGGGAAAATGGCTTGGTCTTATAGGGCAAGGACATGTGACATACACTGCCAATGACACATGCCCTTGCTTGTGTGAAAAAAAGCACTTCGCTCCGTGTGTGCGCTGCTGATAGGCTGACAGATTGCACCTCCCCACTGTAAATGCGGGAAAGAGAAAAAAAAATGGAGATCTTCATTATTCCTGCAGAGATCCATCCTCTGCCCCTCCCCCCACCCCGCTGTACACTCAAACTGCGTATTAACATTAATTTTCATCATTACTGAGAAAAAATCCAGTTATGATTTTGGTGCACGAACAGTTATCGAACATAACCTCGAACAGCCGAATTTTTCTCAAAACGTTCGTGTTCGCCGAACGGCTCGAACACCGCCCAAGACAGCTCGAATTTGAGATTGGCGAACAGTTCGAGTAGAACAACGCTCATCTTTAGTAATAATTAGTGTTGAGCCACCCCCGTAGTGTTCGAGTTCGGTTCGGTTCGTCGAACACCCGTGTGTTCGCCGAACTGTTCGTCGAACTGTTCGTCGAACCCCTTCGAACACCGTTAAAACCAATGGCAGGCAAACAAAAACACATAGAAAACACCTTCAAAGGTGTCCAAAAGCTGACAAACTGCTCTGAAGACACAACTAACACATGGAAAAGTGACAAGTACATATAGTCATGCGAAAAGAAAAGAGGTGGAGGACTAAAAGGAGGGGGAGACACAGATATAGGCATGTCATGCCCTTCTAAAATCCAAAAAGTGAGAAGCCGACATGTTCAGTCCGCTCCTGCCCGTGCCACCTCCGTGTCGCCGGGTTTGTGCCAGAGCCGCGGTGAACCCTGACGGCCAGCCCCCCTCTCCCAATACTGGTGCCTGTCCGCTGGTGGGTCGAGCGAGCCCCCCTGTGGTGGAGGCAGCTCTAAGCTTTTTAATTTAAATTGTCTCTCTAATTTGAATGAATACACTTTAAATCCATTTACAAGGATCTATTGGAGGGCAAGTCTCATGCCAGCAGCCGCGTAATTCCAGCTCCAGTAGTGTCCACTAAAGCTGCTGCAGTTAAAAAGCTTTTATAAGGATCGAGCTCGGCTGTCCACCGCAAGGCATCCTACTGCCAGTCCCAACCCCTATGCCTTGGGGTGCCTCCTGATGCTCTTCACTGAGTATCCCGTGGTCCCGAAGCATTTCCTTTGAAAAAATTAAGTGTCAAAACTACAGGTGGTGTAGCTTGCTTAACAGCCGGGATAATCCGCTGACTAGCAGACACTGCTACTAGGCACAAAGTATTTCCTGGGCTAGATGCAGTTAAAAATTTGTAATTAGATACTCTCGTTGGATGCTGAGAAAGCATTCCATAGAGTCTCCTGGCACGCCATATATGATTCTCTTAAAAAGCTTGGGGTAGGGGTCTAGGGGACCCTTTTATAGCCAAAATCACGGCCCTGTATCGCAATACGTCACCTAGGCTGAAGATAAATGGAACTGTATTACCCTGAGGGCTCGGTTGCTACAGAGGTATTGCACCTCACCCAGAGGTGTGATATCTCACTCTCATTTAAGGATGGAGTGTGGATCAGGACCCGACACCTGCATGCATTACACCACATTGCCGTGGGGCAGGGCGACCAATATGCCCCTGAGATGGGCACGACAGTCCCTGTCCCTGGTTGGAGTGGGGGGAGGGAATACTGAGGAAGGGGAACCCTGTAGTGCAGGAGCAGGGAGGAAGCAGTTCCTGGGTGCATTGAGAAGGGAGTATAAAAGGTGGGCACCATCTTAGTTCAGTGCAGAGAAGTCTGAGCAGAAGTGGCAGGGAGCAGGGGCTCTGCATGAGCTCTGCTCCGGAGGCGGGCCTAGTAACAGAGGCCCAGGCCTGGAAGAGGGAGAAGGAAGGAAGAGGAGCGGAGAAGGCTCCAGGAACGAGGAATGAATGGATCCCAGGGGTGCGGACGGTCGAGTCGCCACCGCACGCCCGAATCCACCTGCGTGGAGGGGTCAGGCCAAAGGGGGAGACCGATCCCCAAAACTAGTGGAGGCAGGAAACGACCCTCAGCTAGAAACCGGAGGCTGTGACATTTTATGTGGCGCAGCCCCTCGCTACACCCGCTAGGAAGGCACCACATAGGGTCAGGGAAACTGGCGCCAAGTTTACCAAGAGGAGGCCCGAGGCAGCCGGACAGAAGGGTTGGTAAGAAAGGCCAGACAAAGGACACACAAAGGGGGTCCTGTGAAGCGCTCCAAAGTTATCTGGGAGTTGTCTGAGCCCCTCACCTGGTGAGCACAGTACGACGTGGGCAGCCGTTACCTGCAGACGTGGTCTGGATAATAAGAACTGTGAGTAAAGGCCCTGGACTGCATCACTGACTCCGTGTCGTTACTGCTGCTGCCCTGCACCATCACCCCCATCCTCCGCATACACTGCCCTGAAGCTATACTCCTCCCGTGGGGAGTTATGCTACGCTCTGCTGCACCCACAACACCAGCCTCAGCGGTCTGCCCTGGAGCGTCGGTTCACTCTGACCGCAATCCACGGGTGGCGTAGTCGGACATTTAAACATCAAAACCACATAAATAGTTCCGCCACTGGTTTGACCGCCCTGAGCCACGGAACCGGGTCGCCGCCACGGAGACTACTACCACCAGCATCCACCAAAAAGGGTCCGGCTCCGGGTGTCCCAAGGCCCAGGGGGCGCGTCAGAACATTTTCATCACCTTTCACAATCACCAATGGGACAAGGCAGGGATGTTCTCTGTCCCCTCTCTTATACATCCTAGTGATGGAGCACCTGCTCTCATCAATTCGCCCTAACACCAATATTAGGTGGATTGAGGTGGGAGGCACTGAGTACAAGTGCTCTCTATTTGCTGATGATGTCCTAGTATATATCACTCAATCACATATATCCATCCATGCTGTTATGGCTGAAATAGATCACTTTGTTACATGGTCAAATTTTAAAATCAATGCAGCGAAGTCTGAGGCCCTCAATGTCTCCCTCCCCAAATCCATATAGGATTCCATCCAGTCCAACTTTCCCTTTGCCTGGCACTCACAGGGTATCAAATACTTAGGAATTCCTATTCATAGAGACCTCTCCCATCTATGTTATCTTAATTTTGGGCCCTTTATTGAACAACTCCATACAGACCACGGTTGGCAAGTTAGAACTGTAAGATTCACTACGTGAACCACTGGTGTTTTGTGGAAAAGCACATGTACACTGTGTTCCAAATTATTATGCAAAAAGTGTTTAGGAGTGATAAGGGAAGAATTTGTTTGTTTGTCAGTTAAACTCATTGATGGTGATGTGTGTCAGGGCTCTTTATATCACTGTAAGCAATTGCAGACACCTGTGCTAATTAGTTTGGCAGGTGTGTCCAATGAAAGGCAAGACTACTTAAGAAGGCTGTCTCACATTATTAAGCAGCCTACATTTTCTGCCAAAATGGGAAAGAAAAAGGATGTGTCGGCTGCTGAGAAGCAACAAATTGTGGAGTGTTTAGGTCAAGGCATGACTACAATCAACATTGTGCGATGATCAGGATGAAGTGTCATGGCAATCAAGAAGTATGTAGCTGATTCACAGTACACACGTGTGCGTGCTGATAAGGGCAAATTGAGGACTCTTTCCTACAAGCAATTACGTCAGGTTAAAAGAGCAGCGGCAAAAAAGCCTTGTCATAGCAGCAGACAAGTTTTTGAAGCTGCTGGTGCCTCCAACGTCCCCCGAACAACAAGATGCAGGGTCCTTCAGAGGTTTGCAGCTGTGCATACGCCATCCTGTCGACCTCCTCTATCCACTTCACACAAGCAGAAACGGCTCCAGTGGGCCAAACATTACATGAAGACTGATTTCAAAACTGTTTTGTTCACGGATGAGTGCCGTGCAGCGCTCGATGGTCCAGATGGATGGAGTGGAGGATGGCTGGTTGATGGACACCCCACGCAAACACGGCTACAGCGCCAACAAGGAGGAGGTGGAGTAATGTTTTGGGCTGGAATCATGGGGAGAGAGATTGTCGGCCCCTTTAGGATCCCTGAAGGCGCTAAAGATGAACTCCATAATGTATGTGGATTTTCTCAAACAGCACTTCCTGCCATGGTTCAAGAAGAAGAACCGTGTATTTCACAGCAAGATCATTTTTTTGCATGATAATGCACCATCTCATGCTGCACATAAAACATCTGCATCTCTGGCTGATATGGGCATAAAAGGGGACAAACTTATGGTGTGACCCCCATGCTCCCCTGACCTCTACCCCATTCAGAACCTCTGGAGCATCATCAAAAGGAGTGTCTATGATGGCGGGAGGCAGTTCACATCTAAGCAACAGCTCTGGGAGGGTATTCTGTCCTCATGCAAAACAATTGAAGCAGAAACCATCCAAAACCTGACAAATTCAATGGACGAGAGAGTTCAGAAGCTCCTTTCGAACAAGGGGTCCTATGTGAAAATGTAACATCACCTAGAATAAAGTTTTGAGTTGAAAACTGTTTGATTTCAGTTTCTAATAACCTGCTAATGCTTATAATTTCAAAAATGACCATTTTTTTGGTCTTTATTAAAATGAAAAGGTTGATCGAAAAGTTTGGCGGATCTAAGAGTGTGGCAACCCAGTAGTCATGATTACTTCGAATTCTGACAATATGAGGGTCATGTTGCAGGTAGTGCAGCAAGAAGGCACTTATGTGTCTTGCGCATCTCGGAGCCCCAAAATTATTTTCCGGGCTAGATGCAGCTAAAAATTATTATTAATTTTAAATCTGGTGGAGCTTAGTATAGATGGCCTAATAGGATCAGTGCTGCACACTGCTACAAAGCCCAAATTATTTTCCAGCCAAGATACAGATAAACATGATTAGTAATTTTAAATCTGGTGGAGCTTATTATAGATGGCCTAATAGAATCAGTGCTGCACACTGCTACAAAGCCCAAATTATTTTCCAGCCAAGATACAGATAAACATGATTAGTAATTTGAAAGCTTAAAACGGTTGGTAGGGTGATTTTAACCAATCATCCATCTTTTACTCTCCCCAGGATGACACAGGGGTAGAAAAGTCGTTTCGGATCCATGATTTGTTCATCTTTATGAACGTGAGTCTGTCTACATTATCAGTGGAGAGCCCCGTGCGCTTATCTGTCAGCACACCACCAGCAGCGCTGAACACACGTTCAGACAGAACGCTGGCTGCGGGGCATGACAAGATCTCCAAGGCGTAAGTGGCTAGCTCCGGCCATTTATCCAGATTGAAAGCCCAAAAAGAGCAATGGTCCAGTGACACAGTCATGGCTTCAATGTTTACTTGGAGATACTCCTGTACCATCGTCTCTAGGCGTTGACTATGTGTCAGACTTCTTGTCTCCTGTGGCCTTGCAAAGGATGGGCTAAAAAAGTGGTGAAATGATTGCGCAAAATTGATGTTACCAGCAGATACTGTGGTTCTGTTATGGTTTGAGTGCTGAACACTTGACGGTCCCACGGTTGGCAAGTTGGAACTGTGAGATTCACTACGTGCACCACTGGTGTTTTGTGGAAAAGCACATGTAAGATTCTGCAAAAGTCTCTGCTGATACTCCTGCATGCGTGCATCCCTTTCTATGGCAGGAATAATTTCGGCAAATTTACTTTTGTACCGGGGATCTAACAGTGTGGCAACCCAGTAGTCAGGATTATTTCTAATTCTCACAATTCGAGGGTCATGTTGCAGGTAGTGCAGCAAGAAGGCACTCATGTGTGTTGCACATCCAGGAGCACCAAGTCCCTGTTGTGTTGGTGGCGAGGTAACAATCATGCTTCCTTCCTCTGTCCTCTCCCCCCAACCTCGCACAACAGAAATGTGATCAAGGTCTCCCTCATCTGATGAGTCTTCCATCAGTTCGTCCTCCACTTCTTCCTGGGCTCCTGCACCTTCCTCACTAGTTTGGCTGCTACCATGCGCCCTGGTAAAACCATCTCCCCCACCCTCACATGCCTGCCGCCTTGGTGCTGCCGACCGTCTGGACCTTGCAGATGTTAGCCCTTCCGCATACAACTCCTCCTCCTCTACTTCCTCCACCTCCTCTTGTGCCACCACCTGACTCCGAATTCTGTTTAACATGTGCTCCAGCATGTAAATCACCGGAATAGTCATGCTGATAATGGCATCGTCAGCACTAAACATCTTCGTCGCCATTTCAAAACTGTGCAGAAGGGTGCATAGGTCCCTGATCTGAGACCACTCCTCCAGCGTGATTTGCCCCAACTCTGGATCTCGTTGGCCCAGGCTATACGTCAGAACGTATTGCACCAGGGCTTGTCGGTGCTGCCACAGTCGCTGCAACATGTGCAGAGTTGAATTCCACCGGGTAGGCACATCGCATTTTAGCCGGTGAAGTGGCAGGCCCAACGACTTCTGTAGAGATGTAAGTCGCTGAGCTGCGGGATGCGAACGGCGGAAGTGAGCACACAGCGACCGTGCCCTCTGCAGAAGGCCATCTAGTCTGGGATAGTGGGCTAAAAATTGCTGGACAACCAGGTTCAACACGTGAGCCATACAAGGCATGTGTGTGACATTGCCCCGGCGAAGGGCCGCACCCAGGTTTGCAGCATTGTCGCACACGGCCTTCCCTGGTTTCAGGTCCAGTGGAGACAACCATTCATGAAATTGGTTCTCCAGAGCTGACCACAACTCCTCAGCTGTGTGACTCACATTTCCCAGACATTTCAAAGTAAAAACCGCCTGATGACGTTGAGCCCTACTGCCAGCATAGTAAGGAGGTGTGCAGGATCCCTTCTGCGCAGTTAGAAAGCTTGTGGCATGACCAGACAGGCTTTGGGTGCAGGTGGAAGACCGAGAGGAGGTTGAGGAGGCAGAAGCAGTGGAGGAACTTTGAGATAAAGAGGATTGACGCACAACTCGTGGGGACGGCAAGACTTGGACAGCAGCCCCTTGTCCTGCTGTCACCATAGTTACCCAGTGCCCAGTCAGCGACATGTAACGCCCCTGTCCATGCCTACTCGTCCAAGTGTCTGTGGTGAAATGCACCCTGTCACACACAGAGTTTCTCAAAGAAGCAGTGATGTTGTGTGCGACATGCTGGTGGAGCGCAGGCACACCTTTCTTTGAGAAGTAGTGCCGACTGGGCATCTGGTACTGGGGCACTGCGACGGACATAAGGTCTCGAAAATCCTCTGTGTCCACCAGGCGGAAAGGCAGCATTTCTGTAGCCAAGAGCTTGCAGATGGTGAAATTCAACCTCTTAGCTTTCTCATGGCTAGGAGGAAATGGTCTTTTACTTGTCCACATCTGAGGGACCGAGGGCTGGCTATTGTGCTTAGACGGGGTTGATAAGGGTGTCCCCGGCAAACTGCCGGTCTGTGAGGAAGATGCAGGCGGACATGTTAGGTTGCCTTGATCCAAAGGTGGTGCTATCGATGTCGGACAGCGCTCAACACCAGCTGGTGTTACCACCTCCAAAGAAAATGATGACCTGCCAATCACGCTGGCTGTTGCGGGTAAAGAGGTGGCAGGTCTGCGCCCCAAAACAGGTGTGACTGCTGTCCCCCCAGTCACAGAGGATAAAGAGGCCGCGGATGCACAAGATATGGCAGACAGTGGTTGGCCCGGCCGGCTAGGCCGCATTGTAGCACACTGAGCTTCCCACTGCAACTTATGCTTCATGTCCATGTGTCGGTTCATGCATGAAGTACTCAAACTATGTATTTTTTGGCCTCTACTTAGCTTTTGCTGACAAATGTTACAGATAACACGAGTTGGGTCATCTTTATCGATCTGAAAAAATGCCCAGGCTATGCAAGGCTTAGCACCCATGCGACCTGAAGAGCCACCACGACTTGTGGTGAGAGGCAGAGTTGTGTTTGAGGATGCAGTTGTTGACGTGCTTCCAGTACTACGTCTCTGTCCAGGAAGGCGCAACCTGACCTCGTCGTCACTAGCATCTTTCTCCACCTCCTCTGCTGACCTCATCTCTTGGCTGACTGTGGTTTGACAGTAAGTGGGATCTCCAACCTCATCATCATCACCCTGTGCGTTATCACACCCGTCGTCCTCAGAGCCAACCTGTTCCTGCCCTGACAAAAAACTAAAGTTGTCGCTCCAATCAGGTATTTGAGTCTCATCATCGTCTTCCTCATTGTCTCCACCAACAGGAGTTACAGTTTGGGAATGAGGGTCTACATTATGGTCAGAACCTTCTGCGTCTGGTCCTGGATCCGACTCATAAAGATTCTGGGCATCAGTGCAGATCATTTCCTCGTCTGGATTCACAGAAGCGCTGGAGTCGACCTCTGATTCCCAGGCTATAGTATGAGTAAATAGCTCTGCAGACTCAACCATCTGTTCTACCTCATACTCAGACGGGCAGCTGGAGATTTGGGAGCTGTGAGGAAGCAAGTGCGATTGGGGTGACACCTTTGAGGACTGGAGTATTTGTGATGTTGAAGTTGATGTGGAGGAGAGCCCACTTAAAGGAGCACTTGATATCCGTTGAAGCACCTGCTGTTTTTGTGCCTCATCTGGAATTTGTAGCGATTGGCGTGGCCGTAAGAAAGAGATCTTATCACATTGTCCGCTAAAAGAAGTAGACATTTTAGTTTGGCTGGAAGATGGTCTTTCTTCTGCAGATGTTACTGTTGCTTTAACACCTACCCCACGGACACAACCTTTTTTCCCCTTCCCAACACGCCTATTCCCCTTTCCACCAGCAGCAGGCCTTTTTCCACTCATTTTGGTGGTTAACTAATTCACAACTCTGGAGTTGTTTGCACAAAAAAACAATGGATGGGAACCGAGCAGAGCTGAGTGGCCAAACTGTGGTATTAGGCCAAAACTATTGGCTGGGTTAGATGCAGAAAAAAATTATATTCAATTTTCAACCTGATGGAGGTCAGTATAGATGGACTAATAGAACAAGTCCCACACACAGCTACAAGCCCAAATATTTTTTCAGAGGTAGATGCAGAAAAAAAAAATTCAGTTTGCAACCTGATGGAGGTCAGTATAGATGGACTAATAGAGAAAGTCCCACACACTGCTAGAAGGCCAAATATTTTTTCAGAGCTAGATGCAGAATAAAATTATATTCAGTTTGCAACCTGATGGAGGTCAGTATAGATGGACTAATAGAGAAAGTTCCACACACTGCTAGAAGGCCAAATATTTTTTCAGAGCTAGATGCAGAAAAAAATTATATTCAGTTTGCAACCTGATGGAGGTCTGTATAGATGGATTAATAGAATAAGTCCCACACACAGCTAGAAGCCCAATATTTTTTCAGAGGTAGATGCAGAAAAAAATATATTCAGTTTGCAACCTGATGGAGGTCAGTATAGATGGACTAATAGAATGATGCTATGCCCAAAAGATTTTACTTCACTAGGTGCAGTAAAAAAATTGGTATTCTATACACAGGTGGTATATCTTGCAACACAGATAGGCTACTCCACTGACTAACACACTCTGCAATAGGCCAAAAAGGATTAGCTTTGCTAGATTCAGCCAAATGCTGTGAAAAAAACTTGCACAGCACTGGCACAGACCTGCCTGGCAAAAACTGATAGGAACTGATGTAACCTAGTCCTGAAAAGGACTCCAATTACAATTAGTCTTTACTCCCACAACCTATCTATTTAAGAGCACAGACCTGCCTGATAAAAGTCGTAGGAAATGCTGTAACCTAGTCCTTAAAAGGACTGCAATCACAACTATTCCCTACTCCCAAGCTATCTGTAGATTTGTGCGAAAATTGGCTTGAAATTAACAAGGTATAGCGCACACAGCAACAGCGGTGCCGTCTAACATGCAGCTGCAGCAGTGAGAAAATGGTGGCGACGGGGAAAATGGCTTGGTCTTATAGGGCAAGGACATGTGACATACACTGCCAATGACACATGCCCTTGCTTGTGTGAAAAAAAGCACTTCGCTCCGTGTGTGCGCTGCTGATAGGCTGACAGATTGCACCTCCCCACTGTAAATGCGGGAAAGAGAAAAAAAAATGGAGATCTTCATTATTCCTGCAGAGATCCATCCTCTGCCCCTCCCCCCACCCCGCTGTACACTCAAACTGCGTATTAACATTAATTTTCATCATTACTGAGAAAAAATCCAGTTATGATTTTGATGCACGAACAGTTATCGAACATAACCTCAAACAGCCGAATTTTTCTCAAAACGTTCGTGTTCGCCGAACGGCTCGAACACCGCCCAAGACAGCTCGAATTTGAGATTGGCGAACAGTTCGAGTAGAACAACGCTCATCTCTAGTAATAATTAGTGTTGAGCCACCCCCGTAGTGTTCGAGTTCGGTTCGGTTCGTCGAACACCCGTGTGTTCGCCGAACTGTTCGTCGAACTGTTCGTCGAACCCCTTCGAACACCGTTAAAACCAATGGCAGGCAAACAAAAACACATAGAAACACATAGAAAACACCTTCAAAGGTGTCCAAAAGCTGACAAACTGCTCTGAAGACACAACTAACACATGGAAAAGTGAAAAGTACATATAGTCATGCGAAAAGAAAAGAGGTGGAGGACTAAAAGGAGGGGGGGACACAGATATAGGCATGTCATGCCCTTCTAAAATCCAAAAAGTGAGAAGCCGACATGTTCAGTCCGCTCCTGCCCGTGCCACCTCCGTGTCGCCGGGTTTGTGCCAGAGCCGCGGTGAACCCTGACGGCCAGCCCCCCTCTCCCAATACTGGTGCCTGTCCGCTGGTGGGTCGAGCGAGCCCCCCTGTGGTGGAGGCAGCTCTAAGCTTTTTAATTTAAATTGTCTCTCTAATTTGAATGAATACACTTTAAATCCATTTACAAGGATCTATTGGAGGGCAAGTCTCATGCCAGCAGCCGCGTAATTCCAGCTCCAGTAGTGTCCACTAAAGCTGCTGCAGTTAAAAAGCTTTTATAAGGATCGAGCTCGGCTGTCCACCGCAAGGCATCCTACTGCCAGTCCCAACCCCTATGCCTTGGGGTGCCTCCTGATGCTCTTCACTGAGTATCCCGTGGTCCCGAAGCATTTCCTTTGAAAAAATTAAGTGTCAAAACTACAGGTGGTGTAGCTTGCTTAACAGCCGGGATAATCCGCTGACTAGCAGACACTGCTACTAGGCACAAAGTATTTCCTGGGCTAGATGCAGTTAAAAATTTGTAATTAGATACTCTCGTTGGATGCTGAGAAAGCATTCCATAGAGTCTCCTGGCACGCCATATATGATTCTCTTAAAAAGCTTGGGGTAGGGGACTAGGGGACCCTTTTATAGCCAAAATCACGGCCCTGTATCGCAATACGTCACCTAGGCTGAAGATAAATGGAACTGTATTACCCTGAGGGCTCGGTTGCTACAGAGGTATTGCACCTCACCCAGAGGTGTGATATCTCACTCTCATTTAAGGATGGAGTGTGGATCAGGACCCGACACCTGCATGCATTACACCACATTGCCGTGGGGCAGGGCGACCAATATGCCCCTGAGATGGGCACGACAGTCCCTGTCCCTGGCTGGAGTGGGGGGAGGGAACACTGAGGAAGGGGAACCCTGTAGTGCAGGAGCAGGGAGGAAGCAGTTCCTGGGTGCATTGAGAAGGGAGTATAAAAGGTGGGCACCATCTTAGTTCAGTGCAGAGAAGTCTGAGCAGAAGTGGCAGGGAGCAGGGGCTCTGCATGAGCTCTGCTCCGGAGGCGGGCCTAGTAACAGAGGCCCAGGCCTGGAAGAGGGAGAAGGAAGGAAGAGGAGCGGAGAAGGCCCCAGGAACGAAGAATGAATGGATCCCAGGGGTGCGGACGGTCGAGTCGCCACCGCACGCCCGAATCCACCTGCGTGGAGGGGTCAGGCCAAAGGGGGAGACCGATCCCCAAAACTAGTGTAGGCAGGAAACGACCCTCAGCTAGAAACCGGAGGCTGTGACATTTTATGTGGCGCAGCCCCTCGCTACACCCGCTAGGAAGGCACCACATAGGGTCAGGGAAACTGGCGCCAAGTTTACCAAGAGGAGGCCCGAGGCAGCCGGACAGAAGGGTTGGTAAGAAAGGCCAGACAAAGGACACACAAAGGGGGTCCTGTGAAGCGCTCCAAAGTTATCTGGGAGTTGTCTGAGCCCCTCACCTGGTGAGCACAGTACGACGTGGGCAGCCGTTACCTGCAGACGTGGTCTGGATAATAAGAACTGTGAGTAAAGGCCCTGGACTGCATCACTGACTCCGTGTCGTTACTGCTGCTGCCCTGCACCATCACCCCCATCCTCCGCATACACTGCCCTGAGGCTATACTCCTCCCGTGGGGAGTTATGCTACGCTCTGCTGCACCCACAACACCAGCCTCAGCGGTCTGCCCTGGAGCGTCGGTTCACTCTGACCGCAATCCACGGGTGGCGTAGTCGGACATTTAAACATCAAAACCACATAAATAGTTCCGCCACTGGTTTGACCGCCCTGAGCCACGGAACCGGGTCGCCGCCACGGAGACTACAACCACCAGCATCCACCAAAAAGGTCCGGCTCCGGGTGTCCCAAGGCCCAGGGGGCGCGTCAGAACATTTTCATCACCTTTCACAATCACCAATGGGACAAGGCAGGGATGTTCTCTGTCCCCTCTCTTATACATCCTAGTGACGGAGCACCTGCTCTCATCAATTCGCCATAACCCCAATATTAGGTGGATTGAGGTGGGAGGCACCGAGTACAAGTGCTCTCTATTTGCTGATGATGTCCTAGTATATATCACTCAATCACATATATCCATCCATGCTGTTATGGCTGAAATAGATCACTTTGTTACATGGTCAAATTTTAAAATCAATGCAGCGAAGTCTGAGGCCCTCAATGTCTCCCTCCCCAAATCCATATAGGATTCCATCCAGTCCAACTTTCCCTTTGCCTGGCACTCACAGGGTATCAAATACTTAGGAATTCCTATTCATAGAGACCTCTCCCATCTATGTTATCTTAATTTTGGGCCCTTTATTGAACAACTCCATACAGACCACGGTTGGCAAGTTAGAACTGTAAGATTCACTACGTGAACCACTGGTGTTTTGTGGAAAAGCACATGTACACTGTGTTCCAAATTATTATGCAAAAAGTGTTTAGGAGTGATAAGGGAAGAATTTGTTTGTTTGTCAGTTAAACTCATTGATGGTGATGTGTGTCAGGGCTCTTTATATCACTGTAAGCAATTGCAGACACCTGTGCTAATTAGTTTGGCAGGTGTGTCCAATGAAAGGCAAGACTACTTAAGAAGGCTGTCTCACATTATTAAGCAGCCTACATTTTCTGCCAAAATGGGAAAGAAAAAGGATGTGTCGGCTGCTGAGAAGCAACAAATTGTGGAGTGTTTAGGTCAAGGCATGACTACAATCAACATTGTGCGATGATCAGGATGAAGTGTCTTGGCAATCAAGAAGTATGTAGCTGATTCACAGTACACACGTGTGCGTGCTGATAAGGGCAAATTGAGGACTCTTTCCTACAAGCAATTACGTCAGGTTAAAAGAGCAGCGGCAAAAAAGCCTTGTCATAGCAGCAGACAAGTTTTTGAAGCTGCTGGTGCCTCCAACGTCCCCCGAACAACAAGATGCAGGGTCCTTCAGAGGTTTGCAGCTGTGCATACGCCATCCTGTCGACCTCCTCTATCCACTTCACACAAGCAGAAACGGCTCCAGTGGGCCAAACATTACATGAAGACTGATTTCAAAACTGTTTTGTTCACGGATGAGTGCCGTGCAGCGCTCGATGGTCCAGATGGATGGAGTGGAGGATGGCTGGTTGATGGACACCCCACGCAAACACGGCTACAGCGCCAACAAGGAGGAGGTGGAGTAATGTTTTGGGCTGGAATCATGGGGAGAGAGATTGTCGGCCCCTTTAGGATCCCTGAAGGCGCTAAAGATGAACTCCATAATGTATGTGGATTTTCTCAAACAGCACTTCCTGCCATGGTTCAAGAAGAAGAACCGTGTATTTCACAGCAAGATCATTTTTTTGCATGATAATGCACCATCTCATGCTGCACATAAAACATCTGCATCTCTGGCTGATATGGGCATAAAAGGGGACAAACTTATGGTGTGACCCCCATGCTCCCCTGACCTCTACCCCATTCAGAACCTCTGGAGCATCATCAAAAGGAGTGTCTATGATGGCGGGAGGCAGTTCACATCTAAGCAACAGCTCTGGGAGGGTATTCTGTCCTCATGCAAAACAATTGAAGCAGAAACCATCCAAAACCTGACAAATTCAATGGACGAGAGAGTTCAGAAGCTCCTTTCGAACAAGGGGTCCTATGTGAAAATGTAACATCACCTAGAATAAAGTTTTGAGTTGAAAACTGTTTGATTTCAGTTTCTAATAACCTGCTAATGCTTATAATTTCAAAAATGACCATTTTTTTGGTCTTTATTAAAATGAAAAGGTTGATCGAAAAGTTTGGCGGATCTAAGAGTGTGGCAACCCAGTAGTCATGATTACTTCGAATTCTGACAATATGAGGGTCATGTTGCAGGTAGTGCAGCAAGAAGGCACTTATGTGTCTTGCGCATCTCGGAGCCCCAAAATTATTTTCCGGGCTAGATGCAGCTAAAAATTATTATTAATTTTAAATCTGGTGGAGCTTAGTATAGATGGCCTAATAGGATCAGTGCTGCACACTGCTACAAAGCCCAAATTATTTTCCAGCCAAGATACAGATAAACATGATTAGTAATTTTAAATCTGGTGGAGCTTATTATAGATGGCCTAATAGAATCAGTGCTGCACACTGCTACAAAGCCCAAATTATTTTCCAGCCAAGATACAGATAAACATGATTAGTAATTTGAAAGCTTAAAACGGTTGGTAGGGTGATTTTAACCAATCATCCATCTTTTACTCTCCCCAGGATGACACAGGGGTAGAAAAGTCGTTTCGGATCCATGATTTGTTCATCTTTATGAACGTGAGTCTGTCTACATTATCAGTGGAGAGCCGCGTGCGCTTATCTGTCAGCACACCACCAGCAGCGCTGAACACACGTTCAGACAGAACGCTGGCTGCGGGGCATGACAAGATCTCCAAGGCGTAAGTGGCTAGCTCCGGCCATTTATCCAGATTGAAAGCCCAAAAAGAGCAAGGGTCCAGTGACACAGTCATGGCTTCAATGTTTACTTGGAGATACTCCTGTACCATCGTCTCTAGGCGTTGACTATGTGTCAGACTTCTTGTCTCCTGTGGCCTTGCAAAGGATGGGCTAAAAAAGTGGTGAAATGATTGCGCAAAATTGATGTTACCAGCAGATACTGTGGTTCTGTTATGGTTTGAGTGCTGAACACTTGACGGTCCCACGGTTGGCAAGTTGGAACAGTGAGATTCACTACGTGCACCACTGGTGTTTTGTGGAAAAGCACATGTAAGATTCTGCAAAAGTCTCTGCTGATACTCCTGCATGCGTGCATTCCTTTCTATGGCAGGAATAATTTCGGCAAATTTACTTTTGTACCGGGGATCTAACAGTGTGGCAACCCAGTAGTCAGGATTATTTCTAATTCTCACAATTCGAGGGTCATGTTGCAGGTAGTGCAGCAAGAAGGCACTCATGTGTGTTGCGCATCCAGAAGCACCAAGTCCCTGTTGTGTTGGTGGCGAGGTAACAATCATGCTTCCTTCCTCTGTCCTCTCCCCCCAACCTCGCACAACAGAAATGTGATCAAGGTCTCCCTCATCTGATGAGTCTTCCATCAGTTCGTCCTCCACTTCTTCCTGGGCTCCTGCATCTTCCTCACTAGTTTGGCTGCTACCATGCGCCCTGGTAAAACCATCTCCCCCACCCTCACATGCCTGCCGCCTTGGTGCTGCCGACCGTCTGGACCTTGCAGATGTTAGCCCTTCCGCATACAACTCCTCCTCCTCTACTTCCTCCACCTCCTCTTGTGCCACCACCTGACTCCGAATTCTGTTTAACATGTGCTCCAGCATGTAAATCACCGGAATAGTCATGCTGATAATGGCATCATCAGCACTAAACATCTTCGTCGCCATTTCAAAACTGTGCAGAAGGGTGCATAGGTCCCTGATCTGAGACCACTCCTCCAGCGTGATTTGCCCCACCTCTGGATCTCGTTGGCCCAGGCTATACGTCAGAACGTATTGCACCAGGGCTTGTCGGTGCTGCCACAGTCGCTGCAACATGTGCAGAGTTGAATTCCACCGGGTAGGCACATCGCATTTTAGCCGGTGAAGTGGCAGGCCCAACGACTTCTGTAGAGATGTAAGTCGCTGAGCTGCGGGATGCGAACGGCGGAAGTGAGCACACAGCGACCGTGCCCTCTGCAGAAGGCCATCTAGTCTGGGATAGTGGGCTAAAAATTGCTGGACAACCAGGTTCAACACGTGAGCCATACAAGGCATGTGTGTGACATTGCCCCGGCGAAGGGCCGCACCCAGGTTTGCAGCATTGTCGCACACGGCCTTCCCTGGTTTCAGGTCCAGTGGAGACAACCATTCATGAAATTGGTTCTCCAGAGCTGACCACAACTCCTCAGCTGTGTGACTCACATTTCCCAGACATTTCAAAGTAAAAACCGCCTGATGACGTTGAGCCCTACTGCCAGCATAGTAAGGAGGTGTGCAGGATCCCTTCTGCGCAGTTAGAAAGCTTGTGGCATGACCAGACAGGCTTTGGGTGCAGGTGGAAGACCGAGAGGAGGTTGAGGAGGCAGAAGCAGTGGAGGAACTTTGACATAAAGAGGATTGACGCACAACTCGTGGGGACGGCAAGACTTGGACAGCAGCCCCTTGTCCTGCTGTCACCATAGTTACCCAGTGCCCAGTCAGCGACATGTAACGCCCCTGTCCATGCCTACTCGTCCAAGTGTCTGTGGTGAAATGCACCCTGTCACACACAGAGTTTCTCAAAGAAGCGGTGATGTTGTGTGCGACATGCTGGTGGAGCGCAGGCACACCTTTCTTTGAGAAGTAGTGCCGACTGGGCATCTGGTACTGGGGCACTGCGACGGACATAAGGTCTTGAAAATCCTCTGTGTCCACCAGGCGGAAAGGCAGCATTTCTGTAGCCAAGAGCTTGCAGATGGTGAAATTCAACCTCTTAGCTTTCTCATGGCTAGGAGGAAATGGTCTTTTACTTGTCCACATCTGAGGGACCGAGGGCTGGCTATTGTGCTTAGACGGGGTTGATAAGGGTGTCCCCGGCAAACTGCCGGTCTGTGAGGAAGATGCAGGCGGACATGTTAGGTTGCCTTGATCCAAAGGTGGTGCTATCGATGTCGGACAGCGCTCAACACCAGCTGGTGTTACCACCTCCAAAGAAAATGATGACCTGCCAATCACGCTGGCTGTTGCGGGTAAAGAGGTGGCAGGTCTGCGCCCCAAAACAGGTGTGACTGCTGTCCCCCCAGTCACAGAGGATGAAGAGGCCGCGGATGCACAAGATATGGCAGACAGTGGTTGGCCCGGCCGGCTAGGCCGCATTGTAGCACACTGAGCTTCCCACTGCAACTTATGCTTCATGTCCATGTGTCGGTTCATGCATGAAGTACTCAAACTATGTATTTTTTGGCCTCTACTTAGCTTTTGCTGACAAATGTTACAGATAACACGAGTTGGGTCATCTTTATCGATCTGAAAAAATGCCCAGGCTATGCAAGGCTTAGCACCCATGCGACCTGAAGAGCCACCACGACTTGTGGTGAGAGGCAGAGTTGTGTTTGAGGATGCAGTTGTTGACGTGCTTCCAGTACTACGTCTCTGTCCAGGAAGGCGCAACCTGACCTCGTCGTCACTAGCATCTTTCTCCACCTCCTCTGCTGACCTCATCTCTTGGCTGACTGTGGTTTGACAGTAAGTGGGATCTCCAACCTCATCATCATCACCCTGTGCGTTATCACACCCGTCGTCCTCAGAGCCAACCTGTTCCTGCCCTGACAAAAAACTAAAGTTGTCGCTCCAATCAGGTATTTGAGTCTCATCATCGTCTTCCTCATTGTCTCCACCAACAGGAGTTACAGTTTGGGAATGAGGGTCTACATTATGGTCAGAACCTTCTGCGTCTGGTCCTGGATCCGACTCATAAAGATTCTGGGCATCAGTGCAGATCATTTCCTCGTCTGGATTCACAGAAGCGCTGGAGTCGACCTCTGATTCCCAGGCTATAGTATGAGTAAATAGCTCTGCAGACTCAACCATCTGTTCTACCTCATACTCAGACGGGCAGCTGGAGATTTGGGAGCTGTGAGGAAGCAAGTGCGATTGGGGTGACACCTTTGAGGACTGGAGTATTTGTGATGTTGAAGTTGATGTGGAGGAGAGCCCACTTAAAGGAGCACTTGATATCCGTTGAAGCACCTGCTGTTTTTGTGCCTCATCTGGAATTTGTAGCGATTGGCGTGGCCGTAAGAAAGGGATCTTATCACATTGTCCGCTAAAAGAAGTAGACATTTTAGTTTGGCTGGAAGATGGTCTTTCTTCTGCAGATGTTACTGTTGCTTTAACACCTACCCCACGGACACAACCTTTTTTCCCCTTCCCAACACGCCTATTCCCCTTTCCACCAGCAGCAGGCCTTTTTCCACTCATTTTGGTGGTTAACTAATTCACAACTCTGGAGTTGTTTGCACAAAAAAACAATGGATGGGAACCGAGCAGAGCTGAGTGGCCAAACTGTGGTATTAGGCCAAAACTATTGGCTGGGTTAGATGCAGAAAAAAATTATATTCAATTTTCAACCTGATGGAGGTCAGTATAGATGGACTAATAGAACAAGTCCCACACACAGCTACAAGCCCAAATATTTTTTCAGAGGTAGATGCAGAAAAAAAAATATTCAGTTTGCAACCTGATGGAGGTCAGTATAGATGGACTAATAGAGAAAGTCCCACACACTGCTAGAAGGCCAAATATTTTTTCAGAGCTACATGCAGAATAAAATTATATTCAGTTTGCAACCTGATGGAGGTCAGTATAGATGGACTAATAGAGAAAGTTCCACACACTGCTAGAAGGCCAAATATTTTTTCAGAGCTAGATGCAGAAAAAAATTATATTCAGTTTGCAACCTGATGGAGGTCTGTATAGATGGATTAATAGAACAAGTCCCACACACAGCTAGAAGCCCAATATTTTTTCAGAGGTAGATGCAGAAAAAAATATATTCAGTTTGCAACCTGATGGAGGTCAGTATAGATGGACTAATACAACAAGTCCCACACACAGCTAGAAGCCCAATATTTTTTCAGAGCTAGATGCAGAAAAAAATTATATTCAATTTGCAACCTGATGGAGGTCAGTATAGATGGAGTAATAGAACAAGTCCCACACACAGCTAGAAGCCCACATATTTTTTCAGAGGTAGATGCAGAAAAAAATTATTTTCAGTTTGCAACCTGATGGAGGTCTGTATAGATGGATTAATAGAACAAGTCCCACACACAGCTACAAGCCCAATATTTTTTCAGAGGTAGATGCAGAAAAAATATATTCAGTTTGCAACCTGATGGAGGTCAGTATAGATGGACTAATAGAGAAAGTCCCACACACTGCTAGAAGGCCAAATATTTTTTCAGAGCTAGATGCAGAAAAAAATTATATTCAGTTCGCAACCTGATGGAGGTCAGTATAGATGGACTAATAGAGAAAGTCCCACACACTGCTAGAAGGCCAAATATTTTTTCAGAGCTAGATGCAGAAAAAAATTATATTCAGTTTGCAACCTGATGGAGGTCTGTATAGATGGATTAATAGAACAAGTCCCACACACAGCTAGAAGCCCAATATTTTTTCAGAGGTAGATGCAGAAAAAAATATATTCAGTTTGCAACCTGATGGAGGTCAGTATAGATGGACTAATACAACAAGTCCCACACACAGCTAGAAGCCCAATATTTTTTCAGAGCTAGATGCAGAAAAAAATTATATTCAATTTGCAACCTGATGGAGGTCAGTATAGATGGAGTAATAGAACAAGTCCCACACACAGCTAGAAGCCCAAATATTTTTTCAGAGCTAGATGCAGATAAAAATTATTTTTAATTTGCAACCTGATGGAGGTCAGTATAGATGGACTAATAGAGAAAGTCCCACACACTGCTAGAAGGCCAAATATTTTTTCAGAGCTAGATGCAGAAAAAAATTATATTCAGTTTGCAACCTGATGGAGGTCTGTATAGATGGATTAATAGAACAAGTCCCACACACAGCTAGAAGCCCAATATTTTTTCAGAGGTAGATGCAGAAAAAAATATATTCAGTTTGCAACCTGATGGAGGTCAGTATAGATGGACTAATACAACAAGTCCCACACACAGCTAGAAGCCCAATATTTTTTCAGAGCTAGATGCAGAAAAAAATTATATTCAATTTGCAACCTGATGGAGGTCAGTATAGATGGAGTAATAGAACAAGTCCCACACACAGCTAGAAGCCCAAATATTTTTTCAGAGGTAGATGCAGAAAAAAATTATTTTCAGTTTGCAACCTGATGGAGGTCTGTATAGATGGATTAATAGAACAAGTCCCACACACAGCTACAAGCCCAATATTTTTTCAGAGGTAGATGCAGAAAAAAATATATTCAGTTTGCAACCTGATGGAGGTCAGTATAGATGGACTAATAGAGAAAGTCCCACACACTGCTAGAAGGCCAAATATTTTTTCAGAGCTAGATGCAGAAAAAAATTATATTCAATTTGCAACCTGATGGAGGTCAGTATAGATGGACTAATAGAATGATGCTATGCCCAAAAGATTTTACTTCACTAGGTGCAGTAAAAAAATTGGTATTCTATACACAGGTGGTATATCTTGCAACACAGATAGGCTACTCCACTGACTAACACACTCTGCAATAGGCCAAAAAGGATTAGCTTTGCTAGATTCAGCCAAATGCTGTGAAAAAAACTTGCACAGCACTGGCACAGACCTGCCTGGCAAAAACTGATAGGAACTGATGTAACCTAGTCCTGAAAAGGACTGCAATTACAATTAGTCTTTACTCCCACAACCTATCTATTTAAGAGCACAGACCTGCCTGATAAAAGTCGTAGGAAATGCTGTAACCTAGTCCTTAAAAGGACTGCAATCACAACTATTCCCTACTCCCCAGCTATCTGTAGATTTGTGCGAAAATTGGCTTGAAATTAACAAGGTATAGCGCACACAGCAACAGCAGTGCCGTCTAACACGCAGCTGCAGCAGTGAGAAAATGGTGGCGACGGGGAAAATGGCTTGGTCTTATAGGGCAAGGACATGTGACATACACTGCCAATGACACATGCCCTTGCTTGTGTGAAAAAAAGCACTTCGCTCCGTGTGTGCGCTGCTGATAGGCTGACAGATTGCACCTCCCCACTGTAAATGCGGGAAAGAGAAAAAAAAATGGAGATCTTCATTATTCCTGCAGAGATCCATCCCCTGCCCCTCCCCCCACCCCGCTGTACACTCAAACTGCGTATTAACATTAATTTTCATCATTACTGAGAAAAAATCCAGTTATGATTTTGGTGCACGAACAGTTATCGAACATAACCTCGAACAGCCGAATTTTTCTCAAATCGTTCGTGTTTGCCGAACGGCTCGAACACCGCCCAAAACAGCTCGAATTTGAGATTGGCGAACAGTTCGAGTAGAACAACGCTCATCTCTAGTAATAATATCCCCTGAGTTCCCTCACAAAAAAGTGAAAGTGTGGCAGAGTACATAAAAAGCTAGATATTCACACATCTAACCCTGGGATCTTGTTGAGTCCATCAGAACAGACGTTGGTTCGGATGGAGGTACTCTGATATCCTCTGCATGCGCCTGCCGTTCTGAAAGACGCAGGTCTAAAGTGACCTGCAGCATACAGAATGGAGAGCGGTAGGGCAGGGAGACCATGGCTCCCTGCTCTACTGCATAATTTTATTGCATTGGCATCCAATATAGTTAAAGGGAATATGTCAGCAGGATTTCACACCCCAAACTGTTTATATGCACATGTAGCTCTTTCAAAGACAAGTCCAGTGATACCTTTACATAGCCAGTCCATTCCTCCATTACTGAGAAATCAGTGATTGAATTGATATGCAAATGAGGCAGAAGAGCTATTTGTAGATCTGATGCCTCCGTCACTCCAGCTCTATTCCCCTCCCAACGCTGTTTTCTTCTGTTTGAGTGATGACTAGATGTCAGACAGCAGGAGCAGCGGTGGAGAGTCAGCGTTGGACCCAGAGAGGGCTTTTTTTCTAAACCAGAACGCCCCTTTAACTTCCATTAACCTATAGAACGCTCACCATAATTAGGTGGTAAACTGCCCACCCCTGTTAGTCGCTACACGCTTTGGTAAATTGTGCAGATTAAAGATATGCTCACTAATTAAACCGGACAGGAGTACTGCAGAAAGATGACCAGCCAGTGGAATAAAATATGCTAGTCTGGAAAACTGCTCCACAACCACTTGGATAACAGTACAAACAGGAGAACTGGATAGATCAGTCATGAAGACCAAAGGGATGAGAGTCCATGGATTAGCAGGGGAAGTAAAAACCCAGTGGGTTTTTTGGTGTGAGTTCTTATTATATACAGAACTTGAGCAGGCCACTACAAAGATCTTAACATTCCCAGGATAAAAAGGGCCACCCATAGTGGCTATGGGTGTCTTGTGAATACCCGTATAACCGGCCAATTTAGAGAAATGACTCCAAGAGATGTTGTGGAACATAGGTTAGTCCCAAAGGAGCATCTTTGATTCAGATATGTGTGGTTGAGTTGATGCCACTGGGATCAATGATAAACTGTGGTCCGGTAGCCAGACCCGTAGGGTCAAAAGATCAAAACAAGGTTTGTCCCTTAACAGTATTGTCCACTGGGCAAAAATTAAGGAAGAATTCAGAGCAGAAGACCAGCGAACTTATTGGAGGTTCATGTGATAAGTAGACTGTATATAGAGCAGATTTTTGTGGTAAGTGTAGATGATCAAAGGATCTAAGGATGATGAGCCTTCTCCACCAAGTGTCTTTCACCCCACCCACCTCCGATTCCAGCTTGAAAGGCAGTAGATTGTGGTCTTCATTGGTTTAGTAATATTCTGTGTGACTAAAGTTAAGAAAACAATTACAGGTTAAAAAATTATTTTTACTTCCCTTTTGAAAGAGAATAGCCCTGACACCAACAGATGAGGTGTTTACTACACAAAATAAAGCCTCCAACGGTATGGGTGCAGAACCGAGGATGAATAGAAGGCCTGTTTTGCTTAAGAGATCTGATTTTGTTTGCATTGGCACCCATCTAAGTAAAAGCAGAAATGGGCACCTCCAGAAGAAGAATTAGAAATAAACTAATTATAGTAAGTTTATGGGGACAAGATATGGGCAAATTGCAGAAAGCTTGCCAGGACCCATTTTCAAATCCTGGTTACAAATCACATAACTCCAGAAGGAAAGATAATTCATATCCAAGTGGAACCTTTCCCAGAGACGCTGTAGAACCTACCTAATCCAAATCAGTGGAAACTACCAGGACTGTGCAGATAGGTCACTATTAGTGATGGGCGAGAACTAACATGCTTGGGTGTTCGTTGCTCGGGTCGAGCACATTGGAATACTCGGGTGCTCGACCCGAGCAACGAGCCCAATGTAACTCTATGGGAAACTCGAGCACTTTTCAGGCGGCTCCCCCCCGGCGGTCTGCAGAGGGCCTAAAAATTGCCCAAATCGATGGGAACAGTGCTCAAATGACATGGGAACATCATGGGGAAGATCCCTGGAAACATTTCTGACTCCTAGGTCAATGCTGTGAACAAGGAGGTATTACACCACTTTTACGGACTCACAATAAAACATACAAAAATGAAACCAAATGGATTTTCCTGGGAAATGTGTTAAGGAACATCCTTTCCAGGGTAATGACTTGTATATAAGGCAATATAAATAACCAAAAACAAAAATACTCCTCCACACCTTGGGCTATGTTCATACGTAGCATTTTTTATGCGTTTTTGCACTTTTGCATTGCTTTCAACCATGACAAATGCATTCACCAGGAAATGTCATTTTAACATTAAAACCTTATCTGGACATGTGGTGTGTGAGATATCATCAGACACATCCTGTTTCATTTATGAAGGAGGGACTCTGAAAGTCACAAAGCCTATTTTTATAGGGCTATCAGGCGGCCTTTACTATTCTTAAAGGGCCAGCAGTCGGCCCTCACTATTCTTAGAGAGCCATAAGCCGGCTATGCTTTGTTGTTCCCATTACTAAAGAGTGTGTCTCCTATACTGTTATTACGTATGCAGTGAGTGGCAGGGCAAACCAAAATTTGGATTCACCCCAATACCCCTTTGAAAATTTGGATGCACCCCAATACCCTTTTGAAGAGACTTAGAGGAGGGCCTCCTGAAAACAACGTTCCCATTATTAGGAAGTGGGTCTCCCATATAATTGGCCTATGCAGTGAATGCAAGGGCTGCCAAAAATTTGAAGGCACTCCAATGCCCTTTGGAAGAGACGTGGAGGTCAGAGGGCCTCCTGAAAACAACCTTCCCATTATTAGGAAGTGGGTCTCCCATAGTGGTTGCCTAGGCAATGAATGCAAGTGTTGCCAAAAATTTGGAGGCACTCCAATGCCCTTTGGAAGAGACATGGAGGTCAAAGGGCCTCCTGAAAACAATGTTCCCATTATTAGGAAGTGGGTCTCCCATAGTGGTTGCCTAGGCAGTGAATGCAAGGGCTGCCAAAAATTGGGAGGCACTCCAATGCGCCTTGGAAGAGATGTGGAGGTCAGAGGGCCTCCTGAAAACAACGTTCCCATTATTACAAAGTGGGTCTCCCATAGTGTTGGCCTATGCAGTGAATGCAAGGGCTGCCATAAATTTGGAGGCACTCCAATGCCCCTTGGAAGAGACTTAGAGGGCCTCATGAAAAATGTTCCCATTATTAGGAAGTGAGTCTCCCATAGTGTTGGCCTATGCAGTGAATGCAAGGACTGCCAAAAATTTGGAGGCACTCCAACGCCATTGGAAGAGACATGGAGGTCAGAGGGCCTCCTGAAAACAATGTTCTCATTATTAGGAAGTGGGTCTCCCATGGTGTTGGCCTATGCAGTGAATGCAAGGGCTGCCAAAAATTTGGAGGCACTCCAATGCCCCTTGGAAGAGAGGTGAAGGTCAGAGGGCCTCCTGAAAACAATGTTACCATTATTAGGAAGTGGGTCTCCCATAGTGTTGGCCTATGCAGTGAATGCAAGGGCTGCCAAAAATTTGGAGGCACTCCAATGCATCTTGGAAGAGAGGTGAAGGTCAGAGGGCCTCCTGAAAACAATGTTCCCATTATTAGGAAGTGGGTCTCCCATAGAGTTGGCATATGCAGTGAATGCAAGGGCTGCCAAAAATTGGGAGGCACCCCAATGCCACTTGGAAAAGACGTGGAGGAGGGCCTCATAAAAAAATGTTCCCATTAGAAAGGAGCGGGTCTCCTATACTTGTAATGCCCATGCACTAAGTGTATGGGCTGACAAACATTTACCCCTGGGGGATATACATGAACATACTGTATAAAAAAATTTTTTACGAGCATCATAAACACCCTTTAAAAAAATTATGTGGGTGTTGCATCATGGACCACGGTCACACTGGTGATATGGTGGTGGAGGATGAGGAGGAGGAGGACAAGAGCAAATACCCAAAATCAGGAACCGTATACCCATGTGTGGGTGTGAAAAACTGCATGGGAAAACACCTCCCAAAAAAAGACACTGGATTTGAGTTTATGTTACGCTGCTATCATTCGGTGGTTTTGAGAAGTCTGGTCCAATCCAGCCTTTGTTCGTTTTTATAAGAGTCAGCCTGTCAGCATTTTCAGTTGACAGGTGGATGCGCTTATCAATTTTAATTCCACCAGCGGAACTAAAAACCCACTCTGGTAAACGCTAGCGGCAGGGCAGGCCAGGACCTCCAAGGCATAGAGAGCCAGTTCATTCCATGTGTCTAGCTTGGATACTCAATAATTATAAGGCACAGAGGAATCATGGAGGACGTTGGTACGGTCGGCAAGGTACTCCCTCAGCATCTTCCCAAACTTTGCACTCCTTGTGAGAGTATCCCGCACCTCAGGGCCTGTGCGATGGGAGGGCTGAGAAAACTCTCCCAGAACTTTCACAGTGTTCCCCTGCCTCTGCTGGATTGGAGTTGAGTCTCTCTCGCCTGTACTCTTTGGTTGTCCAACGAACTGTGACCTCTGCCGCCAGCGCTTTCAGATGTAGATTTTTTTAATAGTTCCACAACAAGGGCATTCGGGTACTGCCCCATTTTTGTAGACCTGTCCGCCTCAGGAATAAGAGATATAAAGTTCTCCTTGTAACGTGGGTCTAGAAGTGTCACCAACTAGTAATGACTGTCACCTAAAATTTTGAGAACGCGAGGGTCACGGGAAAGGCAGCATAACATAAACTCAGCCATGCGTGCCAGACTGCTAACACGCAAGACTTCCGTGTCCTCACCAAGAGGACGACTGACCATGCTCTCCTCCTCCTCCTCCTCCTCCCTGTCCTCAGGTCATCCACACTGAACAGTTGTGCAGGTAGTACCGTCTGAAGCGCATGAAACTAGCTCCTGTTCTTCCTTATCCTCCTCTTCCTCATTGTCACCCAATCCATGTTGGTATCACATGAGGGTGGGCTGTGTGTAATCACCCTGTATGGTACCTTGCTCCATCTCATTGTGATCCGCCTGCAATGCATCATCTTTGATTGTGAGCAGAGAGCGTTTCAGAAGACAGAGAAGTGGGATGGTGACCCTAATTATGGCTTAATCGCCGCTCAACATCTTGGTGGAGTCCTCAAAGTTTTGGAGGATGGTACATATGTCTGACATCCATGTCCACTCCTGAGGTCTTATGTGTGGAGTCTGAACTGAATATCGATGGCTTTGTTCATGCTGGTACTCAACAACTGCCCTCTTCTGCTCACAAATCCTTCCCAACATCTGCAGTGTAGAGTTCCAACATGTGGGGACATCACACACCAGTCTGTGAGCCGGAAGCTGCAAACACTGCTGAAGCACGGCAAGGGTGGCGGAAGTTGTAGCTGACTTTATAAATTGGGCACACAGGCGGCATACTTTGCCAAGCAGATCAGGCAGCTCCGGGTAGGTTTTGAGAAACTGCTGAACGACGAGGTTAAGCACATGGGCCAGACATGGTACATGTGTGAGCTCGCCTCGCCTCAGAGCCGCCACCAGGTTCCGGCCATTTTCACACACGACCATGCCTGGCTATAGGTTCAGCGGTGTCAGCCACAGATCTGCCTGCTCTTTCAGAGCTGTCCACAACTCTTCAGCATTGTGTTTGTCACCTAGGCATATTAGCTTCAGCACAGCCTGTTGCCGCTTGGCTGAGGCAGTGCTGCAGTGCTTCTAGCTTGTGACTGATGTGGTCATTTCGAAGATGGAGGATGAAGAGGAGGCTGACGAGGATGAGGTGTAGGAGCTGTAGACTGTGGGGGCAACCCTGATTGACCTAGGGCCCACAATCCTCGGCATTGGGAGGGTGTGTTCCATCGCAAGGTCCGACTGGGTCCCGGCTTCCACTATATTAACCCAGTGTGCCGTCAGCGAGATGACCCGTCCCTGCCCACAAGCACTTGTCCATGTGTCCGTGGTTAGGTGGACTTTCCCAGTAATTGGATTGTTGAGGGCATGGCTAATATTGTGGGACATGTGCTTGTGTATTGCGGGGACGGCACACCGGGAGAAATAGTGGCGGCTGGGGACCAAGTACCGAGGGACGGCATCAGGTTGTGGAAAACGTCCGTCTCCACGAGCCTAAAAGGCAACATTTTGAGTGCAAGCAGTCACGAAATGTGGGAATTTAGTACTGTGGCCTATGGGGCGTTGGCTGCGTATTTGCATTTGCGTTCCAAGGACTGGGGTATGGACAACTGAACGCTGCGCTGGGACAAGAACGTGCTTGCTGATGGTGCTAGTTTACAGTGTGCAACGATAGGTGCAGGGCAGGAGGCATCTTCGCATGCACTATGGACAGGAGATTGGCTTGCACGCACAACAGCGGAAGAAGCAGTGGTGTCACCCGCAGACACTATTCCTGGACCCTGGGGTTCGGCCCACAAAGTCGGGTGCTTAGCTACCATGTGCCTGATCATCCTGGTGGTGGTCAGGCTGCTAGTTTTGCTACCCCTGCTGATGCTGGCCTAGCAGGTGGTGCAAATGGCCTTTTTGGGGTTATCGGCAGAGTCTTTAAAAAACAACCAGACTCGGAAAGACCTAACAGTTGTACTGGTAACTTCCTTTGTGTTGGTGCTATGGGGAACGGTTGTCCGCTTTCTGTCTGTGGCCACCACACTGCTTCTTCCTGCCTGTTGGGGTGCTCTGCCTCCCTCCCCCTGTGTGCTGCTGTCCTCGCTCTTCATGTCCTCCTGCCAGGTTGGATTAGTTACTATATCATCCACCACCTTGTCTTCTACTTCTGCACCCTGGTCCTCCTCCTGACTTTCTGGCAATTGTGTCTCATCATCGTCTACCTCTTATGACACTTTCCCACCGTCGCCTTCGTATGACCGTGGCTGCTCAAATATTTGGGCATCACTATGACTCGCCCAGGGGGATATGGGGGAAACTCGGTACCCGGGCCTTGATCTTCTGTGGGATGTCACGGCAGTCGGCTCCCGGGCCCGTACCCTGGGGTCACTCTTTAAAAGGGGTTTGTTACTTGAAGGGATGAATAACAGTCTTGTCTCGTGACGCCACCTGTGGTTCCCGGTAATGGGTACCGGCGCTGCTGCAGACCTCTGGAGCAGATGTTAGGGCAGCTGGGTTTTTGCGACTCTCCACAGGCAGAGCACAGCTCCAGGGCAGTGTAGGTGTAGATGGTGATGCTGGGCATTGTAGCGCAGGAGCGATAGCGTGGTAGAAATAACTGACAGAAACGGTGGGGTGCAGTCATCCGAGTTTACTCACAGTTGTTTAGGTTCCTCAGGTAGCACCATACAGCTGACTGTCTCCCATGTCGTGCTGCGTTTACCAGGCAGGGGTTCAGCACTCCCTCAAGTATCTCCAGAGCACTTAACGGGACCCGTTTCTGTATGTTCCTTTCTTAGCCGACTTCCCGCGCTGGGACTCTCCCTCCTGCCCTGCACCCGCTACACAAAGTCCCGATCGGGTACCTTGAGATCCCTCTGGGCAACTTGAAGTTCCCGGACCTGGCTTGGTGCCCTTTTCGACGGCTTAGGTGCGAATGTGGCAACTGCACCCTGAAAGTGCAGAAGCCTCCGGTTTTCCAGCCGAGACTTGAAGTAACTCGGCTAGTCCAGGGACCGGTTCCCTTCTTGCGGCCTGATCCCTCTGACACCTGGCAGATTCGGGCGTACGGGTGCCGTCCTGCACTCAACGTACCCCCTGGGATCCCTTCTGTAAGTGGAGCCTTCCTCCCTAGCTCCCACTCCTCTCTCAGTCTTGGACATGACAGGCCGAGCCTGCCTCCCGAGCAGAGCTCCTGCAGAGCCCCTGCTCCTTTCACTTCTCCTCCTCTGACTCTCTCTCTCCACTAAGATGGTTCCTCTTTATATACACCTCCTATTCAAGTGCTCCCCTGGTCTGCGTCCTCCACCCACACCCACTACTGGTTCCCCCTCGCTTTTGGTTCCCCCCACTCCAGCCAGGGACAGGGCAGCAAAAGAAGTGCATAATGCCCTTCCAGCCGGCCTGGAGTAGTGTAATGTTGAGTGCAGGTGTTGGGTCCCGGGCAGTACTCCATCCTTACCTGAGAGAAGGAGATGCTACACCTCTGGGTGAGGTGCAGTACCTCTGTGGCGACTGAACCCTCAAGGGCGCCACAACTACATGTGATCTCCTCTTGCCCCGCTTCAAGTGGACCAGGCGAGAGGCCCGAATCTATAAATGGAAAAGTGAACAGCTCTTCAGAGTGTCCAAGTGTGGGATCAGTTGTCTCTGGGCACTCGGCATGGTGGGAGGAAGGAGGATCAGGGTGAGGAATATGCGGTCCAGACTCATGGCTACTGAGACTTGACCGTGTGGAAGACAGGATTGTGGTGGTGGTGGCTAAGTGACTGGAAGCATTATCTGCTATCCAACCAATAACCTTTTCACACTGCTCTGTGTTCAATAGTGGTGTTCTGCAGTCCCTTGCCATGCGCCTTGCCCATTTTAAATGGAGGATAATATCTTCCACGCTCACTACAAATGGCTGAATTTGGAGCAAACTTATATGTGATCAGTGTGACGGACAAACCACAGTTTTAAATAGCTGGCCTGTAGGTAACTATTTTTAACAGCCCCGACCTCATGTTAATAAGTTCGCTGATACACTTCAACAAAATTTCAATGGAGGCCACAAATGGCAGAATTTTCTAGCGCAATTATATGTGATCCGTGTGATGGACAAACCACAGTTTTAAATAGCTGGCATGTAGGTAACTATTTTTAACAGCGCCGACCTCGTGTCAATAAGTTTGCTGACACATTGCAACAAAATTTCAATGGAGGTCAGAAATTGCAATATTTTCAGTGCAATTATATGTGATCCGTGTGACGGACAAACCACAGTTTCAAATTGCTGGATTTTTAGCGCTGTAATAAGGGAAGGACTTGGCTGTATTCTGCAGTGCCAACAAGGAAACGGCGCAGAAAAACGGTGTTCTCTGGATTGCTTTTAAACAAATAATCAGGATTAAGATAAAAAAAAATATTCCTGGCCCCTGATACCCGGGGCTATTTCTACAAATATCTGTGAAAGCACCAGCAGACGGAACTTGAATGGGCCCTCTTGCTATGTGCACTGCAGTCTGCTATATACCCTACCTGGCTGCCTAGCACTGATATCTCTGCAGCTGGATTAGTCCTCAGAAGTACTGTTAGTTGAGATGGATATGTAGAGAATCTTGTAGAATACCTACACTAACTAATAAACAGCCAAATTTCTCCCTAGCTCAGCAGCACCTCTTCCTACATTGAGTGATTGCGGAGTAGACTGTGACGAGCACGGCGGCGCCGGGTCTGATATAGACCTGATGACGCTGTGCGGCCAGCCAATCACTGTAGTGCCACAACCAACATGGCTGCAGAATTACAGTGTGTGGCAGACAATCCCTGCATGTTGAATGGCGCTTTAAAGAGCACCAAACATGCAGGGAGGGGACCTGAGCTCCCACCGAGCAACCTCGGAAATACTCGGCGAGCTCCAAGCATCTTGAGCAGTAGCGAGCATTCTCGCTCATCACTAGTCACTATGCAAAGATATAGTAGATCTCAGAAGGTGTTATTAACAGATTCTTGTAAGATGTTTGGGGCATGACAAAGGCCAGCAGGTTTGACAAGAAACTCAAAGGAATCGGTTTTATAACCACAATACGGACAAATATTGTTAATGTGCTTGCACTTACGTTGTTCTACAGAGAGTTTAGGTCTCTCCACCTGCACTTGAGGCGACAGGACCTAGAGCGTGAGGAGGACTATGAAGGTAGATGCCAGGCACGGCATCCAGCTGACATGATCAATTTTATATTGTCTTCATGAAACCTGATGTCAGTCCAGTTATAGCTAATTAAATGAGGTCATCCAGATTTGTGTCTTTAATGCATGCTGTCAGTGCATCCAAAAAGGTAGCCACTAACGCCTCAATATAGTTGAATTAAGTAGATGGAGTGTTACATTGAATGGTGTAATGGCTCTCTGTAGAAGTGCCAGGACAGACTGAGCAGGAAGGAAGCAGTAGAGGAAGTACAACTTGGTTCCTCAAAGACTTTCCTAAAAGCCATCAAGAAGTCTAGCAGATTGTACACAACAGGTTCACTTCCAGAGACGTGAGGCACAGCCCAAAGCCGCTTTTGCTCTAACAGTGGGGAAGGTGATTTTTATATTCTTTCGATCGCTGAACTCAGTAAAAATATCCAAAAAACTGCATCACGTACAGTTTTTTCACACACACTGACTCCATGGGGTTTTTCTTTCACCATACTTTGATCCCTTTGCGTGACCTTTGCTGAATGATTTTTGTTGGTCCGGATATTCGGAAACTCATGAAGGACAATGTGTTTGAAACAAAAATAAAAGCTGTTGAGAAAAGGGCTGGGGATTCTTTTAAAGAAAGAAGACGTGAAGAAAATTCTAGATAACAACAAAGATCCAAAATTTAGGTCCATTGTGGAAAACATGCTTAAACGTTTCAAAGCCTTGGGATGTCTGATGAATTTAAAGGTACATTTTTTACATTCCTATTTGCACTACTTTCCTGAAAACCTTGGTGCGGTTAGCGAAGAGCAAGGAGAAAGGTTTCATCAGGATATCAAGCAGATGGAACGACGATACCAAGATAGATGGAACGTGAACATGATAGGGAACTACTGCTGGATGCTTTACAGAGAAGATCCGCAGGCCTTCAATAAGAGAAAAGGTATCAAGAGAAGCTTTGAACAGAAAAGGAAAAGGCACAAGAATTAATTTCCAATAAAGTTGCAAAACGAATGTTCAATAAATTTTTATATATAATATTATATACATTTTTGGCTACAATAAAGATTTTTCTTATTCATCTCACTTGTACGTAATTTCATGTTTTGTGCAAAATCCATACCTGATGGTTAAAAATACAAGTGTTTTTTTTAAATCAAGGTATGAGAAAACATAAGAATCATTCATTGGACTTGAAACAATTTTCATAAAGCCAAATTTTGCATACCTGTGTTATTACATTGGTTTGGGAAGCATCTGCAACATTTTGGGTTGATGTCATAATTTGGTGTTATAGGCAAATGTATATTGGGAATCCAAGCAGCTGAGACAGAGAAACATGTGCTGGCTGCGGTACAGGAACCAGAATGAGCCACAGCATCTAGATGGGACAAGACATAGGCTTGGGGCTCAAGGCTGAAATCACTCTATGTGACTGCAGACTTGTGAATCCTCACAATGCACATAGAGCGCACTGTTAGGATTCTCCAGTGCCGGTGGTGGAAGTGGGAGGTTATGTGAATGAAATTCCCTGCAGAAGGCCAGTGGCAGGGAGCAAAAGGCAGAGACTGATGAGTCTTTGGGTAGTACAGCACAACCTCAGATTTACTCCAAACAAATTCTAGATGAATCAAGCAATGTGAACATGTCCATATTTTATTTCAGTCTTTCAGTATAAGAATAAATTGCTCAGGAATATATATTGCTATTACTCAACGCTATTGATTTGGTATTATTACACCAATAACTTTCTTGAGAATGAGAGTTTGTGGCCGGGCCATTAATCCATGGACACTGCACATTCAACTCTCTGGCTGGCTGTCATGAAAATCGAATGCACTAATAGCATACTTCTATGCCAGAAGGCCAGCAATAGGCTGCTCAGTGACAAACCCTGATATTGGCCACAACAAAAACTAATGTAAAGCTATGAAAGATAGAACAAAACTTCTTGTGCTGATTCATGACACTATAGCTGCTAGAGATGCGATTCGATTTGCTCGAATTTGGCAGGGAAATTCAATTCACATCGAATTTATTCAACGTGAATCAAACTGCTGGTGAAAAAAATATGTATATTCTCTGAGATCCCTCTAGATCGCAGAAAATATTAAATGGAAAAAATAAAAAATAAATATTTTAGTGCATCTCTCCTGACCTTTCCTGGCGCCGCAGTTCCTCGCTTGTTCCTCCCCTGTTCCTGCTTCCTACCACTCCAGGTTGGGTCATCTCTTTTGGCTTCAGTGTTCTTTGTTCTTTGGTTCCTCCAGTGCTGACTAGGGCTCACATATTGTAATTATGTGTATCGCCCTATGAAATCATGACATCACATGAAACCTAGTCAGCGCCAGAGACACCAAAGAGTGAAGATGGAAGAGAAGTCCAAAGCCAGAGGAAAAAAGCGAGCCAGCAGGGGAAGCTTCAGCACCAGGACAGGTGAGGAGAGATTTGAGTATATATATTTTTTTTATTTTTAACCACTTCTGGCCCCTATAAAATGTAAGCAAAATGTCTTAATACAAGTGAATGGAATAAATAAAATGTGAAATTCCAAGTGAATTCGATTGGTCTTGAATCGATTTGCTCCTCATAGATGCCTATATCTTCACAAGGAATATAAAGAAGAAAAATAACAAAGGAGCACCGACTGAGTAGGGAATCTGCTAAAGAACTACTTTCAAAAATAACTAATACTTATCTTTTAATCCATGGATTTTTATAGCTCAACAAAAAAAGTGATCTTGGATTTATGGGGGAACAGAGGCTTGATTTTCCCCTCTAAAAAAATTGAGTGTTTGTTATTTTTTATGCAAATTGCCTCCGCAGAGAAAAAGAGGACTAGAACTCTATAGCGCCACCTATTGGAAGCTGCAATCCTAAAAGTCACAATCAACCCTTTAACGAGTCGTGCAATATGACTTAGGATAAAAGCCAAATCAGAATCTCAATTTGCAGACACGGTGTTTCGGGTATTGCCCCTCATCAGGGCAAAGTATGAGATCTGATTTGGCTAGGTGAGTGGTTCTGGACTGAGCTCTAAGGGGTAACATTTCTCCTTGTGGAGAGTGATTTTTTAAAGAGGTTTACCAGATTCCCTACTTGAGGTTGGTTGGTGCTCCTTTGTTTTTTTCTGTTTTATATTACTTGGGCTCATATGGTACCCAGTTCTTGGAGTCCGGGAGTTGGAGTTGCAAGCCAACAAGGATCTCTGGATCTACCTGAACTAGTGAAGCTGGTCATTTTGTGCGTGAGACCTTCCTGCCACAAACAGAATGTAAACGCTTTGTTTTTTTGCTTTTCAAATATTTTTTACAACACATTCGTTTTGTTACCAAAAAGTGCCTCAATATAGCTCTTTTTATTCATTTATTTTTGTAATTTCTTTGTATGATATATCTTAAGACAAGAATAGACAGGGCTTGCTCTGTAAATGTTTTCATCCCTACTCTTATTAAAAGAGTTATCCTCAACTCAGACAACGCTTTCTCAATTCCCATGTTTCCTCTTTGTAAAATAATAACACCTATACTCACCTCAGGTGCTGGCGCCATTCTAGTGGTGTCGGCACTGGCTCTCCTGGGGCTAGCGTCACATTGTTTTGTCACGTGATCCTTGTGGCCAATCAGCCCTGGTTTTACTCTACCCACCTTCGGACAAATCACTTAAATCCGGAGGAAGTGAGAACTGTATATAACTATGGGGAGAGAATGATTATAGTGGCGGTGGCCATCCGACTTGTAGCTCCATTTTGTAATGGGCATAAAAGTGCCCAGTCGAGGATAAAAAATCTCCATTCTGTTGAATGGGGGCCTAGTGGTTGGGCCCAAATCGATTCTTAGGATGGTAATTTTTCACTAGAAAACCCCTTTAACTGCTCGATCTGGGTAGGTGTAAGGGTGTGACAGAGACTGTCGTTTACCTACCCCTGAAGTCAACAAATTACATTATGTGCATATTGACATGCAGTTTTATTGCGTTATATGATGACATGTAAAATATATAGAGTGTGTTGTAACTAATGCAAAGTGTGATAGGAACTGATGCTGCTGTGTGGGTACTGCAATTTAATGCCTAAGGTAACTCTGGTACACTCAGGTCAGGGGTAGGGAAAGCACAAGACATAGTGTAGTGACTCTAAATATAGGTTAGATTTTAGGGCCCAGAGCAGGGAAAGAGCAAGATAGCTAGTAGCGGGCCTTATTGTGTATGAGTGATAGGAATAGTGTATGATATAGTTAAATGTTTGGGACCAACTCAGGATGAGAGAGGGTGAGGTCAAGTAAAAAGTGGAACTACCTCCTTGTTTAGTTAGTTAGATTTAGTATGAGGTTAGTGTGAAGATCTAATTCAAGGTGCAGTGGTCTGGAGGCACGTGGAGTACATATTGTTCTGGCAGCATGAGGTCATACCAAATTTCCTGCGGACCGTCCTCCAACGTCCGGGGCCTACGACCCGAACTAGGCACTGAAGAGTGTGCTTAATCCCTTCCATACAGAGGAAGCCGGATGGGTAACTGCATGAGGGAAACGTAGTGGATCTCAGGAATGCTATGGTGCTGGATGGGGAGTACCTAGGGCTAACAGGAGCTGTTAAAGTGGGGAAAATCCAAGCTGAACGTAAGCAAAAGCTTGAAATGTACTGTGTTGATGAAAATGGAGCCATGCTATGCCTGATACTGCCTGTTAAAGACTGATGTACTTGAACTGTCCAGTAAAGTTGAACTTGTAAAAATGAACCAGGTATCCCCTGATATGTGTGCGGCTGGTTCTGGACCTGAGGATGTAGAGACAGCAAAGACCTCCAGCCTGCAATTGAGTACAATGTAATGTACACAGCACAACTCTTATGGACTGGTCCACAGTGTGTTTGTAAAGTGCCAGGGCATGGAGGAGCAGCAGCTTGCCCAGGGTTACCACCCTGGGCACCTTACAACTAGTCATAGTCGGCAGGATGAAATCATGCCTCATAAAAATGTGAAAGATATGGGATGATTTTTGTGAAAACTAAGATGGTGATTGTTGAGGGACCCAATATGGAAGACAAAGGCTCATAAACCAGAGGAGGATCCGCCCGTTGTGGACATATGGGGAGCGAAAAATACAGCAAGCCCGTACGGCCGAAGAAGTGGTCTGTATGGAGAAGACGTCCCATTGTGAGCGGTGCCTGCCCCAGATGGGCGCAGTGGAGGAAGAAGAAACCCCGCTGCTGTGAGTCACTGGATAACGTGTGGGGATTCAGGCGAAACTGGCGGAAGAGCCTGAAGTAACCCTACCCAGGGAAGGGCTGAGTCCCGGAAGAGTACAGACTGAGGAGAGTGGGCTGGCGCTATTGGAGAAAGTGAGTGAGCAGAAGGACGAGCTAATGGAGCACTAATTCCGGTGGAACGGCATCTCACTCCGCGATGGGCCTGGACGGGCCAAGTGGAAGTGCAGGATGGCGCAAGCGGAGTAGAAGATGCGGCCTGGGTGGTTTGAAGGTAGCAGAGACCCCAGCAAAAGCTGAAGCTCAGGTATCAGATCTCAGGGTGGAGGTTCCACTAAAAATTCTGGAAGCAGAACCCAAATACCAGGAAGAGGCGGACATGCCTCAGTAGTCGAGGACCAGCAACTGCAGCGAGTGGCTGAAGGCGACGGTCATAGCACGACTAGTGAGTCCATCCCAACCCCCTGCTACTAAACCCCTACATGTGATGTACACCCAAATGGTGAGGTAGATTGTGGAGGTGATTCACCAAAACAAATGGCGGGATAGGTGGTTGAAAGCCATTCTGGGGCGCCCTGGGGAGAAGCAGTTGCCGGCCGGATGATCCGCAGCCTAATACAAATCTTTAGCTCCAGTCGGAGGTATGGCTTTATACAAGAGGCCTGAACCGGGGACAGAGTTTTTGTGAACCCTGGGTCCCTGCATTTCCAGTGCACCCTATAGCCATGGGACCATGTAACGTTCATTAAAGAGGACGGGCCTAGGGGGTGGTGTACGGTGGCGGCCACCCTGGTTTCCCCCCAGGTGAATCGCCAAGCAGCAGCAGCCCAGGAATGTGAGCACCTACAGGCAGTGGCTGCACCTCAAGCAAGGACCATCATACCCAAAGCCCCCAAGCCATCGAGTGCAACTCCTCAAGAACCGGAGGGGAGGATCCGAAGGGGCAGTGGAAAACCAAGCTCCAGCAATTCCTCCACAAACAACGGTCAAGGAACCAGAAAACACTGAAGCCACGGCCATCACAATATATGTGTGCCAGAGCCCACTGTTGGCCACCTAAGTTGGCAAAACCGGAGCCCAGGTGACCTGAGCTCAGCCACAAGTAAAACAAATGTTGAAAATGGAGGTCGAGAATTGAATGGTTGGGGATAGTTGCACTGGAGAAGCAGAAAACGTGACTGTTCCACATCCCTGATGGCAGGGAGCCCTGAATGACCAGAAACTGCTGATGTTGGCCAGTATGGACAAAGTTTTGTGTGTTTTTTCTCCCCTTCCAAGTTGGACTCTTAAAGGGACTGATACTCTTATGGACCCTATGGACTGTGTGCAGTGTCCCATGGATTCTGTCCCACTACTCCCATTGACTCAGCCCAATTCTATCCATGAATTTTTCCCCAGGGACTGATGGGCAGCACTGTACACCTTAAAGGTACAGTGGTTCACAAAAGTGGGGAGGAAGAACAGGAGCTAGTTTCCTGCGCTATAGACAGTACTACCTGCACAACCGTCATACCGTCTGTTCAGAGTGGATGGCCTGACGACAGGGAGGAGGAGGTAGAGGAGGAAGATGAGGAGGAGACCATGGTCAGTCGTCCTCTTGGTGAGGACACGGAAGTCTTGCCTCTTTGCAGTCTGGCACACATCGCTGAGTTTATATTACGCTGCCTTTCCCGTGACCCTCGCGTTGTCCAAATTTTGGGTGACAGTCATTACTGGTTGGTGACGCTACTAGACCCACGCTACAGGGAAAACTATATGTCAACAGTATGGGAGACCCACTTCCTAATAATGGGAACATTGTTTTCAAGAGGCCCTCTGACCTCTACATCTCTTGCAAGAAGCATTGGAGTTCCTCCAAAATTTTGGCAGCCATTGCTTCACTGTATAGGCAAGCAGTATGGGAGATACACTTCGTAATAATGGGAGCATTTTTTGCAGGAGGCCCTCCAACCTCTACGTCGCTTGCAAGGGGCATTGGAGTTCCTCCAAATTTTTGGCAGCCATTGCTTCACTGTATAGGCAAACAGTATGGGAGACACACTTCCTAATAATGGGAGAATTTTTTGCAGGAGGCCCTCTGACCTCTACGTCTCTTGCAAGGGACATTGGAGTTCCTCCAAATGTTTGGCAGCCGTTGCAGTCACTGCATACGCAATAACAGTGTAGGAGACCCACTAGTTAATAATGGGAACAACAAAGCATAGCCAGCTGATGACTCTCTAACAATAGCGAGGGCCGACTTCATGCCCTTTAAGAATAGTAAGGGCCGCCTGATGGCCCTATAAAAATAGTCTTTGTGACTTTCAGAGTCCCTCCATCATAAATGAAACAGGATGTGTCTGATGATGTGTCACACACCACATGGCCAGATAAGATAGTAAAATGTTAAAATGACATTTCCTGGCGAATGCATTTGTCTTGGTTGAAAGCAATGCAAAAGTGCAAAAACGCATAAAAAACGCACGTGTGAACCTAGCCCAAGGGCAATTTTTAGGCCCTCTGCAGACTACTGGGGGGAGCCGCCGGAAAAATGCTTGAGTTTCTCATAGACTTATATTGGGCTCATTACTCGGTCCGAGCACTCGAGCATTCCAATTTGCTCGACTCGAACAACGAGCACCCGAGCATTTTAGTGCTCGCTCATCACTACTCCCCACCTTGCAAAGACACAGACAGGGTGAGACAGCACCAGCTGCTTTAAATCAGACATTCCGAGACCTGGACTGGAGGTAAGTCAGCAGCCGATCCCACCCAGCTCTTTCAGATGCTTGTAAAACCCGGAACCATAATTCGGGGCCATTAAACACCTCTCAGCACTATGTGTGTTGGAGCCTGCTTCTCCGAGTCCTACATCACCGAGACTTGACACCTTGGGGACCCATACCTCCCGTCCACGACCTGTCCAGCTGCCACCTTACACTTCCTTGATAGTAGCTAAGGGGTGTATGAGCTGGGATTTCTGAAGGTGGCGCTCATACTCCATACTGAATAAATCAAGATGTTTTGAATTTTTTTTACCATTTTTTCATAATTTCCATGTCATTAAGATGTCTATCCCTCCCGTGATTTCCATCATTCCATGATTTTTCCTTCTTGGTGTTGCAGTTTTATTGTTGAGGAGTGTATTTTTGTTTCTATATCCTATTTCATTTTGTTCTTCTGCAAAAGAATACGTATATACAATATAGTAAAAAAAAACATAAAACCTCTGCAGGTTTAAGACAAACCAAAAGAAGTCGCTCAGGAGTTGTCACCCATTTCCTGTTGCGTTTGCAACTTATGCAACAAGTGAAAAATAACAGCATGCAAAAACTTTTATCATTAGAGGGCTGAGGGTCAAAATGATGCCAGCATTGACAGTTCTGTATAATTTCTGCACATAGCAGCAGTGATGATGCAGGTTATTCAATGTGAAATACGATGCACCCTTCTGGACGTCATGTCCTTAATAGCAATAAAAACACGCTGATTAATGTTAGTCTGAATAACCAGTTATGTTTCAAAAGAGTTTGCGGTTATAATTTGCTCATTAGATGTACCGACATGAAAGAGTATAATTAGTGTGTATTGATGGGAGAGTGCAAATGTACACAGAGATTATTATTCTCCGATGCTCTTATGAAAAGTGACTTTAATTTTACCAATTATATTAATCCATTTATATACCTAACGTAGAGTTTTGTACAATTTTTTTTTAAAAATGTGGCATCAAAAACTGGACAATCCTGTGCTTAAAGGGAACATGTCAGCAATGACTTAGTGGTAGGTCCCATGATGCTATTAAAACTGCTTTGTAATGTATAATTTTTAAGTAGTAGAATTAAATGCTGTTCTCAAGAAGAAATGTCCGCAGGGCTCAACAAACATTCATCCCAAGCCCAGCACATCGCACTGCTTGGAAGCCAGTGTTAGGGTATGTGTACACTGCGTCATTCAGAGTTTTCCCAGGTGAAGCCACTTCAGCAAAACACTGGGGGTCTTTTCCTGAGGCGGTTTTGCCATCATTTTTGTTTCACCACTGGCGTCACTCACTCTATACTATGAAGTGTAGACAGTGGACAGCTTCCGCTCAGAAGCCGCCCAAAGAAAGAACATAACACTTGTTAGAACCTTGCTCTTAGGTTTTTTTTCCTTTGCTGGTCTCATGACCTTGTTGGCCTATTTAAGCCTGCTCCGCCCTTCTGGCTTTGCTGGACTTCATTGTATAACTACTTTCTAGCTAGCCTGTGCTCTGTATCTAACTCTGTTAGTTTGCTTGGTCTATGGACCTCTATGTTCTATATATTTTGTTTGTTCGTCTGTCTGCTACTTTTTCTGTTAGGAGGTGTCCCATATTCCTCCCAGTCCTTAGTACTTGTAGGGATTCCTTCCCCACATCTATAGGTCTCCGTACAGACTAGCTTAGGACTTTAGCAGGTCTGATCGCAGGATCAGGTTCCCTGTTACATCGTAGGGATTCAGCTGAGTTCTATCGTAGGGACAGATTTCCTCTCTTTCCTTAGCTCTGGTAGCAGAACATAACAGTAAGTCCAGCCTGCAAATTCTCTAAGGAAAGATTTTTCTGTTCCATCATGGTGTCGGTTCAGGATTTGGCTCATTGCCTGCAGGGACTCTCTCTGGAGGTGGCCGAGCTCCGTCAGCACGTGAGTAACTGTCCTGGAGCACATTTCTTGGAGCCTAAGGTATGTTTGCCGGATTTATTTTTTGGTGAACATCGAGAATTTTTTTCATTTAAAAATGCTTGCTTATTGTATTTTCGTTTGAGACCCAAGTCCTCTGGGGATGAATCCCAGCGCATAGGGTTCATAATGTCACTTTTGCGCAAAGAGCCTCAGGAGTGGGCCTTTTCTTTGCAACCTAGTGATACATACTTCAGATCAGTGGATAGTTTTTTTTCTGCTTTGGGACTATTATATGATGATCCTGACCGTGTTGCATCAGCTGAGACTGAGTTGAGACGTTTGAAACAGGGATCAGGTAATGTGGAAAAATATTGTACTCATTTCCGTCGTTGGTCTACTCAAATAGGGTGGAACGATTCTGCTCTGAAAAGTCTATTTCTTGCTGGGCTCAGTGAAAGGGTTAAAGACCTGCTAATTGCTTATCCTACACCTGAAGATTTGCAACAGGCTATGCAATTAGCTATACGGGTGGATAGGAGACTGCGTGCAAGGGTTAATGAGAGCAAATCCTCTGCTATGTCAGTTTCTGGTTATGAGAATGTGTGTACTAACAGTGGTGAACCGATGGAGATTGGATCGGTGGCACCTCGCTCTCAAGAAAAAGACCGTCGATTTTCTGAAGGCTTGTGTTTCTATTGCGGAAAATCTGGTCATTTGATTAAAGGCTGTGAGCTTCGTATGAAGAAAGAAAAAAAAATGGTCAGTCATGCCCGTATTGCCTGTTTAAATTCCAAGGGTGTATTTTTAGCTGCTTCCACGATTGCTCAGGAAAAATTAATGGAATTTCGGGTGTTTGTTGATTGTGGGTCTACTCTGAATGTAATTGATGGGGGATTCTTGGAAAGACTCAATTTAAAACCCGAACCTTTATCATCCCCCATTGCTGTGGTTTCTGTGGATGGTTCCCCTTTGAAGAATATTACTCTCAAGGTCTGTGAATTTCCTCTCACTATTAATGGTGTTCACCATGAGAAATTGGATTTGGTAGTTTTGAATAACTTGCCTTCTCCAGTAATATTGGGATTGCCCTGGTTAAAATTTCACAATCCTGTACTGGATTGGTCTACCAATGAAATTAAATCCTGGAGCCATAAATGTTATGACAAGTGTTGTAACGGGCATATTGCAGCTTTGGATAGGGGAGAATTGCCTGTTCCTATTCAGGATTTTTGGAGAGTTTTTTCTGAGAAGGAATCGCAGGTTTTGCCTCCCCATAGAGACTATGATTGTTCTATTGAATTTGTCCCTGGAGCGACTCTTCCTAAAAGTCGTTTATTTAACCTTACTATTCCTGAGAGGAAGGCTTTGGAGGAATACATACAGACAAGTTTGGCCGCCGGTCACATTAGGCCCTCTAAGTCTCCTGTGGCGGTTGGATTTTTTTTTGTAAAAAAAAAGGACGGCGGTTTACGTCCTTGTCTGGATTTTCGTGAGATTAACAAAATTACTGTACGCAATCCTTACCCACTGCCATTGATTCCTGATCTGTTTAACCTGTTAATGGGGGCCAAGTGGTTCTCTAAAATTGACCTTAAAGGGACATACAATCTGTTGCGCATGAAGGAGGGTGATGAATGGAAGACTGCTTTTAACACTCCTGTGGGTCATTTTGAGAATCTGGTTATGCCTTTTGGTCTTACTAATGCTCCTGCATTTTTTCAGAATCTTATTAATGACATCCTGAGACCTTTGATCGGCAAAAATGTGGTTGTGTATTTGGATGACATTTTGATTTATTCGCCGGATCTGGAGTCTCATTGGCGGAGTGTACGTGAGGTATTACAGTTGTTAATGGACAATTCGCTTTTTGCTAAGCTGGAGAAATGTGAGTTCGCTGTACAGAGAATTAGTTTTTTGGGTTACATTATCTCCAGCGAAGGTTTTGAGATGGACCCGGTTAAAGTTCAAGCTGTACAGGAATGGCCTAGGCCTATTGGTTTGAAATCGATACAGAGGTTTTTAGGTTTCGCCAATTATTACAGAAAATTAATAAAAAAAATTTCTAGTATTGTCAAACCTCTGACCGATCTCACCAGGAAAGGTGCTGATGCGGTTCAGTGGACTTCTGAGGCCATTGAAGCTTTTGTGTATCTCAAGGAGAGGTTCACCTCTGCTCCCATCCTTATGCAGCCTGATGTGACTAAGCCGTTTTTGGTTGAGGTTGATGCTTCCTCTGTGGGGGTTGGCGCAGTATTGTCTCAGGATAACGGGGATGGATTACATCCCTGTGCCTTTTTTTCAAAAAAATTTTCGGAGACTGAACTGAATTACGATATTGGTAATCGGGAATTATTGGCTATTAAACTCGCATTTGAACACTGGCGTCACTTCTTGGAAGGTGCGGAATTTCCCGTTCAGGTTCTTACGGATCATAAAAATCTGATATATCTTGATGCTGCCAAACGCCTGAATGCCCGTCAGGCTAGGTGGGCACTGTTTTTCTCGCGGTTTAATTTCTCCGTTACTTACATCCCTGGTACTAAGAATGTTAAGGCGGATGCCTTGTCTCGCAGTTTTTCTCCCATAGTCGGTGCTGAGAAAGAGGAGAACATTTTACAAGAAGGTGTTGTGATAGCTGCTTTGGACTCCGTTTTGGAAGATGAGATTCTTAAAGCACAGGAGAATTAATCCGGTATTTCATGTCTCTCTGTTGAAAAAAGCTGTTGTATCGGATTGTGACGCCTCTGCCTCTGTTCCTCCGGTGGTGGAGGACGGGGAATATGAAATTTCTCGCATCCTTAACTCTAGACTGTATAGAGGTAGTTTGCAGTATCTTGTGGCCTGAAAAGGTTTCGGACCCGAGGATAACTCTTGGGTGAGGTCAGATGATGTTTCCGCGTCCAGACTTGTCAGAGCGTTTCACAGGAGATTTCCTGATAAGCCTGGTCCTAGGGGATCCGGAGGATCCTCTTAGAAGGGGGGGTACTGATAGAACCTTGCTCTTAGGTTTTTTTTCCTTTGCTGGTCTCATGACCTTGTTGGCCTATTTAAGCCTGCTCCGCCCTTCTGGCTTTGCTGGACTTCATTGTATAACTACTCTCTAGCTAGCCTGTGCTCTGTATCTAACTCTGTTAGTTTGCTTGGTCTACGGACCTCTATGTTCTATATATTTTGTTTGTTCGTCTGTCTGCTACTATTTCTGTTAGGAGGTGTCCCATATTCCTCCCAGTCCTTAGTACTTGTAGGGATTCCTTCCCCACATCTATAGGTCTCCGTACAGACTAGCTTAGGACTTTAGCAGGTCTGATCGCAGGATCAGGTTCCCTGTTACATCGTAGGGATTCAGCTGAGTTCTATCGTAGGGACAGATCTCCTCTCTTTCCTTAGCTCTGGTAGCAGAACATAACAACACTTCTTTTATCCGCTTCAGGGTTTCAGAACTCTGTAGCGGTTAAAAGAAGTGACTTAAGACGGAGCATGTGCTTCTTCAGGTGGATTTTGGGCGTAATGCGCCTGAAAAAGACGTCATGTGAACATTTCATTAGTCTACGCTCTCACGATGAGCATTTGGGGAGTTTTTTCATTGCAGATTTTCGGCACCTATTAGGTAAATTAGGTTACATGCGCTTTTATCATGTTTTTGAAGCTGAGGTTTTCGTTCCTTGTTGGCGTGTCGTGTTTTAAATTCAGCTGCTTTGTGTTTGATACTTCCGGGTATTTGGCTTTGAAAAAACTTTTTGGAGACAGTCAGGTGCGGTTTTTTTTACCTGCGAGTTTAATGCCTCTAATGCAATTCTATGGGGAAAATCTGCAAATATAACTCAGCGTGGCCGCATGAGAAATTTACATGTTGCAGATTTGAAATGCATCACAGGTCAGTTTATGCTGCTTAAAAAAAAAAAGCACAGTGGGCATGAGATCTCTATAAATCCCATCTTCTTTGTTGTAAATGTAAGATGCTGCGTTTTTTGCACAGTGAAAATACACAGCACCAAAAACTCTTACTGGGACCTTAAAGAGGTTGTCCGGTCCAAACCGACTTATCGATTTGGACCGGACAACCCCTTTAACATTAAGGAAGTCCAGGACTTACACCAGATTGATGAATGTCTAACACCTGACACTCCCACTGATCAGCTGTGTGTAGCTTCCACTGCGGAGACATCTGTCTGGGGTGTTCTAGCTCAGTTGTCATTCATTTCAATAGAAGATCAATAGACTTGTATTGGTACTTTTTATCTGTGACACCTGTAAAAAACATGTCTCTGTGATTTTCACCAACATACAATCCGCAAGAAAATATGGGCATGTGAACAACATTATAGCCTATAATAGGTTCATGTTCTACTCATGAAAATCACAAATAGAACATGTATATGAAAACCGGATGCCTGAATGAGGTCTAAGGCTATGTTCACACGCAACATTTTTGCTACATCTTTTTCTGCAGCCATAACCTGCTCTCTGGACAGAAAAAAATGCTTGGTTCAAAAAAACGTCTGTTTTGCATCATTTTCGCTGCATTTTTTCAGCTTTTTTTTGCAGCAGTTTTTGGGTTCAGGTTACATGTGTGTTTTGTCTACAATACATGTAGTAGAGAATAACTTCGGCACACAAAAAGGTAGTATAAGCAGTTTATTATATCAGTGATAACCAAAGAAAGAAAAATCAGACCCAAAAAGAAAATCAGGAGGGCCCAGCGTGCAGCGTTGCAAGGTCCATCGGTCTGCACGCTGAGACCCTCCTGCCTCCAGATACCTTGAAAAAGGCCATGATCGTCCAAAACGTTGAATGACGTATCTGATTTTTTTGGGGGGTCTGATTTTTCTTTCTTTGGTGTCATTGACATAATAAACTGCATATACTACCATTTTGTGTGCCGAAGTTATTCTCTACTACAAGTTCTATTTTTTCACTTCTGATCACCATCCTATAACAGTTGAGTACCCATTTATCATATTTGTCTACAATACATGTTCTATAAAGTTAGTTTTATTCACATTGGTTGCATTTTTTGCAGCGTTTTTCAATTTCTCATTGCTTTTGTACTGGTGAAAAAAATGATGCAAAAACGCTGAAAGAATTTGCTGGTACTGTAAATACTGTAAAAAGCAGCTTTTAATTTGCATTAAAAAAAACGCTGCAAAAAAACGCTGCATGTGCCGGTGCAGACAGACGCCGATTCTGTCATCCAAGAGAATCGGGATGATTATGCAAATGACACTCTGTTAAAACTCTGATCAGAGTGTCAGCTTAGTGGGATCCAATTCTCTGTGATGAGGGAATTCAGCGCACACTGTGAGGAGAAGGTGGACAATAAAATTCCTCCATAGTCTCCATTTTGTCAGAGCGGGAAAATCGGACTTCACTCAGATGTCATCCGAGTGCAGTCCGATGTTTTCCACGGACTCAATGACTTTCATGGCCGAGTGGATCCAAAGATTGGATGAAACTCGGGCATGCAGCCATTTTATTCCTCTGTCCAAGGAAAAAAATTGGACATGTGCACAGCTCCATAGACTAATATTGGTTCACGTGAAATTCGAAGTTTTGTCCGATCGCATCCGGACAGATAAGGCAGAAAAGCAGCAATAGGTTGTGTTTTAAAAAGTGGGTGTCTTGTTGAGACAGTCCTTTTAATGAGCTATGTCTTTGGGTCACGTGGTCAACCATACCATCTATAAACAAAGACATTATCCCCCATTCATCAAGCCATTTTCACCAGAATAAAACTGATTGAAATGCCACAAAATTTTAGCCTTTGTTGGGTGAAGAGAATGGGGCATCAGACTGCGCTGCTCGCCTGTCAGAATAATGTACCAGAGGAATCCAAGTCGATGTAATGATGAAATAGACTTTATTTCTACGCGTTTCGTGGTGATCACACCACTTCCTCAGGATAGTCTATACCTCTATATTGGTATTGGTATATTGGTATAGACTGTCCTGAGGAAGTGATGTGATCACCACGAAACGCGTAGAAATAAAGTCTATTTCATCATTACATCGACTTGGATTTCTCTGGTACATTATTCTGACAGGTGAGCAGCGCAGTCTGATGCCCCATTCTTTTCACCCAACAAAGGATTATTGCTTCGGGGTTTGCAGCAGCCGCTAATGCTAAGTACAGTGGTTGTGTCTTACACAACCCTAATAGGTGAGTGAATTTGAATTATCTCTCACGAATATTCCTTTTATCTCAGATAAGACCCTATGTGCCCTTTATATTCCTTCTAGTTACAAAATTTTAGCGTAACTTTGAAAACTTGCAAAAATTTTTGCAACTTTTGGAGTTTTTACACCACTTTTGGCCAGCTCCTTCAACTTTTTTGAAAAGTACACAGAGGTGACAGCTATGGCTTTAGAGAAACCAGAAGAGGACAGAGATAGATGAAAAATAAGTAGATGGGAAGGTGCACTCAAAGGGGCTCGGTTTGGACAGTCAATTTGTGCTGACAGACTGCCTTCAAATTATTTTAAGACACCCCTCTTAGAACCAGAGTGGAGCATCACCTAAAAAGTAGAGTAGTGGCCTTATTTTGGATGGGACAAGGCGTGGCAAATTCATCATAATTTACACACCAAAAGTGCCATAAATTTTGCCAAAATTGTACACCGGGGAATAACACTTCTGTCGGAGGGGCACGGCAATTATAAACTGTCCAAATTCATTAAGAGGACTGCGTTCGTTATTGAATTTGCTGAATCTTACTCCAACCCACCTTTCATTAAGAATGGTGTACAAAATGCCAGTGTTAGGCTATGTGCCCACGATGCAGAAATGAAGCAGAAAATTTCCGCCTCGTTTCTGCATGTCCTTGCCCGGAAAAACGCGTGCGGAATTTGACATGCGTTTTTCGCGCGTTTTTTGCTCGTTTTGCACATGCGGAATTGCCTTGCGTTTTCCAATGCATTGTAGAAGGCAATTCCGCACGTGTAAACGCACAAATAATGGACATGCTGCGGAATTTTCTGCACATCAAAAACGCTGCGGAAAATTCCGCAGCATGGGCATTGATATTGCGGAATTTCATTGGGGACCATGGGGGAAGGATTACCAAGCGTTTCCCAAGCGTTTACGCAGCAAAAATTCCGCAGCATAAACGCTTGAAAAACGCATCATGGGCACGAACCCTTAATGAATAGGGGCTATAATTTTGGATATCGCTTGTTTTAACTACAATGCTAAAATGCATAAGGACAAAAAAAGGCACAAAAAATCACACTGCAGTGTTCTTCGTGTCTGGCTGTCGAGTACCTTTTCACAATGTGGAAAAAATGTCAGGTTAAAACATTTTCCTAAAAATGCTGTGCATAAGGGCACCCTTAAAAGGAAACTGTAAGCAGGTGTTTGCTATTTAATCTGAGAGTAGCATAAAGCAGAGACCCTGATTCCAGGTATGTGTCCCTTGCGTAGCAGCTTGCTGTAGTTTCCTTACAATCAGTGTTTTATCAGCAGGAGATTATTACTAGAGAACTAGGTGTCATGTGCCAGGTAGTCCAGCTTATTTGTGTAACCCCGCCCCCACGACTGATTGGCAGCTTTTTGATAGTGTACACAGAAAGCTGCCAATCAGTGAAGTGGGCAGGGTTATTCAAAGCTCAGCATTCAGAGAACTGGTAGATATACAGAAGCAGGGATTCTATGAAAACTGCACCAAGGAGTCCAGTGAGTGACACATACCTGGAATCAAGCTCTCCGCCCCTACATAATGCTGCTCTCAGATTCCATAGCAAAAACCTGCTGACAGACTCCCTTTAAGGTGATATTATACTTATTATGTCTTCTGTGCATTCACAACACCTTTATCTTTTCAAAGTACTAAAAAGACAATGACAAGAATAACAGATCCATTAAAGGGGTTGCCCAGGACTTTAACATTGATAGCCTTTCCTTATAGGTCATCATTGGATGATCATGCGTGTGCGACAACCGGCACCCCTGCCGATCAGCTGTTCCCGGTGTCGACAGCTGCCAGTACTGCTTAGTTATGGAGCTGCACAGCACAGCTCAGTCAACGGAATAGTGACCACGTCTGGATACTATTGATTTGAATAGGTGGCGGATGTGCAGTACCCGGCCATGGCCACTATACAGACAGTGAGAGCAACTGATCGGCGAGGTTCCGGGTGTTGCAATCCCCCCCCAATCAGACATTGATGCCCTATCATAGGATGGGTGATCAATGTTAATGTCTGGGACAAGACTTTTATTAGGAACTCGGTGACAGTTTTAAATCAGCAATAGGTAAAAAACAGTAAAATATAGGTTAAATAAGCAAAATAATAATGAGGGTTATTTAAATTTGCAGTTTTAGTTTATCTCTTTGTCTTGTAGATTTTTTTTTAGTCGCTCTAGATCAGGGATGTCAAACTCAAACACACAGAGGGCAAAAATGAAAAACTTGGACAAAGTCGTGGGCCAACCATTATACAGTATAATGAACCCCACACAGTCCTCCATACAGAATAATGGGTCTCACATAGTCCTCCATGCAGAATAATGGGCCCCACATAGTCCTCCATACAGTATAATGGGCCCCACATCGTCCTCCATGCAGTATAATGGGCCCCACATAGTCTTCCATACAGTATAATGGCCCCACATACTCCTCCATACAGAAAAATGGGCCCCACATAGCCCTCCATACATTATAATGGGCCCCACATAGTCCTCCATACAGAATAATGGCCCCCACATAGTCCTCCATACAGAATAATGGGCCCCATATAGTCCTCCATGCAGAATAATGGGTCTCACATAGTCCTCTGTGCTTTATAATGGCCCCACATAGTCCTCCATACAGAATAATGGGCCCCATATAGTCCTCCATGCAGAATAATGGGCCCCACATAGTCCTCCATGCAGTATAATGGCCCCCACATAGTCTTCCATACAGAATAATGGGCCCCATATAGTCCTCCATGCAGAATAATGGGCCCCACATAGTCCTCCATGCAGTATAATTGTCACGCCAGGTGTGAGTTCAACACAGCGAGTCACTCCAGGCGTGAGTGCAACACAGAGGGGTAAGGGAAAGGGAGCCCAGACACTAGGGAAAGGGGGAAGAGGTGACCTCCTAATCTTGACTAGCGTCACTCAGCTTTAGAAGAACTCCAACAGGGCACATGGCCTCAAGACTCCAGAGAGGACATGATGCTGCTTCAGCCAAGTTCCAAGTAGAAATGAGTATAAACGGTGACACCCACCTGGAGAGATCAGGTATATATACACCCAGGCCAGAGGGAGGTAGACGCTGGGTTCTAAAGACAGCGTCCTATCAAGGCAGCTGTCTGCTTTGCAAAACGTGGAGATCTCCTGCCAACCACTGCAGGACAACTGTCTGTCACCTCTGACACACCCGTGACAGTACCCCTCCTCTACGAGTGGCCTCCGGACACTGAGGACCGGGTTTCTCAGGAAAAGAAGGGTGAAAAGAGCGAACCAATCTAGGAGCGTTTACATCTGGCGCTGAAACCCACATCCTCTCCTCTGGACCATAGCCTTTCCAGTGCACCAAATATTGTAGAGAAAGACGTTGGAGACGAGAATCAACAATCCTCAAAGTCTCGAACTCCAGGTTACCATCAACCATTACTGGGGGCAGTGGTAGAGGTGAGGGCTCAAGAGGTTCTACGTATCTTTTGAGTAAGGACCTGTGAAACACATTATGGACCTTAAGGGCCCGAGGAAGTTCAAGACGAAACGCTGCTGGGTTAATGACGGCAGTTATTTTGTAGGGACCAATAAACCTAGGTCCCAGCTTCCAATAAGGAACTTTCAACCTTATATTCTTGGTAGACAACCACACAAAGTCATTCACTTTCAGGTTCGAACCTGGCTAGCGTTTTCTGTCAGCCATACATTTATACCTGTCACCCATGGTCACCTGTCACTCCTGCCATACCGAGGAGAGCAACGAAGCAAACCGTTCTCCCTCAGGAACTCCTGAAGCTCCACCCCCACTGAAGGTACCAAACTGTGGATGATAACCATATGCACCGAAGAACGGTCACCTGCCAGTGGATTCTTGATGATGATTATTAATGGCAAATTCTGCCAGCGGTAAGTAGGATGCCCAATCCTCCTGATTTTCGGAGACGAAACACCTGAGGTATGTCTCCAAGTTCTGGTTGACACGCTCGGTCTGACCATTCGACTGAGGGTGGAAGGCAGAGGAAAAGGACAGCTTCACCCCCAGTCGAGAACAGAATGCCTTCCAGAACTTGGAAACAAACTGAGTCCCCCCGATCAGACACCACATCGGAGGGGACCCCATGAAGCTTCAAAATCTCATTTATAAACACATGGGCAATTGTCTTAGCTTTGGGAAGTGCAGGTAAAGCGACGAAGTGAATCATTTTACTGAACCTATCTACTACTACCAAAACCACCATTTTGCCTGCAGAAACCGGTAGGTCAGTAATAAAATCCATGGACAAGTGTGTCCATGGCCTGCTAGGGATAGGTAGCGGAAGAAGAGTACCAGACGGACGGGTGTGCGAAATCTTAGAACGTGCGCAAATACTACAAGCAGCTACGTGTTCAATTACATCCCGATGCAACCCTGGCCACCAAAAACGATGAGAGAGGAGTTCCGCAGTGGCCTTACCACCTGGATGCCCAGCAAACACAGAGTTATGATGTTCCTTAATTACTTTACGGCACAGATCAGGTGGCACAAATAACTTTCCTGAAGTGCAGGAGGCAGGGGCGTCCCCCTGAGCCTCCAGCACCTCACTCTCCAGTTCAGGAAAGAGACAAAATAACTACCCCTTTCTGTAATATCAGGGCAGGGTTCTCATGGTCACCATCGACAGGTAAGCTCCAGGACAAAGCATCAGCCTTGACGTTTTTGACCCCTCGATGAAAAGTGACAACAAAATTGAACCTAGTAAAAAAGAGGGACCATCTGGCTTGCCTAGGGTTAAGACGTTTAGTTGACTGGAGATATGACAGGTTCTTATGGTCAGTAATAACAGAAATAGGATGGACAGCCCCCTCCAACCAGTGTCACCATTCCTCGAACGCCAATTTGATCACCAAAAGTTCTCTATTCCCTACCCACGTCATAATTTCTCTCAGTCGAAGACAATTTTTTAGAAAAGAAGGCACATGGACACCATTTACCAGGGGACAAACCCTGAGACAACACAGCCCCAACCCCGACATCCGAAGCATCGACCTCCACAATAAAGGGTTGAGAAACATCAGGTTGACTGAGTATAGGTGCAGTGGCAAAGTGATTTTTTTAAGGAAGAAAAAGCCTGGATGGAAGCCTCCGACCATTTGGAAAAATCAGACCCCTTCTTAGTCATGTCAGTAAGGGGTTTCACTACAACAGAGTAATTTTGGATGAATTTTCTGTAAAAATTAGTAAAGCCCAGAAAACGTTGTAGGGCCTTCAGGTTCTCGGGACGTTCCCAGTCAAGGACTGCACGAATCTTCTCTGGATTCATCCGAAAACCTGAAGATGACAACAAGTACCCCAAAAACTGCACCTCCTGAACAGCGAAAACACATTTCTCTAGTTTGGCATAGAGTTTGTTATCCCTTAATATCTGGAGCACCTGCTTAACATGCCCTCGATGGGTCTCAAAATCAGGTGAATAAACCAAAATATCGTCCAGATAGACCACCACAAACCTCCCCACCAAATGATGAAAAAAATAATTTATGAAATGCTGGAATACTGCAGGTGCATTGGTCAAGCCAAAAGGCACAACCAGACTCTCGAAATGACCTTCCGGGGTATTGAACGCTGTCTTCCATTTGTCCCCTTCTCTGATTCTAACCAGATTGTAGGCTCCCCTTAAATCCAACTTGGAGAATACCTTAGCTCCCACAACCTGGCTGAACAAATCAGGAATCAGAGGAAGAGAGTATGGATCACGGATGGTAATTTGATTTAATTCCCAGAAATCTAAACAGGGACGTAGACCGCCATCTTTTTGCTTCACAAAGAAGAACCCTGCTGCCACGGGCGAAGATGAGGGTCTGATATGTCCCTTCTCCAGACTTTCCACAATGATATCCTTCATGGCTTGTCTCTCAGGACCAGAAAGATTATACAGTCTGGACTTGAGTAGTTTAGCTCCGGTGGTCAGGTTAATAGGACAGTCATAAGCACGATGAGGAGGCAAATCCTGACACCCCTTCTCAGAAAAAACGTTCTCAAAACCAGACAGAAAAGCGGGTAGTATCTCCGCAGAGACAGCAGCAATGGAAACATTCAGACAGTTCTCATGGCAGTAATCACCCCATTCAATAATCTTGCCGGTTTGCCAATGCACCAATGGATTATGTTTAACAAGCCAGGGGATACAGTGGGTATGGAAAATATTCAGACTCCTTTAAATTTTTCACTCTTTGTTTCATTGCAGCCATTTAGTAAATTCTAAAAAGTTCATTCTTTTCTCATTGAAGTTCACTCTGCACCCCATCTTGACTGGAAAAAAATTGAAATGTAGAAATTTTTGCAAATTTATTAAAAAAGAAAAACTGAAATATCACATGATCATAAGTATTCAGATCCTTTGCTCAGTATTGAGTAGAAGTACCCTTTTGAGCTAGTACAGCCATGAGTCTTCTTGGGAATGATGCTACAAGTTTTTACCACCTGGATTTGGTTATCTTCTGCCATTCTTCCTTGCAAAACCTCTCCAGTTTTGTCAGGTTGGATGATGAGCATTGGTGGACTGCCATTTTAAGGTCTCTCCAGAGATGCTCAATTGGGTTTAGGTCAGGTCTCTGGCTGGGCCAGTCAAGAATGGTCACAGAGTTGTTCTGAAGCCACTCCTTTGTTATTTTAGCTGTGTGCTTAGGGTCATTGTCTTGTTGGAAGGTGAACCTGCGGCCAAGTCTGAGGTCCAGAGCACTCTGGAAGAGGTTTTCTTCCAGGATATCTCTGTACTTGACCGCATTCATGTTTCCTTTAATTGCAACCAGTCGTCCTGTCCCTGCAGCTGAAAAACACCCCCATAGCATGATGCTGCCACCATCATGGTTCACTGTTGGGATTGTATTGGGCAGGTGATGAGCAGTGCCTGGTTTTCTCCACACATACCCCTTAGAATTATCACCAATTATCTTCATCTCATCAGACCAGAGAATCTTATTTCTTATAGTCTGGGAGTCCTTCATGTGTTTTTGAGCAAACTATGCGGGCTTTCATATGCCTTGCACTGAGGAGAGGCTTCCGTCGAGTCACTCTGCCATAAAGGCCCGACTGGTGGAGGGCTGCAGTGATAGTTGACTTTGTGGAACTTTCTCCCATCTCCTTACTGCATCTCTGGAGCTCAGCCACAGTGATATTGGGGTTCTTCTTTACCTCTTTCACCAAGATTCTTCTCCCACGATTGCTCAGTTTGGATGGACGGCCAAGTCTAGGAAGACTTCTGGTGGTCCCAAACTTCTTCCATTTAAGGATTATGGAGGCCACTGTGCTCTTATGAACTTTGAGTACTGCAGAAATTCTTTTTTAACCTTGGCCAGATCTGTGCCTTGCCACAATTCTGTCTCTGAGCTCCTTGGGCAGTTCCTTTGAGCTCATGATTCTCATTTGGTCTGACATGCACTGTGAGCTGTGAGGTCTTATATAGACAGGGGTGTGCCTTTCCAAATCAAGTCCTATCAGTTTAATTAAACACAGCTGTACTCCAATGAAGGAGTAGAACCATCTCAAGGAAGATCACAAGGAAATGGACAGCATGTGACTTAAATATGAGTGTCTGAGCAAAGGGTCTGAATACTTTTGACTATGTGATATTTCAGTTTTTCTTTTTTAATAAATTTGCAAAAATTTCTACATTTCTGTTTTTTTCAGTTAAGATGGGGTGCAGAGTGTACATTAATGAGAAAAAAAAATAACTTTTTAGAATTTACCAAATGACTGCAATCAAAGTGTGAAAAATTTAAAGGGGTCTGAAAACTTTCCGTACCCACTGTACCTAAAACAATCAAGAGTAGGGAGATTCTCCAAAACATAGCAAGGAATGATTTCACAATGAACTAACCCCACCCTCAGTTTCACATTATGTACAATCTGAGTAAATGCTTTCTGTGCAAGTGGCGCCGAGTCAATGGCTAAGATGGAAATAGGTTCAGCTAAAGCACAGCAAGTGAGACCATGAGTTTTCACAAACTCAGCATCAACCATGCTGACCCCGACTCCACTGTCAACAAAAAGATTTTTTTTCGATTTTGCTCTCTAGCACCACCTCTGCAGTCAGGACAAAGTGGGAACTGCAGCTTGGCCACAAATGAACCCCTTGTTTATCCAACTCCAGACTACCGAGAGTTAATCGAGTCTCTTTTTGTTTAGGAATTGAAGGACAGGTCCCAACAAAGTGTCCCACAAAGTGTTTTCCCACAAAAAAAACATACGCCTTTTTTCTTGCGAATCTCCGGGGAGATGAATGATGTAGAGACACCCCCTAACTGCATAGGTTCCTCCACCTCCCCCAGTACTGTTTCACCCCCAGACTGCTCCCCTGGCAAAGGTACGCAATCCCAACAAGAAGGCCCCGGAGAAGGAGGTCGCACCCGTCTATCCCGAAGGCGTCTATCCAGACGTATGGCCAAAGACATGACAGCCTCCAAGGACTGAGGGTTATCATATACAGCCAAGACATCTTTCAACCTTTCCGTTAGCCCCTCACAAAATTGACTTTTAAGGGCTGAGTCATTCCATTTGGAATCCGTTGCCCATCTACGGAATTCCGAACTGTATGTTTCCACTGACCGAATGCCCTGCTGAAGGCGACTTAGCTTAGACTCAGCCAAGGCGACTCAGTCAGGGTCATCATAGATGAGGGCAAGAACTCCAAAAAAACCCTCCACAGGTTGTAGACAAACCGAATCCTGCGGTAACGAAAACGCCCACGACTGAGGATCTCCCTGCAGTAGAGAGATCACAATGCCAACCCATTGCTCCTCATTACTGGAGGAGTAGGGACGAAGCTTGAAATACAATTTGCATGCCTCCTTAAACACAAAAAACTTGTCCCTACCTCCTGAGAACCTGTCCGGGAGGGCAACCTTGGGCTCAGGCTGGACAGGCCTACCTACAGAGACCCCCACATTGGCGGCCTGTAACTGCTGATACTGCTGCTGAACCTCACAGCGGAGGTCATTCACCTCCAGAGACAGACAGCGGAACTGCTCTGCGAGCTCTGCAACTGATCCCATACTAAAGGGAGTAAGGAAAAAAAAGGTGCACACCCAAAAACACACAAAGAAAAAAAAAAAAATGTCAATCTTGTGTCATTTTTTTTTTTTTTCAAAACGTGCTCGGCCGGTTATAATGTCACGCCAGGTGTGAGTGCAACACAGAGAGTCACGCCAGGTGTGACTGCAACACAGAGGGGAAAGGGAGCCCAGACACTAGGGAAAGGGGGAAGAGGTGACCTCCTAATCTGGACTAGCGTCATCCAGTCTCCCCCTAACGTCCCTATATAGCCTCCGCAGCTGTTGCCGATCACGTGCCTCGCCCTACTATCCCCGGTGTAAGGCTATAGCTGGGGGTGGAAGAAGATGAGCACTAGTCAACCTCCGCTAGCACTCTAAAGACAAAAGGGGAAAACAACACAGGGGAACAACAACTCAGCTTTAGAAGAACTCCAACAGGGCACACGGTCTTAAGACTCCAGAGAGGACGTAGTTCTACATACAGAATAATTGCCCCACATAGGGGTGGTGGTTCTGGTGTCGTGGGCCAAATATAATCATCCTGCAGGCCAGATTTGTCCCACAGGCCAGAGTTTGACACGTATACTCTATATGAACCATCAATGAACAGCCTTGAACAAAGTTTACATTCCTTTACCAGCATTATGGCTTTGTCTTCTCCCAACAAGTAAAAAATGTGTCCGTACATCAAAAGGGAAGCAAAAGGGACACTGGTATGTTTGTTTCTTCTAAGATTGTCTCTTTTATATGCTGTTCTCCACCTTTAAAACAACACCAGCTTTGCTCATTCCAGTGTCTACATAACCTAAGGTCTCCTACTTCATCTGCTTACGTCTTCTGAAATAGTTCCTCTGTTCATCCGTCAAGCATGAATCCTGCGTCAGTCCGTGTGGAGGGAGAAATGTGTATATTTCTTGACAAAATAAATGCACAGATCTTGAAAGTTTGCAATAAGGATAAGTGAAGGTTTAATTGTAACATCCTTGACACGCTCAGACACTGTGTGATGCGGTATGTATTCTGGACTGCGTTCAACCCAATTTCCTTAAGATCTCTCAGAAAACGATCATCAGCCTTAACAGGTTGAATAACTCAATTTAGTTGTGTAATTTCGCAGTCCGGAGTGATTAGTCTTGAGCGATATGAATGTGCCACATTTCACTTGTCGTTAACCTATCATAGTCTGCAATCAGGATTTAGTTACTTGTGGTCTAATCAGCGAGGAACACCGGCAATGACTGACAATATTATTTTAGTAATGTACTTGGTGTTTCGCCAGCTTTCGCACAAGCCACTGTAACAAAAATAAACTCATCTGAGTCATTCAGAGAGAGTTATGATAATAGTGAACTTCATCCTATCTCGTATCAAAAGGAGTCACTAAACTGCACACAACGGGACGGAAATAAACGAGAGATGAGCGAATCTTTTGGGATTCAAATTTGACAGCTTTGCTGATATTTTACCCAAAAATTGGATTTACAGGGAATTGATTGGAGTGGATGTGTCAAGTCGGTAAGGATTTTTTTCCGCTATATGAAGCTACTAGGATCTGCCCCATGGGGTTTTTGCCTTCTTCTGGATCAACATTTTGAATTTGATGGACTTAAGTTTACCATCAACCTGTAAATATAAAACCTAACTTTTAATGATAAAGACTAAAAAGACTGACACAAAAATGACACGAAAACCTAAAGGCATATAATAAAATGGGACCATATTAGGGTTGAGCAAGCATGCTCGCCACTGCTCGGTACTCGCCCGAGCATCTCACTACTCGGGATGTTCGGTGAGCACCGAGCATTTTCGGGTTACTCGGGCGGGAGCTCGGGTCTCCGCCCTGCATGTTTGGCGCTCTTTACAGAGCCAATGAACATGCAGGGATTGCCAGCCAGTCACTGTAATGCCGCAGCCATGTTGGTTGTGAGCATTACAGTAATTGGCTGGCCACACAGCGTCACCTCGAGTATTTAGAACCGGGCGCCGCCATCTTGGACACAGTCACTCCGGATCAGACAGGGAGAGTGCTGCTGAGCTAGGGAGAGATTTATACTGCGAAATAGGTAGTGTAGGGTCTCTAAACCCTGAAAAATCAAACAAACAGTCCTTCTGAGGACTAATATCCATCCCAGATATCATGCAGGCAGGCAGGTTGTACAGGAGACGCAGTGGTTATACCAACAAACACTGCATTACAGTCCTGTGTGCTGCTGCTGCTGCTCAAATTGCTAGACTTAGCCCCAGATCTCAGGGGCCAGGAAAAATCCTTTTTTTCATCTAAATCCTCTTTTTTTTTTCCTCAGTCAGATTGTACAAATACTCGTCTTATTAACCTTTTGGTATTCCCCCCCCCCCAAAAAAAAAATTGAGTGTGTATGTGAGTGTTCAAACACAAATATATCTGTTTAAAAGAGTCTGGTTTCAGCCAGATAACTAGAACTGTGGTTTTTCAGTTCCACTGTTCAAATCTCTGTATTATCCACTTTTTTGCATTTTTTCCATAAAAAAAACAGTTTTAGTGTCTTGCGGACTGTTCAGACACAAATATGTATATTTAAAATAGTCTGGTATACGTCAGGAAATTAGAACTGTGGATTTCCTCTTCCACGGTTCAAATCTGAGTGTTATCCACCTTTTTTCCATAAAAAAAAACAGTTTGAGTGTCTTGCTGACTGTTCAGACACAAATATATCTGTTTAAAAGATTCTGGTTTCGGCCAGAGAACTAGAACTGTGGTTTTCCTCTTCCATGGTTCAAATCTGGGTGTAATCCACCTTTTTGCCTTTTTACATAAAAAAAAAAACGGTTTGAGTGTCTCGCTGACTGTTCAGACACAAATATATCTGTTTAAAAGATTCTGGTGTAGGCCAGAGAACTAGAACTGTGGTTTTCCTCTTCCACGGTTCTAATCTCCTTTTTATTACCCTTTTGCCATTGATAGCGCGAGTCTAAGCTATTTTACTTCATTTACAATGGGCAAGGCGCGTGGCAAGGGACGTGAAACTGGACGTTCTGGTGATGGTGCGTGCAGAGGACGGGGCCGTGGCCAAGGTGAAAATGTGCCACAACCAACAGCCACATCTTCTCGCTCCCAGTTCTTGACCGAATTACTAGGGAAGCACACAACAACACCGCTATTGCGAACTGATCAGTGTGAACAGGTTATTAATTGGATAGCAGATAATACTTCCAGTTACCTGGGCACCACCACCTCCGGTCTGTCTTCCACACGGTCAAGTCTTAGTAGCCGTGAGTGTCAACCGCATAGTCCTCCTCACCCTGATGCTCCTTTCTCCCACTATGCCGAGTGTCGTCAGGCAGCAACTGATCCCACAGTTGGACACTCTGAAGAGCTGTTCACTGGTCCATTTCCATATTTGGGCCCCTCGCCTGCTCCGCTTGAAGTGGTGGAAGAAGAGATCCCATGTAGCGATGGCCAAATATTTGAACAGCCACGGCCACAGGAAGGCGACGCTGGCAATTTGTCACAAGAGGTGGACGATGACGAGATACAATTGCCACGAAGTGAGGAGGAGGACCGTGGTGTGAAAGTGGAAGAGGAGGAGGTAGTGGATGATCTAGTAACTGACCCAACGTGGCCGGGGGACACGCAGAGCGAGGCCAGGAGCACACAGGGGGAGGGAGGCAGAGTACCCCAACAGGCAGGAAGATGCAGTGTGGTGGCTGCAGACAGAAGGCGGGCAACTGTTCCCCGTAACACCAACACGAGGGACGTTGCCAGTACAACCGGTAGGTAGTGTTGAGCGAGCATGCTCGACACTGCTCGGTACTCGCCCGAGCATCACGCTACTCGGGATGTTCGCCGAACACCGAGCATTTCCGGGTTACTCGGGCTGGAGCTCGAGTCTCTGCCCTGCATGTTTGGCGCTCTTTACAGAGCCAATGAACATGCAGGGATTGCCAGCCAGTCACTGTAATGCCGCAGTCATGTTGGTTGTGGGCATTACATTAATTGGCTGGCCGCACAGCATCACCTCGAGTATTTAAAACCGGGCGCCGCCATCTTGGACACAGACGGCCGGGATCAGACAGGGTAGGGACAGCGCTGCTGATTTAGGGAGAGATATATACTGCGAAATAGTTAGTGTAGGGTCTGTAAAGGTTGCCAAATCAAACAAACAGTCCTTCTCAGGACTAATATCCATCCCAGATATCAGGCAGGCAGGCTGTATAGGAGATGCAGTGGTTATACCAGGAAAAGCTACATTACAGTCCTGTGTGCTCCTGTTGCTGAAATTTCTGGACTTAGCTCCAGGTCCTGGGGGGCCAGGAAAAATCCTTTTTTTTTCATCTAAATCCTCTTTTTTTTTTTTCCTCCTTCACACTGTACAAATACTCGTCTTATTAACCTTTTGGTGTCGCCCCCCCAAAAAAAAAAAGTGTGTCTGTGACAGTTCAGACACCAATATCTCTGTTTAAAAGAGTCTGGTGTAGGCCCGAGAAATAGAAGTGTGGTTTTGCAGTTCCACGGGTCAAATCTCTGTATTATCCACTTTTAGGCCATTTTTACCTAAAAAAAAAACAGTTTGAGTGTGTCGCTCACTGTTCAGCCGCAAATATATCTATTTAAAAAAGTCTAGTATGCCCCAGTAAATTATAACTGTGGTTTTGCCGTTCCACAGTAAAAAATCTCTATTATCCTGCTTTTGGCATTTTTTGCCGTAAAGAAAAACATTAATAGTGTCTCCTGATTATTCAGACACAAATATATCTGTTTAAAATAGTCTGGTGTAGGCCAAAGAAATAGAAGTGTGGTTTTGCAGTTCCATGGTTCAAACCTCTGTATTATCCACTTTTGGGCCATTTTTACCTAAAAAAAAACAGTTTGAGTGTGTCGCTCACTGTTCAGCCACAAATATATCTATTTTAAAAAGTCTGGTATACACCAGTAAATTATAACTGTGGTTTTGCCTTTCCACGGTAAAAAAAATCTATTATCCAGCTTTTGGTATTTTTTCCGTAAAGAAAAACAGTAATAGTGTCTCCTGATTGTTCAGACACAAATATATCTGTTTAAAAGAGTCTGGTATACACCAGTAAATTATAACTGTGGTTTTGCCGTTCCACGTTAAAAAATCTCTATTATCCAGCTTTTGGTATTTTTTCCGTAAAGAAAAACAGTAATAGTTTCTCCTTGATTGTTCAGATTGTTTAAAAGAGTCGAGTGTAGGCCAGAGAAATAGAACTGTGGTTTTCCTGTTCCACGGTTCTAATCTCCTTTTTGAGTCGGGTGTAGGCCAGAGAAATAGAACTGTGGTTTTCCTCTTCCACGGTTCTAATCTCCTTTTTATTACCCTTTTTCCATTGATAGTGCGAGTGTAAGCTATTTTACTTGATTTACAATGGGCAAGGTTCGTGGCAAGGGACGTGGAACTGGACGTTCTGGTGATGGTGTGTGCAGAGGACGGGGCCGTGGCCAAGGTGAAAATGTGCCACATCCAACAGCCACATCTTCTCACTCCCAGTTCTTGACCGAATTACTAGGGAAGAACAGAACAACACCAGTATTGCGACCTGATCAGTGTGAACAGGTTATTAATTGGATAGCAGATAATACTTCCAGTTACCTGGGCAACACCACCTCCGGTCTGTCTTCCACACGGTCAAATCTTAGTAGCCGTGAGTCTCGACCGCATACTCCTCCTCACCCTGATGCTCCTTCCTCACACCTTGCCGAGTGTCGTCAGACAGCAACTGATCCCACACTTGGACACTCTGAAGAGCTGTTCACTAGTCCATTTCCAGATTTGTGCCCCTCGCCTGCTGCGCTTGAAGTGGTGGAAGAGGAGATCCCATGCAGCGATGCCCAAATAATTGAACAGCCACTGCCACAGGAAGTCGACGATGGCAATTTGTCACAAGAGGTGGACGATGACGAGATACAATTGCCAGGAAGTGAGGAGGAGGATCGTGGTGCGCAAGTGGAAGAGGAGGAGGTGGTGGATGATCTAGTAACTGACCCAACGTGGCAGGAGGACAAGCAGAGCGAGGCCAGCAGCACACAGGGTGAGGGAGGCAGAGTACCCCAACAGGCAGGAAGAAGCAGTGTGGTGGCCGCACACAGAAGGCAGGCAACAGTTCCCCGTAACACCAACACGAGGGACGTTGCCAGTACAACCTGTAGGTCTTCCAGAGTCTGGAATTTTTTTAAAGACTCTGCTGATAACCCCAAAAAGGCCATTTGTACCACCTGCCATGCCAGCATCAGCAGGGGTGACAAAACTACCAGCCTGACCACCACCAGCATGATCAGGCACATGGCAGCAAAGCACCCGTCTTTGTGGGGTGAACCCCAGGGTCCACGACCAGTGTCAGCGGGTGTCACCACTGCTTCTTCCGCTGTTGTGCGTGCAATAGAACCCCCTGTTGTGTGTGCAAGGCAATCTCCTGTCCATACTGCATGCAAAGATGCCCCCTCCTCTCAGTCTTCACTTGTTATGGCAGTTTCTCAAGAAACAGCATCAACGTCCATGTCCCACCGCAGCGTTCAATTGTTCATATCTCAGACCTTTGAACGAAAGCGGAAATTCGCAGCCAATGCCCCAAAGGCCACAGTCCTAAATTCGCACATTTCACGACTGCTTGCGATGGAAATGCTGCCTTTTAGGCTGGTGGAGATGGAATCCATCCGCAACCTTATAGCGGTGGCCATCCCTCGGTTCTCGGTACCCAGTCGACACTATTTTGCCCGGTGTGCCATCCCCGCACTACACAAGCACGTGTCCTAAAACATCTGCCGCGCCCTCAACAACGCAATTACTGGGAGAGTCCACCTGACAACGGACACGTGGACAAGTGCTTGTTGCCAGGGACGGTACATCTCCCTGACGGCACACTGGGTAAACATAGTGGAAGCCGGGACCCAGTCGGACCTTGGGACGGAACATATCCTCCCCACACCGAGGATTGTGGGCCCTATGTCAGTCAGAGTTGCCCCCACAGTGTACAGCTCCTGCGCATCATCCTCCTCCTCTTGTTCAGCCTCCATCTCAGATATCACCACATCAGTTACAAGCTGGAAGCACTGCAGTACTGCCTCTGCCAAGCGGCAACAGGCTGCGCTGAAACTCATAAGCTTAGGTGATAAACCTCACACTGCTTGTGAGTTGTGGACAGCTGTGAAAGAGCAGGCAGATCTGAGGCTGAGACTGCTGAACCTACATCCAGGCATGGTCGTGTGTGACAATGGCCGTAACCTGGTGGCAGCTCTGAGGCGAGGCGAGATCACACACGTACCATGCCTGGCTCATGTGCTTAACCTCGTGGTTCAGCGGTTTCTTAAATCGTACCCCGAGTTGCCAGATCTGCCCGTCAAAGTACGCCGCTTGTTAGCTCATTTTCGCAAGTCGGCTACAGCTTCCGCCGCGCTTGCTGTGTTGCAGCAGCGTTTGCAGCTTCGGTCACACCGACTGGTGTGTGATGTCACCACACGTTGGAACTCTACCCTCCACATGTTGCAAAGGATTTGTGAGCAGAAGAGAGCAGTTGTAGAGTACCAGCTGCAACAAGGCCATCGATATTCAGGTCAGACTCCACACATAAGACCTCAGGAGTGGACCTGGATTTCTGACATATGTACCATCTTGACAAACTTTGAGGAGTCCACCAAGATGGTGAGTGGCGATGACGCCATCATTAGCATCAGCATTCCACTTGTCTGTCTTTTGCAACGCTCTCTGCAGAGAATTAAAGAGGAGGCATTGCAGCCAGAGTATGATGAGATGGATAAAGAAGCCGCTGCGGTCGATTACACACAGCCCAGCCTCATCTCATCCCAACATGCATTGGGGGACAATGAGGGAGAGGAGGAGGTAGAACAGGAGCTGGTATCATGCGCTGTAGACGGTAGTACCTGTACAACTGTCATACCGTCGGTTCAGCGTGGGTGGCCTGAGGACAGGGGGGAGGAGGAGGAGGAGGAGAGCATGGTCAGTCGTCATCTTGGTGAGGACACGGAAGTCTTGCCTGTTACCAGTCTGGCACGCATGGCTGACTTTATGTTACGCTGCCTTAACAGTGACCCTCGCGTTGTCAAAATGTTGGGTGACAGTCATTACTGGTTGGTGACACTTTTAAACCCCCGCTACAAGGAGAACTTTCACTCTCTTATTCCTGAGGTGGAGAGGTCTACAAAAATGGGGCAATACCAGAAGGCCCTTGCTGCAGAACTGTTAAAAAAATTCCCATCTGAACACGCTAGCGGCAGAGGTCACAATTCGTTGCCCAACCAAGGCGTACATGCGAGAGAGACGCAACTCCAATCCAGCAGAGGCAGTGGAACACTGACAATGTTCTGGGACAGTTTTCTCAGACCCTCCCTTCGGACAGACCCTGAGGCGCGGGGTACTCTCACAAGGAGTGGAAAGTTTCAAAAGATGGTTAAGGAGTACCTTGCCGACCATACCAGCATCCTCCGTGATTCCTCTGTGCCTTTTAATTATTGGGTATCCAAGCAGGACACTTGGAATGAACTCGCTCTGTACACTTTGGAGGTCCTTGCCTGCCCTGCCGCTAGCGTGTTATCGGAGCGTGTTTTTAGTGCCGCTGGGGGAATTATAACTGATAAGCACACTCACCTGTCAACTGACAATACTGACAAGCTGACCCTTATCAAAATGAACAAGGGCTGGATTGGGCCAGACTTCTCATCACCACCAAATGACAGCAGAGTAACATAAAGTCAAATCCACTGTGTTATTTCAGGAGGTGTATTCACATGCACCGCTTCACACCCACACATGGGTATACGCTTCCTCATTTCGGCTGTTTTATATTCTTCTCCTTATCCTCAGCCTCCACCACCACTATACCACCAGGGTGACCGTGGTCCGTGTTGCCATTATTGAAAGTTCCTCCATCCTTATTTTTCCTTGGAAGGCATAAGCAAAGACTGTGGGAGACACACTCCTAAATAATGGGAATAATATTTTTAAGATGCTGTACTGTATGGCTCTTTTAAGGGGCATTAAAACCGTCTTGTTAAGCTACTGTGACCTCCATCACTTTCCAAGGGGCATTAAAACTGTCTTGTCAAGCTACTGCGACCTCCACGTCTCTTCCGAGGGGCATTAAAAACATCTTGTTAAGCTACTGCGACCTCTACGTCTCTTTTGAGGGGCATTAAAAGCGTCTTGTTAAGCTACTGGGACCTCTACCACTTTTCCAAGGGGCATTAAAACCGTCTTGTTAAGCTACTGCGACCTCCACCACTTTTCCAAGGGGCATTAAAACCATCGTGTTAAGCTACTGCGACCTCCACCACTTTTCCAAGGGGCATTAAATCCGTCTTGTTAAGCTACTGCGACCTCCACGTCTCTTCCGAGGGGCATTTAAACAGTCTTGTTAAGCTACTGCGACCTCCACGTTTCTTCAGAGGGGCATTAAAACCGTCTTGTTAAGTTACTGCGACCTTCAAGTCTCTTCCGAGGGGCATTAAAAGCGTCGTGTTAAGCTACTGTGACCTCCACCACTTTTCCAAGGGGCATTAAAACCGTCTTGTTAAGCTACTGCGACCTCCACGTCTCTTCCGAGGGGCATTAAAACCGTCTTGTTAAGCTACTGTGACCTCCACCACTTTTCCAAGGGGCATTAAAACCGTCTTGTTAAGCTACTGCGACCTCCACGTCTCTTCTGAGGGGCATTAAAAGGGTCTTGTTAAGCTACTGGGACCTCCACGTCTCTTCCAAGGGGCATTATAACCGTCTTGTTAAGCTACTGCGACCTCCACCACTTTTCCAAGGGGCATTAAAACCGTCTTGTTAAGCTACTGTGACCTCCACCACTTTTCCAAGGGGCATTAAAACCATCTTGTTAAGCTACTGCGACCTCCACGTCTCTTCCGAGGGGCATTAAAAGCGTCTTGTTAAGCTTCTGGGACCTCCATGTCTCTTCCAAGGGGCATTATAATCGTCTTGTTAAGCTACTGCGACCTCCACCACTTTTCCAAGGGGCATTAAAACCGTCTTGTTAAGCTACTGCGACCTCCACCACTTTTCCAAGGGGCATTGAAACCATCTTGTTAAGCTACTGCGACCTCCACGTCTCTTCCGAGGGGCATTAAAACCGTCTTGTTAAGCTACTGCGACCTCCACGTCTCTTCCGAAGGACCTTAAAACCGTCTTGTTAAGCTACTGCGACCTCCACCACTTATCCAAGGGGCATTAAAACCGTCTTGTTAAGCTACTGCGACCTCCACGTCTCTTCCGAGGGGCATTAAAACCGTCTTCTTAAGCTACTGCGACCTCCACGTCTCTTCCGAGGGGCATTAAAAGCAACTTGTTAAGCTACTGGGAGCTCCACCACTTTTCCAAGGGGCATTAAAACCGTCTTGTTAAGCTACTGCGACCTCCACGTCTCTTCCGAGGGGCATTTAAACAGTCTTGTTAAGCTACTGCGACCTCCACGTTTCTTCCGAGGGGAATTAAAACCGTCTTGTTAAGCTACTGCGACCTCCACGTCTCTTCCGAGGGGCATTAAAAGCGTCTTGTTAAGCTTCTGTGACCTCCAACACTTTTCCAAGGGGCATTAAAACCGTCTTGTTAAGCTACTGCGACCTTCACGTCTCTTCCTAGGGGCATTAAAACCGTGTTGTTAAGCTACTGCGACCTCCACGTCTCTTCCGAGGGGCATTTAAACAGTCTTGTTAAGCTACAGCGACCTCCACGTTTCTTCCGAGGGGCATTAAAACCGTCTTGTTAAGCTACTGCGACCTCCACGTCTCTTCCGAGGGGCATTAAAAGCGTCTTGTTAAGATACTGTGACCTCCACCACTTTTCCAAGGGGCATTAAAACCGTCTTGTTAAGCTACTGCGACCTCCACATCTCTTCCGAGGGGCATTAAAACCGTCTTGTTAAGCTACTGTGACCTCCACCACTTTTGCAAGGGGCATTAAAACCGTCTTGTTAAGCTACTGCGACCTCCACGTCTCTTCCGAGGGGCATTATAACCATCTTGTTAAGCTACTGCGACCTCCACCACTTTTCCAAGGGGCATTAAAACCATCTTGTTAAGCTACTGCGACCTCCACGTCTCTTCCGAGGGGCATTAAAAGCGTCTTGTTAAGCTTCTGGGACCTCCACGTCTCTTCCAAGGGGCATTATAATCGTCTTGTTAAGCTACTGCGACCTCCACCACTTTTCCAAGGGGCATTAAAACCGTCTTGTTAAACTACTGCGACCTCCACCACTTTTCCAAGGGGCATTGAAACCATCTTGTTAAGCTAGTGCGACCTCCACGTCTATTCCGAGGGGCATTAAAACCGTCTTGTTAAGCTACTGCGACCTCCACGTCTCTTCCGAAGGACGTTAAAACCGTCTTGTTAAGCTGCTGCGACCTCCACCACTTATCCAAGGGGCATTAAAACCGTCTTGTTAAGCTACTGCGACCTCCACGTCTCTTCCGAGGGGCATTAAAACCGTCTTCTTAAGCTACTGCGACCTCCACGTCTCTTCCGAGGGGCATTAAAAGCGTCTTGTTAAGCTACTGGGAGCTCCACCACTTTTCCAAGGGGCATTAAAACCGTCTTGTTAAGCTACTGCGACCTCCACGTCTCTTCCAAGGGGCATTTAAACAGTCTTGTTAAGCTACTGCGACCTCCACGTTTCTTCCGAGGGGAATTAAAACCGTCTTGTTAAGCTACTGCGACCTCCACGTCTCTTCCGAGGGGCATTAAAAGCGTCTTGTTAAGCTTCTGTGACCTCCACCACTTTTCCAAGGGGCATTAAAACCGTCTTGTTAAGCTACTGCGACCTTCACGTCCCTTCCTAGGGGCAATTAAACCGTCTTGTTAAGCTACTGCGACCTCCACGTCTCTTCCGAGGGGCATTTAAACAGTCTTGTTAAGCTACAGCGACCTCCACGTTTCTTCCGAGGGGTATTAAAACCGTCTTGTTAAGCTACTGCGACCTCCACGTCTCTTCCGAGGGGCATTAAAACCGTCTTGTTAAGCTACTGTGACCTCCACCACTTTTCCAAGGGGCATTAAAACGGTCTTGTTAAGCTACTGCGACCTCCACGTCTCTTCCGAGGGGCATTAAAACGGTCTTGTTAAGATACTGCGACCTCCACGTCTCTTCCGAGGGGCATTAAAACCGTCTTGTTAAGCTACTGTGACCTCCACGTCTCTTCCGAGGGGCATTAAAAGAGTCTTGTTAAGCTACTGGGACCTCCACCACTTTTCCAAGGGGCATTAAAACCGTCTTGTTAAGCTACTGCGACCTCCACATCTCTTCCGAGGGGCATTGAAACCGTCTTGATAAGCTACTTGTGACCTCCACCCCTTATCCCAGGGGCATTAAAACCGTCTTGTTAAACTACTGTGACCTCCACGTCTCTTCTGAGGGGCATTAAAACCGTCTTGTTAAGCTACTGCAACATCCATGTCTCTTCCGAGGGGCATTAAAAGCGTCTTGTTAAGCTACTGGGACCTCCACGTCTCTTCCAAGAGGCATTAAAACCATCTTATTAAGCTACTGCGACCTCCACGTCTCTTCCGAGGGGCATTTAAACAGTCTTGTTAAGCTACTGCAACCTCCACGTTTCTTCCGAGGGGAATTAAAACCGTCTTAAGCTACTGCGACCTCCACGTCTCTTCCGAGGGGCATTGAAAGCGTCTTGTTAAGCTACTGTGACCTCCACCACTTTTCCAAGGGGCATTAAAACCGTCTTGTTAAGCTACTGCGACCTCCACGTCTCATCCGAGGGGCATTAAAACCCTCTTGTTAAGCTACTGTGACCTCCACCACTTTTCCAAGGGGCATTAAAACCCTCTTGTTAAGCTACTGCGACCTCCACGTCTCTTCCGAGGGGCATTAAAAGCGTCTTGTTAAGCTACTGGGACCTCCACGTCTCTTCCAAGGGGCATTATACCCGTCTTGTTAAGCTACTGCGACCTCCACCACTTTTCCAAGAGGCATTAAAACCGTCTTGTTAAGCTACTGTAACCTCCACCACTTTTCCAAGGGGCATTGAAACCATCTTGATAAGCTACTGCGACCTCCACGTCTCTTCCGAGAGACATTAAAACCGTCTTGTTAAGCTACTGGGACCTCCACCCCTTATCCAAGGGGCATTAAAACCGTCTTGTTAAGCTACTGCGACCTCCACGTCTCTTCCGAGGGGCATTAAAACCGTCTTGTTAAGCTACTGCGACCTCCACGTCTCTTCCGAGGGGCATTAAAAGCGTCTTGTTAAGCTACTGTGATCTCCACGTCTCTTCCAAGTGGCATTAAAACCGTCTTATTAAGCTACTGCGACCTCCAACATTTTTCCAAGGGGCATTAAAACCGTCTTGTTAAGCTACTGCGACCTCCACCACTTTTCCAACCGGCATTAAAACCATCTTGTTAAGCTACTGCGACCTCCACGTCTCTTCCGAGGGGCATTATAACCATCTTGTTAAGCTACTGCGACCTCCACCACTTTACCAAGGGGCATTAAAACCGTCTTGTTAAGCTACTGCGACCTCCACCACTTTTCCAAGGGGCATTTATACCATCTTGTTAAGCTACTGCGACCTTCACGTCTCTTCCGAGGGACATTAAAACCGTCTTGTAAATTTACTGGGACCTCCACCCCTTATCCAAGGGGCATTAAAACCGTCTTGTTAAACTACTGCGACCTCCACGTCTCTTCCGAGGGGCATTAAAACCGTCTTGTTCAGCTACTGCAACCTCCAACTCTCTTCCGAGGGGCATTAAAAGCGTCTTGTTAAGCTACTGGGACCTCCACCTCTCTTCCAAGAGGCATTAAAACCATCTTGTTAAACTACTGCGACCTCCAAGTCTCTTCCGAGGGGCATTTAAACAGTATTGTTAAGCTACTGCAACCTCCACGTTTCTTCCGAGGGGAATTAAAACCGTCTTGTTAAGCTACTGCGACCTCCACGTCTCTTCCGAGGGGCATTGAAAGCGTCTTGTTAAGCTACTGTGACCTCCACCACTTTTCCAAGTGGCATTAAAACCATCTTGTTAAGCTACTGCGACCTTCACGTCTCGTCCAAGGGGCATTTAAACCCTCTTGTTAAGCTACTGTGACCTCCACCACTTTTCCAAGGGGCATTGAAACCATCTTGTTAAGCTACTGCGACCTCCACGTCTCTTCCGAGGGACATTAAAACTTTCTTGTTAAGCTACTAGGACCTCCACCCCTTATCCAAGGGGCATTAAAACCGTCTTGTTAAGCTACTGCGACCTCCACGTCTCTTCCGAGGGGCATTAAAACCGTCTTGTTAAGCTACTGCGACCTACACGTCTCTTCCGAGGGGCATTAAAAGCGTCTTGTTAAGCTACTGTGACCTCCACATCTCTTCCAAGTGGCATTAAATCCGTCTTGTTAAGCTACTGCGACCTCCAACACTTTTCCAAGGGGCATTAAAACCGTCTTGTTAAGCTACTGTGACCTCCACCACTTTTCCAAGGGGCATTAAAACCGTCTTGTTAAGCTACTGCGACCTCCACGTCTCTTCCGAGGGGCATTAAAAGCGTCTTGTTAAGCTACTGGGACCGCCACGTCTCTTCGAAGAGGCATTCAAACCATCTTGTTAAGCTACTGCGACCTCCACGTCTCTTCCGAGGGGCATTAAAACCGTCTTGTTAAGCTACTGAGACCTCCATGTCTCTTACGAGGGGCATTGAAAGCGTCTTGTTAAGCTACTGTGACCTCCACCACTTTTCCAAGGGGCATTAAAACCGTCTTGTTAAGCTACTGCGACCTCCACGTCTCTACCGAGGGGCATTAAAACCCTCTTGTTAAGCTACTGTGACCTCCACCACTTTTCCAAGGGGCATTAAAACCCTCTTGTTAAACTACTGCGACCTCCACGTCTCTTCCGAGAGGCATTAAAAGCGTCTTGTTAAGCTACTGGGACCTCCACGTCTCTTCCAAGGGGCATTATAACCGTCTTGTTAAGCTACTGCGACCTCCACCACTTTTCCAAGATGCATTAAAACCGTCTTGTTAAGCTACTGTGACCTCCACCACTTTTCCAAGGGGCATTGAAACCATCTTGTTAAGCTACTGCGACCTCCACGTCTCTTCCGAGGGACATTAAAACCGTCTTGTTAAGCTACTGGGACCTCCACCCCTTATCCAAGGGGCATTAAAACCATCTTGTTAAGCTACTGCGACCTCCACGTCTCTTCCGAGGGGCATTAAAACCGTCTTGTTAAGCTACTGCGACCTCCACGTCTCTTCCGAGGGGCATTAAAAGCGTCTTGTTAAGCTACTGGGATCTCCACGTCTCTTCCAAGTGGAATTAAAACCGTCTTGTTAAGCTACTGCGACCTCCAACACTTTTCCAAGGGGCATTAAAACCGTCTTGTTAAGCTACTATGACATCCACCACTTTTCCACGGGGCATTAAAACCGTCTTGTTAAGCTACTGCGACCTCCACGTCTCTTCCGAGGGACATTAAAACTGTACTGTTAAGCTACTGCGACCTCCACCACTTTTTCAAGGGGCATTAAAACTATCTTGTTAAGCCACTGCGACCTCCACGTCTCTTCCGAGGGACATTAAAAGCGTCTTCTTAAACCACTCTGAACTCCACAGCTCTTCCAAGGGGCATTGAAATGTTGTTTTTAATTAACTCTAACCTCCACGTCTCTTCCGAGGGACATTAAAACTGTACTGTTAAGCTACTGCGACCTCCACCACTTTTTCAAGGGGCATTAAAACTATCTTGTTAAGCCACTGCGACCTCCACGTCTCTTCCGAGGGACATTAAAAGCGTCTTCTTAAACCACTCTGAACTCCACAGCTCTTCCAAGTGGCATTGAAATGTTGTTTTTAATTAACTCTAACCTCCACGACTCTTCGAACGGGCATTGCATTTCCTCCTAATATTTGGCAGCTTTTGCTTGGAAGGCATAAGCAAAGACTATGGGAGACCCACTCCCCAATAATGGGAATAATGTTTGTAATATGCTGTACTGCATGGCTCTTGTAAGGGGCATGGCAAGTTCCTCCATCCTAATTTTTGGCAGATTTTGCTTGGAAGGCATAAGCAAAGACTATGGGAGACCCACTCCCCAATAATGGGAATAATGTTTGTAATATCCTGTACTGCATGGCTCTTGTAAGGGGCATTGCAAGTTCCTCCATCCTAATTGTTGGCAGATTTTGCTTGGAAGGCATAAGCAAACACTATGGGAGACCCACTCCCCAATAATGGGAATAACGTTTGTAATATGCTGTACTGCATGGCTCTTGTAAGGGGCATTGCAAGTTCCTCCGTCCTTATTTTTGGCAGATTTTGCTTGGAAGGCATAAGCAAAGACTATGGGAGACCCACTCCCCAATAATGGGAATAATGTTTGTAATATGCTGTACTGCATGGCTCCTGTGAGGGGCATTGCAAGTTCCTCCATCGTAATTGTTGGCAGATTTTGATTGGAAGGCATAAGCAAAGACTATGGGAGACCCACTCCCCAATAATGGGAATAATATTTTTAAGATGCTGTACTGAATGGCTCTTGTAAGTGGCATTAAAACCGTCTTGTTAAGCTACTGCGACCTCCACCACTTTTCCAAGGGGCATTCAGACAGTCTTGTTAAGCTACTGAGACCTCCACGTCTCTTCCAAGGGGCATTAAAACCGTCTTGTTAAGCTACTGCGACCTCCATGTCTCTTCCGAGGGGCATTAAAACCGTCTTGTTAAGCTACTGTGACCTCCACCACTTTTCCAAGGGGCATTAAAACCGTCTTGTTAAGCTACTGCGACCTCCACGTCTCTTCCGAGGGGCATTAAAACCCTCTTGTTAAGCTACTGTGACCTCCACCACTTTTCCAAGGGGCATTAAATCCCTCTTGTTAAGCTACTGCGACCTCCACGTCTCTTCCGAGGGGCATTAAAAGCGTCTTGTTAAGCTACTGGGACCTCCACGTCTCTTCCAAAGGGCATTATAACCGTCTTGTTAAGCTACTGCGACCTCCACCACTTTTCCAAGAGGCATTAAAACCGTCTTGTTAAGCTACTGCGACCTCCACCACTTTTCCAAGGGGCATTGATACCATCTTCTTAAGCTACTGCGACCTTCACGTCTCTTCCGAAGGACATTAAAACCGTCTTGTAAAGCTACTGGGACCTCCACCCCTTATCCAAGGGGCATTAAATCCGTCTTGTTAAACTACTGCGACCTCCACGTCTCTTCCGAGGGGCATTAAAACCATCTTGTTAAGCTACTGCGACCTTCACGTCTCTTCCGAGGGGCATTAAAAGCGTCTGGTTAAGCTACTGGGACCGCCACGTCTCTTCGAAGAGGCATTAAAACCATCTTGTTAAGCTACTGCGACCTCCACGTCTCTTCCGAGGGGCATTAAAACCGTCTTGTTAAGCTACTGCGACCTCCATGTCTCTTCCGAGGGGCATTGAAAGTGTTTTGTTAAGCTACTGTGACCTCCACCACTTTTCCAAGGGGCATTAAAACCGTCTTGTTAAGCTACTGCGACCTCCACGTCTCTAACGAGGGGCATTAAAACCCTCTTGTTAAGCTACTGTGACCTCCACCACTTTTCCAAGGGGCATTAAAACCCTCTTGTTAAGCTACTGCGACCTCCACGTCTCTTCCGAGAGGCATTAAAAGCGTCTTGTTAAGCTACTGGGACCTCCACGTCTCTTCCAAGGGGCATTATAACCGTCTTGTTAAGCTACTGCGACCTCCACCACTTTTCCAAGAGGCATTAAAACCGTCTTGTTAAGCTACTGTGACCTCCACCACTTTTCCAAGGGGCATTGACACCATCTTGTTAAGCTACTGCGACCTCCACGTCTCTTCCAAGGGACATTAAAACCGTCTTGTTAAGCTACTGGGACCTCCACCCCTTATCCAAGGGGCATTAAAACCATCTTGTTAAGCTACTGCGACCTCCACGTCTCTTCCGAGGGGCATTAAAACCGTCTTGTTAAGCTACTGCGACCTCCACGTCTCTTCTGAGGGTAATTAAAAGCGTCTTGTTAAGCTACTGGGATCTCCACGTCTCTTCCAAGTGGAATTAAAACCGTCTTGTTAAGCTACTGCGACCTCCAACACTTTTCCAAGGGGCATTAAAACCGTCTTGTTAAGCTACTGTGACATCCACCACTTTTCCACGGGGCATTAAAACCGTCTTGTTAAGCTACTGCGACCCCCACGTCTCTTCCGAGGGGCATTAAAACTGTACTGTTAAGCTACTGCGACCTCCACCACTTTTTCAAGGGGCATTAAAACTATCTTTTTAAGCCACTGCGACCTCCACGTCTCTTCCGAGGGACATTAAAAGCGTCTTCTTAAACCACTCTGAACTCCACAGCTCTTCCAAGGGGCATTGAAATGTTGTTTTTAATTAACTCTAACCTCCACGACTCTTCGAACGGGCATTGCATTTCCTCCTAATATTTGGCAGCTTTTGCTTGGAAGGCATAAGCAAAGACTATGGGAGACCCACTCCCCAATAATGGGAATAATGTTTGTAATATGCTGTACTGCATGGCTCTTGTAAGGGGCATGGCAAGTTCCTCCATCCTAATTTTTGGCAGATTTTGCTTGGAAGGCATAAGCAAAGACTATGGGAGACCCACTCCCCAATAATGGGAATAATGTTTGTAATATCCTGTACTGCATGGCTCTTGTAAGGGGCATTGCAAGTTCCTCCATCCTAATTGTTGGCAGATTTTGCTTGGAAGGCATAAGCAAACACTATGGGAGACCCACTCCCCAATAATGGGAATAACGTTTGTAATTTGCTGTACTGCATGGCTCTTGTAAGGGGCATTGCAAGTTCCTCCGTCCTTATTTTTGGCAGATTTTGCTTGGAAGGCATAAGCAAAGACTATGGGAGACCCACTCCCCAATAATGGGAATAATGTTTGTAATATGCTGTACTGCATGGCTCCTGTGAGGGGCATTGCAAGTTCCTCCATTGTAATTGTTGGCAGATTTTGATTGGAAGGCATAAGCAAAGACTATGGGAGACCCACTCCCCAATAATGGAAATAATGTTTTTAAGATGCTGTACTGTATGGCTCTTGTAAGTGGCATTAAAACCGTCTTGTTAAGCTACTGCGACCTCCACCACTTTTCCAAGGGGCATTCAAACAGTCTTGTTAAGCTACTGAGACCTCCACGTCTCTTCCAAGGGGCATTAAAACCGTCTTGTTAAGCTACTGCGACCTCCACGTCTCTTCCGAGGGGCATTAAAACCATCTTGTTAAGCTACTGTGACCTCCACCACTTTTCCAAGGGGCATTAAAACCGTCTTGTTAAGCTACTGCGACCTCCACGTCTCTTCCGAGGGGCATTAAAACCCTCTTGTTAAGCTACTGTGACCTCCACCACTTTTCCAAGGGGCATTAAAACCCTCTTGTTAAGCTACTGCGACCTCCACGTCTCTTCCGAGGGGCATTAAAAGCGTCTTGTTAAGCTACTGGGACCTCCACGTCTCTTCCAAGGGGCATTATAACCGTCTTGTTAAGCTACTGCGACCTCCACCACTTTTCCAAGAGGCATTAAAACCGTCTTGTTAAGCTACTGCGACCTCCACCACTTTTCCAAGGGGCATTGAAACCATCTTGTTAAGCTACTGTGACCTCCACGTCTCTTCCGAGGGACATTAAAACCGTCTTGTTAAGCTACTGGGACCTCCACCCCTTATCCAAGGGGCATTAAAACCGTCTTGTTAAACTACTGCGACCTCCACGTCTCTTCCGAGGGGCGTTAAAACCGTCTTCTTAAGCTACTGCGACCTCCACGTCTCTTCCGAGGGGCATTAAAATCGTCTTGTTAAGCTTCTGGGACCTTCACGTCTCTTCCAAGAGGCATTAAAACCATCTTGTTAAGCTACTGCGACTTCCACGTCTCTTCCGAGGGGCATTTAAATGGTCTTGTTAAGCTACTGCAACCTCCACGTTTCTTCCGAGGGGAATTAAAACCATCTTGTTAAGCTACTGCGACCTCCACGTCTCTTCCGAGGGGCATTGAAAGCGTCTTGTTAAGCTACTGTGACCTCCACCACTTTTCCAAGGGGCATTAAAACCGTCTTGTTAAGCTACTGCGACCTCCACGTCTCTACTTAGGGGCATTAAAACCCTCTTGTTAAGCTACTGTGACCTCCACCACTTTTCCAAGGGGCATTAAAACCCTCTTGTTAAGCTACTGCGACTTCCACGTCTCTTCCGAGAGGCATTAAAAGCGTCTTGTTAAGCTACTGGGACCTCCACGTCTCTTCCAAGGGGCATTATAACCGTCTTGTTAAGCTACTGCGACCTCCACCACTTTTCCAAGAGGCATTAAAACCGTCTTGTTACGCTACTGTGACCTCCACCACTTTTCCAAGGGGCATTGAAACCATCTTGTTAAGCTACTGCGACCTCCACGTCCCTTCCGAGGGACATTAAAACCGTCTTGTTAAGCTACTGGGACCTCCACCCCTTATCCAAGGGGCATTAAAACCATCTTGTTAAGCTACTGCGACCTCCACTTCTCTTCCGAGGGGCATTGAAACCGTCTTGTTAAGCTACTGCGACCTCCACGTCTCTTCCGATGGGCATTAAAAGCGACTTGTTAAGCTACTGGGACCTCCACGTCTCTTCCAACGGGCATTATAACCGTCTTGTTAAGCTACTGCGACCTCCACCACTTTTCCAAGGGGCATTAAAACCGTCTTGTTAAGCTACTGCGACCTCCACGTCTCTTCCGAGGGGCATTAAAAGCGTCTTGTTAAGCTTCTGGGACCTCCACGTCTCTTCCAAGAGGCATTAAAACCATCTTGTTAAGCTACTGCGACCTCCACGTCTCTTCCGAGGGGCATTTAAACAGTCTTGTTAAGCTACTGCAACCTCCACGTTTCTTCCGAGGGGAATTAAAACCGTCTTGTTAAGCTACTGCGACCTCCACGTCTCTTCCGAGGGGCATTGAAAGCGTCTTGTTAAGCTACTGTGACCTCCACCACTTTTCCAAGGGGCATTAAAACAGTCTTGTTAAGCTACTGCGACCTCCACGTCTCTACCGAGGGGCATTAAAACCCTCTTGTTAAGCTACTGTGACCTCCACCACTTTTCCAAGGGGCATTAAAATCCTCTTGTTAAGCTACTGCGACCTCCACGTCTCTTCCGAGAGGCATTAAAAGCGTCTTGTTAAGCTACTGGGACCTCCACGTCTCTTCTAAGGGGCATTATAACCGTCTTGTTAAGCTACTGCGACCTCGACCACTTTTCCAAGAGGCATTAAAACCGTCTTGTTACGCTACTGTGACCTCCACCACTTTTCCAAGGGGCATTGAAACCATCTTGTTAAGCTACTGCGACCTCCACGTCTCTTCCGAGGGACATTAAAACCGTCTTGTTAAGCTACTGGGACCTCCACCCCTTATCCAAGGGGCATTAAAACCATCTTGTTAAGCTACTGCGACCTCCACTTCTCTTCCGAGGGGCATTAAAACCATCTTGTTAAGCTACTGCGACCTCCACGTCTCTTCCGAGGGCTATTAAAACCGTCTTGTTAAGCTAGTGCGACCTCCACGTCTCTTCCAAGGGGCATTAAAAGTGTCTTGTTAAGCTACTGGGACCTCGACGTCTCTTCCAAGGGGCATTACAACCATCTTGTTAAGCTACTGCGACCTCCACCACTTTTCCAAGGGGCATTAAAACCGTCTTGTTAAGCTACTGCGACCTCCACCACTTATCCAAGGGGCATTAAAACCGTCTTGTTAAACTACTGCGACCTCCACGTCTCTTCCGAGGGGCATTAAAACCGTCATGTTAAGCTACTGCGACCTCCACGTCTCTTCCGAGGGGCATTTAAAGCGTCTTGTTAAGCTTCTGGGACCTCCACGTCTCTTCCAAGAGGCATTAAAACCATCTTCTTAAGCTACTGCGACCTCCACGTCTCTTCCGAGGGGCATTTAAACAGTCTTGTTAAGCTACTGCAACCTCCACGTTTCTTCCGAGGGGAATTAAAACCGTCTTGTTAAGCTACTGCGACCTCCACGTCTCTTCCGAGGGGCATTGAAACCGTCTTGTTAAGCTACTGTGACCTCCACCACTTTTCCAAGGGGCATTAAAACCGTCTTGTTAAGCTACTGCGACCTCCACGTCTCTACTGAGGGGCATTAAAACCCTCTTGTTAAGCTACTGTGACCTCCACCACTTTTCCAAGGGGCATTAAAACCCTTTTGTTAAGCTACTGCGACCTCCACGTCTCTTCCGAGAGGCATTAAAAGCGTCTTGTTAAGCTACTGGGACCTCCACGTCTCTTCCAAGGGGCATTATAACCGTCTTGTTAAGCTACTGCGACCTCCACCACTTTTCCAAGAGGCATTAAAACCGTCTTGTTAAGCTACTGTGACCTCCACCACTTTTCCAGTGGGCATTGAAACCATCTTGTTAAGCTACTGCGACCTCCACGTCTCTTCCGAGGGACTTTAAAACCATCTTGTTAAGCTACTGGGACCTCCACCCCTTATCCAAGGGGCATTAAAACCATCTTGTTAAGCTACTGCGACCTCCACTTCTCTTCCGAGGGGCATTAAAACCGTCTTGTTAAGCTACTGCGACCTCCACGTCTCTTCCGAGGGGCATTAAAAGCGTCTTGTTAAGCTACTGGGACCTCCACGTCTCTTCCAACGGGCATTATAACCGTCTTGTTAAGCTACTGCGACCTCCACCACTTTTCCAAGGGGCATTAAAAGCGTCTTGTTAAGCTACTGCGACCTCCACGTCTTTTCCGAGGGGCATTAAAAGCGTCTTGTTAAGCTTCTGGGACCTCCACGTCTCTTCCAAGAGGCATTAAAACCATCTTGTTAAGCTACTGCGACCTCCACGTCTCTTCCGAGGGGCATTTAAACAGTCTTGTTAAGCTACTGCAACCTCCACGTTTCTTCCGAGGGGAATTAAAACCATCTTGTTGAGCTACTGCGACCTCCACGTCTCTAGCGAGGGGCATTAAAACCCTCTTGTTAAGCTACTGTGACCTCCACCACTTTTCCAAGGGGCATTAAAACCCTCTTGTTAAGCTACTGCGACCTCCACGTCTCTTCCGAGAGGCATTAAAAGCGTCTTGTTAAGCTACTGGGACCTCCACCCCTTATCCAAGGGGCATTAAAACCATCTTGTTAAGCTACTGCGACCTCCACTTCTCTTCCGAGGGGCATTAAAACCATCTTGTTAAGCTACTGCGACCTCCACGTCTCTTCCGAGGGGCATTAAAAGCATCTTGTTAAGCTACTGGGATCTCCACGTCTCTTCCAAGTGGCATTAAAACCGTCTTGTTAAGCTACTGCGACCTCCAACACTTTTCCAAGGAGCATTAAAACCGTCTTGTTAAGCTACTGCGACCTCCAAGTCTCTTCCGAGGGGCATTAAAACCGTCTTGTTAAGCTACTGTGACATCCACCACTTTTCCAAGGGGCATTAAAACCGTCTTGTTAAGCTACTGCGACCTCCACGTCTCTTCCGAGGGGAATTAAAACCATCTTGTTAAGCTACTGCGACCTCCACGTCTCTTCCGAGGGGCATTGAAAGCGTCTTGTTAAGCTACTGTGACCTCCACCACTTTTCCAAGGGGCATTAAAACCGTCTTGTTAAGCTACTGCGACCTCCACGTCTCTACTTAGGGGCATTAAAACCCTCTTGTTAAGCTACTGTGACCTCCACCACTTTTCCAAGGGGCATTAAAACCCTCTTGTTAAGCTACTGCGACCTCCACGTCTCTTCCGAGAGGCATTAAAAGCGTCTTGTTAAGCTACTGGGACCTCCACGTCTCTTCCAAGGGGCATTATAACCGTCTTGTTAAGCTACTGCGACCTCCACCACTTTTCCAAGAGGCATTAAAACCGTCTTGTTACGCTACTGTGACCTCCACCACTTTTCCAAGGGGCATTGAAACCATCTTGTTAAGCTACTGCGACCTCCACGTCCCTTCCGAGGGACATTAAAACCGTCTTGTTAAGCTACTGGGACCTCCACCCCTTATCCAAGGGGCATTAAAACCATCTTGTTAAGCTACTGCGACCTCCACTTCTCTTCCGAGGGGCATTGACCCGTCTTGTTAAGCTACTGCGACCTCCACGTCTCTTCCGATGGGCATTAAAAGCGACTTGTTAAGCTACTGGGACCTCCACATCTCTTCCAACGGGCATTATAACCGTCTTGTTAAGCTACTGCGACCTCCACCACTTTTCCAAGGGGCATTAAAACCGTCTTGTTAAGCTACTGCGACCTCCACGTCTCTTCCGAGGGGCATTAAAAGCGTCTTGTTAAGCTTCTGGGACCTCCACGTCTCTTCCAAGAGGCATTAAAACCATCTTGTTAAGCTACTGCGACCTCCACGTCTCTTCCGAGGGGCATTTAAACAGTCTTGTTAAGCTACTGCAACCTCCACGTTTCTTCCGAGGGGAATTAAAACCGTCTTGTTAAGCTACTGCGACCTCCACGTCTCTTCCGAGGGGCATTGAAAGCGTCTTGTTAAGCTACTGTGACCTCCACCACTTTTCCAAGGGGCATTAAAACAGTCTTGTTAAGCTACTGCGACCTCCACGTCTCTACCGAGGGGCATTAAAACCCTCTTGTTAAGCTACTGTGACCTCCACCACTTTTCCAAGGGGCATTAAAATCCTCTTGTTAAGCTACTGCGACCTCCACGTCTCTTCCGAGAGGCATTAAAAGCGTCTTGTTAAGCTACTGGGACCTCCACGTCTCTTCTAAGGGGCATTATAACCGTCTTGTTAAGCTACTGCGACCTCGACCACTTTTCCAAGAGGCATTAAAACCGTCTTGTTACGCTACTGTGACCTCCACCACTTTTCCAAGGGGCATTGAAACCATCTTGTTAAGCTACTGCGACCTCCACGTCTCTTCCGAGGGACATTAAAACCGTCTTGTTAAGCTACTGGGACCTCCACCCCTTATCCAAGGGGCATTAAAACCATCTTGTTAAGCTACTGCGACCTCCACTTCTCTTCCGAGGGGCATTAAAACCATCTTGTTAAGCTACTGCGACCTCCACGTCTCTTCCGAGGGCTATTAAAACCGTCTTGTTAAGCTAGTGCGACCTCCACGTCTCTTCCAAGGGGCATTAAAAGTGTCTTGTTAAGCTACTGGGACCTCGACGTCTCTTCCAAGGGGCATTACAACCATCTTGTTAAGCTACTGCGACCTCCACCACTTTTCCAAGGGGCATTAAAACCGTCTTGTTAAGCTACTGCGACCTCCACCACTTTTCCAAGGGGCATTGATACCATCTTGTTAAGCTACTGCGACCTTCACGTCTCTTCCGAGGGACATTAAAACCGTCTTGTAAAGCTACTGGGACCTCCACCCCTTATCCAAGGGGCATTAAAACCGTCTTGTTAAACTACTGCGACCTCCACGTCTCTTCCGAGGGGCATTAAAACCGTCATGTTAAGCTACTGCGACCTCCACGTCTCTTCCGAGGGGCATTTAAAGCGTCTTGTTAAGCTTCTGGGACCTCCACGTCTCTTCCAAGAGGCATTAAAACCATCTTCTTAAGCTACTGCGACCTCCACGTCTCTTCCGAGGGGCATTTAAACAGTCTTGTTAAGCTACTGCAACCTCCACGTTTCTTCCGAGGGGAATTAAAACCGTCTTGTTAAGCTACTGCGACCTCCACGTCTCTTCCGAGGGGCATTGAAACCGTCTTGTTAAGCTACTGTGACCTCCACCACTTTTCCAAGGGGCATTAAAACCGTCTTGTTAAGCTACTGCGACCTCCACGTCTCTACTGAGGGGCATTAAAACCCTCTTGTTAAGCTACTGTGACCTCCACCACTTTTCCAAGGGGCATTAAAACCCTTTTGTTAAGCTACTGCGACCTCCACGTCTCTTCCGAGAGGCATTAAAAGCGTCTTGTTAAGCTACTGGGACCTCCACGTCTCTTCCAAGGGGCATTATAACCGTCTTGTTAAGCTACTGCGACCTCCACCACTTTTCCAAGAGGCATTAAAACCGTCTTGTTAAGCTACTGTGACCTCCACCACTTTTCCAAGGGGCATTGAAACCATCTTGTTAAGCTACTGCGACCTCCACGTCTCTTCCGAGGGACTTCAAAACCATCTTGTTAAGCTACTGGGACCTCCACCCCTTATCCAAGGGGCATTAAAACCATCTTGTTAAGCTACTGCGACCTCCACTTCTCTTCCGAGGGGCATTAAAACCGTCTTGTTAAGCTACTGCGACCTCCACGTCTCTTCCGAGGGGCATTAAAAGCGTCTTGTTAAGCTACTGGGACCTCCACGTCTCTTCCAACGGGCATTATAACCGTCTTGTTAAGCTACTGCGACCTCCACCACTTTTCCAAGGGGCATTAAAACCGTCTTGTTAAGCTACTGCGACCTCCACGTCTTTTCCGAGGGGCATTAAAAGCGTCTTGTTAAGCTTCTGGGACCTCCACGTCTCTTCCAAGAGGCATTAAAACCATCTTGTTAAGCTACTGCGACCTCCACGTCTCTTCCGAGGGGCATTTAAACAGTCTTGTTAAGCTACTGCAACCTCCACGTTTCTTCCGAGGGGAATTAAAACCATCTTTTTGAGCTACTGCGACCTCCACGTCTCTAGCGAGGGGCATTAAAACCCTCTTGTTAAGCTACTGTGACCTCCACCACTTTTCCAAGGGGCATTAAAACCCTCTTGTTAAGCTACTGCGACCTCCACGTCTCTTCCGAGAGGCATTAAAAGCGTCTTGTTAAGCTACTGGGACCTCCACCCCTTATCCAAGGGGCATTAAAACCATCTTGTTAAGCTACTGCGACCTCCACTTCTCTTCCGAGGGGCATTAAAACCATCTTGTTAAGCTACTGCGACCTCCACGTCTCTTCCGAGGGGCATTAAAAGCATCTTGTTAAGCTACTGGGATCTCCACGTCTCTTCCAAGTGGCATTAAAACCGTCTTGTTAAGCTACTGCGACCTCCAACACTTTTCCAAGGAGCATTAAAACCGTCTTGTTAAGCTACTGCGACCTCCAAGTCTCTTCCGAGGGGCATTAAAACCGTCTTGTTAAGCTACTGTGACATCCACCACTTTTCCAAGGGGCATTAAAACCGTCTTGTTAAGCTACTGCGACCTCCACGTCTCTTCCGAGGGGAATTAAAACCATCTTGTTAAGCTACTGCGACCTCCACGTCTCTTCCGAGGGGCATTGAAAGCGTCTTGTTAAGCTACTGTGACCTCCACCACTTTTCCAAGGGGCATTAAAACCGTCTTGTTAAGCTACTGCGACCTCCACGTCTCTACTTAGGGGCATTAAAACCCTCTTGTTAAGCTACTGTGACCTCCACCACTTTTCCAAGGGGCATTAAAACCCTCTTGTTAAGCTACTGCGACCTCCACGTCTCTTCCGAGAGGCATTAAAAGCGTCTTGTTAAGCTACTGGGACCTCCACGTCTCTTCCAAGGGGCATTATAACCGTCTTGTTAAGCTACTGCGACCTCCACCACTTTTCCAAGAGGCATTAAAACCGTCTTGTTACGCTACTGTGACCTCCACCACTTTTCCAAGGGGCATTGAAACCATCTTGTTAAGCTACTGCGACCTCCACGTCCCTTCCGAGGGACATTAAAACCGTCTTGTTAAGCTACTGGGACCTCCACCCCTTATCCAAGGGGCATTAAAACCATCTTGTTAAGCTACTGCGACCTCCACTTCTCTTCCGAGGGGCATTGAAACCGTCTTGTTAAGCTACTGCGACCTCCACGTCTCTTCCGATGGGCATTAAAAGCGACTTGTTAAGCTACTGGGACCTCCACGTCTCTTCCAACGGGCATTATAACCGTCTTGTTAAGCTACTGCGACCTCCACCACTTTTCCAAGGGGCATTAAAACCGTCTTGTTAAGCTACTGCGACCTCCACGTCTCTTCCGAGGGGCATTAAAAGCGTCTTGTTAAGCTTCTGGGACCTCCACGTCTCTTCCAAGAGGCATTAAAACCATCTTGTTAAGCTACTGCGACCTCCACGTCTCTTCCGAGGGGCATTTAAACAGTCTTGTTAAGCTACTGCAACCTCCACGTTTCTTCCGAGGGGAATTAAAACCGTCTTGTTAAGCTACTGCGACCTCCACGTCTCTTCCGAGGGGCATTGAAAGCGTCTTGTTAAGCTACTGTGACCTCCACCACTTTTCCAAGGGGCATTAAAACAGTCTTGTTAAGCTACTGCGACCTCCACGTCTCTACCGAGGGGCATTAAAACCCTCTTGTTAAGCTACTGTGACCTCCACCACTTTTCCAAGGGGCATTAAAATCCTCTTGTTAAGCTACTGCGACCTCCACGTCTCTTCCGAGAGGCATTAAAAGCGTCTTGTTAAGCTACTGGGACCTCCACGTCTCTTCTAAGGGGCATTATAACCGTCTTGTTAAGCTACTGCGACCTCGACCACTTTTCCAAGAGGCATTAAAACCGTCTTGTTACGCTACTGTGACCTCCACCACTTTTCCAAGGGGCATTGAAACCATCTTGTTAAGCTACTGCGACCTCCACGTCTCTTCCGAGGGACATTAAAACCGTCTTGTTAAGCTACTGGGACCTCCACCCCTTATCCAAGGGGCATTAAAACCATCTTGTTAAGCTACTGCGACCTCCACTTCTCTTCCGAGGGGCATTAAAACCATCTTGTTAAGCTACTGCGACCTCCACGTCTCTTCCGAGGGCTATTAAAACCGTCTTGTTAAGCTAGTGCGACCTCCACGTCTCTTCCAAGGGGCATTAAAAGTGTCTTGTTAAGCTACTGGGACCTCGACGTCTCTTCCAAGGGGCATTACAACCATCTTGTTAAGCTACTGCGACCTCCACCACTTTTCCAAGGGGCATTAAAACCGTCTTGTTAAGCTACTGCGACCTCCACCACTTTTCCAAGGGGCATTGATACCATCTTGTTAAGCTACTGCGACCTTCACGTCTCTTCCGAGGGACATTAAAACCGTCTTGTAAAGCTACTGGGACCTCCACCCCTTATCCAAGGGGCATTAAAACCGTCTTGTTAAACTACTGCGACCTCCATGTCTCTTCCGAGGGGCATTAAAACCGTCATGTTAAGCTACTGCGACCTCCACGTCTCTTCCGAGGGGCATTTAAAGCGTCTTGTTAAGCTTCTGGGACCTCCACGTCTCTTCCAAGAGGCATTAAAACCATCTTCTTAAGCTACTGCGACCTCCACGTCTCTTCCGAGGGGCATTTAAACAGTCTTGTTAAGCTACTGCAACCTCCACGTTTCTTCCGAGGGGCATTGAAACCGTCTTGTTAAGCTACTGTGACCTCCACCACTTTTCCAAGGGGCATTAAAACCGTCTTGTTAAGCTACTGCGACCTCCACGTCTCTACTGAGGGGCATTAAAACCCTCTTGTTAAGCTACTGTGACCTCCACCACTTTTCCAAGGGGCATTAAAACCCTTTTGTTAAGCTACTGCGACCTCCACGTCTCTTCCGAGAGGCATTAAAAGCGTCTTGTTAAGCTACTGGGACCTCCACGTCTCTTCCAAGGGGCATTATAACCGTCTTGTTAAGCTACTGCGACCTCCACCACTTTTCCAAGAGGCATTAAAACCGTCTTGTTAAGCTACTGTGACCTCCACCACTTTTCCAAGGGGCATTGAATCCATCTTGTTAAGCTACTGCGACCTCCACGTCTCTTCCGAGGGACTTTAAAACCATCTTGTTAAGCTACTGGGACCTCCACCCCTTATCCAAGGGGCATTAAAACCATCTTGTTAAGCTACTGCGACCTCCACTTCTCTTCCGAGGGGCATTAAAACCGTCTTGTTAAGCTACTGCGACCTCCACGTCTCTTCCGAGGGGCATTAAAAGCGTCTTGTTAAGCTACTGGGACCTCCACGTCTCTTCCAACGGGCATTATAACCGTCTTGTTAAGCTACTGCGACCTCCACCACTTTTCCAAGGGGCATTAAAATCGTCTTGTTAAGCTACTGCGACCTCCACGTCTTTTCCGAGGGGCATTAAAAGCGTCTTGTTAAGCTTCTGGGACCTCCACGTCTCTTCCAAGAGGCATTAAAACCATCTTGTTAAGCTACTGCGACCTCCACGTCTCTTCCGAGGGGCATTTAAACAGTCTTGTTAAGCTACTGCAACCTCCACGTTTCTTCCGAGGGGAATTAAAACCATCTTGTTGAGCTACTGCGACCTCCACGTCTCTAGCGAGGGGCATTAAAACCCTCTTGTTAAGCTACTGTGACCTCCACCACTTTTCCAAGGGGCATTAAAACCCTCTTGTTAAGCTACTGCGACCTCCACGTCTCTTCCGAGAGGCATTAAAAGCGTCTTGTTAAGCTACTGGGACCTCCACCCCTTATCCAAGGGGCATTAAAACCATCTTGTTAAGCTACTGCGACCTCCACTTCTCTTCCGAGGGGCATTAAAACCATCTTGTTAAGCTACTGCGACCTCCACGTCTCTTCCGAGGGGCATTAAAAGCATCTTGTTAAGCTACTGGGATCTCCACGTCTCTTCCAAGTGGCATTAAAACCGTCTTGTTAAGCTACTGCGACCTCCAACACTTTTCCAAGGAGCATTAAAACCGTCTTGTTAAGCTACTGCGACCTCCAAGTCTCTTCCGAGGGGCATTAAAACCGTCTTGTTAAGCTACTGTGACATCCACCACTTTTCCAAGGGGCATTAAAACCGTCTTGTTAAGCTACTGCGACCTCCACGTCTCTTCCGAGGGGCATTAAAACTGTATTGTTAAGCTACTGCGACCTCCACCACTTTTTCAAGGGGCATTAAAACTATCTTGTTAAGCCACTGCGACCTCCACGTCTCTTCCGAGGGGCATTAAAAGCGTCTTGTTAAACCGCTCTGAACTCCACAGCTCTTCCAAGGGGCATTGAAATGTTGTTTTTAATTAACTCTAACCTCCACGACTCTTCGAACGGGCATTGCATTTCCTCCTAATATTTGGCAGCTTTTGCTTGGAAGGCATAAGCAAAGACTATGGGAGACCCACTCCCCAATAATGGGAATAATGTTTGTAATATGCTGTACTGCATGGCTCTTGTAAGGGGCATGGCAAGTTCCTCCATCCTAATTTTTGGCAGATTTTGCTTGGAAGGCATAAGCAAAGACTATGGGAGACCCACTCCCCAATAATGGGAATAATGTTTGTAATATCCTGTACTGCATGGCTCTTATAAGGGGCATTGCAAGTTCCTCCATCCTAATTTTTGGCAGCTTTTGCTTGGAAGGCATAAGCAAAGACTATAGGAGACCCACTCCCCAATAATGGGAATAATGTTTGTAATATGCTGTACTGCATGGCTCTTGTAAGGGGCATTGCAAGTTCCTCCGTCCTAATTGTTGGCAGATTTTGCTTGGAAGGCATAAGCAAAGATTATGGGAGACCCACTCCCCAATAATGGGAATAATGTTTGTAATATGCTGTACTGCATGGCTCTTGTAAGGGGCATTGCAAGTTCCTCCATCCTAATTGTTGGCAGATTTTGCTTGGAAGGCATAAGCAAACACTATGGGAGACCCACTCCCCAATAATGGGAATAACGTTTGTAATATGCTGTACTGCATGGCTCTTGTAAGGGGCATTGCAAGTTCCTCCATCCTTATTTTTGGCAGATTTTGCTTGGAAGGCATAAGCAAAGACTATGGGAGACCCACTCCCCAATAATGGGAATAATGTTTGTAATATGCTGTACTGCATGGCTCTTGTGAGGGGCATTGCAAGTTCCTCCATCGTAATTGTTGGCAGATTTTGATTGGAAGGCATAAGCCAAGACTATGGAAGACCCACTCCCCAATAATGGGAATAATGTTTTTAAGATGCTGTACTGTATGGCTCTTGTAAGGGGCATTAAAACCGTCTTGTTAAGCTACTGCGACCTCCACCACTTTTCCAAGGGGCATTCAAACAGTCTTGTTTGCACAACCCCCCTAAGGTGAGCAGCCTACCATTATTTGCACTGCCAGTTCATTATCTATCAGGTTCACACAGGCACAGCGCTTCTCCCCCCCACCCTTTCTTTGTTTTACTTGTTAAGCTACTGTGACCTCCACGTCTCTTCCAAGGGGCATTAAAACCGTCTTGTTAAGCTACTGCGATCTCCACGTCTCTTCCGAGGGGCATTAAAACCGTCTTGTTAAGCTACTGTGACCTCCACCACTTTTCCAAGGGGCATTAAAACCGTCTTGTTAAGCTACTGTGACCTCCACGTCTCTTCAAAGGGGCATTAAAAGCGTCTTCTTAAACCACTCTGAACTCCACAGCTCTTCCAAGGGGCATTGAAATGTTATTTTTAATTACCTCTAACCTCCACGACTCTTCCAACGGGCATTGCATTTCCTCCTAATTTTAGTCAGCTTTTGCTTTTCAATGCAAAGGCGAAAACTAAGGGAGACCCACTCCCCAATAATGGTTAGAAGGTTTTTAGTACGCTGTAATCCATGTTTTTTTCAAGGGTCATTGCAGTTCCTCATAATTTTTGGAAAGCCTTTCATTCACTGCTTAGGCCAACAGTGTACAGGAGACCCAGTTGCTTTAAATGGAAAAAACAGTTTAGTTAAGGCCCTCTGACCTCCATGTCACTTCCAAGGGGCATTGGAGTGCCTCAAAATTTTTGGTAGGCATTGCACTCACTGTATGCCTTATAACTGTGTAGCCGAACCGCTCCTTTTGTTACAGAAACATATCCTACAAGACATGTGTGGTTGACTGGACTGATATTGATGTGAATGGTCCCTGTTCCTCCTGCTCTTTCTCCTTTGCCACCACCTCATCCATCATTTATCACCTGAAGCTTTGTTTTATCGGGAGTCATAGAACTGGGATAATAGCAGGAAAACATCCAGCAATCCTCGGAGGGAGTAGGATATGCGCCAAAACGCTGACCATCGTTTATGAACACCCGGCTGCCACCAGGCGGCTGGGGACCGTGTGTGGACACCCGGCCGCGGGGCGGCTGGGGACCGAGTATGGACACCCGGCCGCTCCCTGGCGGCTGGGGACCGAGTGTGGACACCCGGCCGCCGGGGGGCTGGGGACTGAGTATGGATACCAGGCCACCGATGCAGCCATGAGGTAGTGGCCAGCTTCGGCCTCCTCCAAACTAAAAGGCCCCATTTCAAGTGCCAGCTAGCAGTATGGCATTGCAGCCTGGGGGTGGGTGGGTGGCAGGCTGCACACGTACGCTTGCATTAAAAGAAAACAAAGCAGATGCTAACTTCTATCATCATCATCATGCTCCTCACCTTGGCACTCTCCACTCCCCTGATGTAGAAGCCAGGTACCACCGGAGGAGTCTGATTGTCTGGTGGGCTCATCCAATGCTGCCCTAAAGCAGGTCAGGCTAAGAAAAGTGTGTGGGAAGGTGACAGGAGAAATAGGGGCGGCTGGGGACCGTTTATGGACACCCGGGCGCCCCCAGGCGACTGGGCACCGTGTGTGGACCCCCGGCCACGGGGCGGCTGGGGACCGATTATGGACACCCGGCCACCCCCTGGTGGCTGGGGACCGAGTGTGGACACCCGGCCGCCGGGCGGCTGGGGACTGAGTATGGATACCAGGCCGCCGACGCAGCCATGACGTGGTGGCCAGATTCCGCCTCCACATGCCTAAAAGGCCCAATTTAAAGTGCAAGCAAGCAGTATGGTATTGCAGCCTGGGGGTGGGTGGCAGGCTGCATACTTGCGCTTGCATAGCAAGGAATGGGAGAGGTACAATTGAACACTGCCCTGGGACAAGGACTTGAAAGGGAATAGTTGCAAGTCTGCATACTTGCGCTTGCATTGCAAGGAATGGGAGAGGTACAATTGAACACTGCCCTGGGACAAGGACTTGAAAGGGAATAGTTGCAAGTCTGCAACGACAGATGCAGGGTGGGAGGCATTTTCGCATGTGCCATGAACAGGGGGTTGGCATGCACACACTACAGCAGAATAGGCTGTCCTTTCCACTAAATGCACTGGGGAGGGCACAGGTAACGTTTTGGTATGTGCGCTTAATCTTATGTATTAGGCGCACCGGGACAAATAGGGGCGGCTGGGGACCGATTATGAATACCTCGCTGCCGAAGCAGCCATGAGGTAGTGGCCAGCTTCGGCCTCCTCCAAACTAAAAGGCCCCATTTCAAGTGCAAGCTAGCAGTATGGCATTGTAGTCTGGGGTGGGTGGGTGGCAGGCTGCACACTTACGCTTGCATTCCAAGAAAACAAAGCAGATGCTAAATTCTATCATCATCATCATGCTCCTCACCTTGGCACTCTCAACTCCCCTGATGGGGAAGCCAGGGCCCACCGGAGGAGTCAGGCCAGGCTAAGAAAAGTGTGTGGTAAGGTGACAGGAGAAATAGGGGTGGCTTGTGACCATTTATGGACACCCGGCTGCCCCCAGGTGGCTGGGGACCGAGTATGGACACCCGGCTGCCCCCTGGCGGCTGGGGACCGAGCGTGGACACCCGGCCGCCGGGCGGCTGGGAACTGAGCATGGATACCTTGCTGCCAAAGCAGCCATGAGGTAGTGGCCAGCTTCGGCCTCCTCCAAACTAAAAGGTCCAATTTAAAGTGCAAGCAAGCATGCAGTATGGTATTGCAGCCTGGGGGTGGGTGGGTGGCAGGCTGCATACTTGTGCTTACATTGCAAGGAATGGGAGAGGTACAATTGAACACTGCTCTGGGACAAGGACTTGAACGGAGATAGTTGCAAGTCTGCATCTTCTGATGCGGCAAGGATCACTTCTGATGGGCACACTTTTAGGCACTGACCTGGGAGTCAGAGATGCTTCCAGGGGTCTTCCCCATGCTGTTCCCATGTCTTTTCAGCACTGTATGCATGTGTCACACAGCACATGGCCAGAAAAGGTTGTAAAATGTTAAAATGACATTTCCCGATGAATGCATTTGTCACGGTTGAAAGCAATACAAAAGTGCAAAAACGCATGAAAAATGCTACTTGTGACCATAGCCCAAGGTGTGGAGGAGTATTTTTGTTTTTGCTTATTTATTTTACCTTATACACAAGTCTTTACTCTGGAAAGGAAATTCCTTAACATATTTCACAGGAAAGCAGTTTCAGTTTCGTTCGTTTTTGAACGTTTTATTGTGAGCCCGTAAAAGTGGCTTAATACCTCTGACCACGTTGTTGACAGCAGTGACCTGGGGATCAGAAATGCTTCCTGGGGCGATCCCCATGCTGCCCCCATGTCTTTTGAGCACTGTCACTATCGTTTTGGGCACTTTTTAGGCTTTCTACAGACTGCCAGGGGTGCCGCCGCAAAAATGCTCGGGTCTCCCATAGACTAACATTGGGCTCGTTGCTCGGGTCGAGCACCCGAGTATCACAGTGAGCTCGGCCCGATCTTCGAGCACCCGAGCATTTTAGTGGTTGCTCAACACTACCAGTAGGTCTTCCAGAGTCTGGAATTTTTTTTAAAGACTCTGCTGATAACCCCAAAAAGGCCATTTGTACCACCTGCCAGGCCAGCATCAACAGGGGTGACAAAACTACCAGCCTGACCACCACCAGCATGATCAGGCACATGTCAGCAAAGCACCCAACTGAGTGGGCCGAACCCCAGGGTCCACGACAAGTGTCCGTGGGTGTCACCACTGCTTCTTCCGCTGTTGTGTGTTCGAACCCTCCTGTTAGTTTTTTCTATCTTGTGTTTTGCGGTCACGTGACCATCTGCCTATATATTCCAGCTCCGCCCTTCTGGCTTTGCTGGACTTCAGTGTTGTTTGACTGTTTTGCTAGCCTGGTGCTTCGGTGCCTATCTCTGTCAGTTCGCTTGATCCTCTGTGACCTCTAGTACATTTTTGTCAGTTTGTCTTTTGTGTTCAACAACAACTTCTGTTTAGGAGGTGTCCCATTTTTTTCCCAGTCCTTAGTTCTTTTAGGGACCCCTCCCTTAATTCTATAGGTCTTCGTTCAGACTAGCCGAGGACGAAGGCGGGTCTGTTCACTAGGAACAGGCAGCCCGCTACATCGTAGGGATTCAGCTTAGTCTTACTGTAGGGACAGCTTTCCCCTATCTTTCCTTAGTTCTTGTTGCAGATTATAACAGTAACTCCAGCCCAAAAAAACTAAAAGGAAAGAAATTCGGGGATCAGTATGGTTTCCGTCCAGGATTTGACTCAACGCTTGCAGGGATTGTCTCTGGAGGTGGCCGAGCTCCAGCAACACGTGAGTAGCTGTTCTGGAGCGCATTTTGTCGAAACCAAGGTAGGACTGCCTGATGTTTTTTATGGTAAACAGCAAGATTTTTTTTCCTTTAAAAATGCTTGTTTGTTATATTTTCGTTTGAGACCAAGATCCTCTGGGAATGAATCACAGCACTTTGGTTTTATTATGTCACTTTTGCGCAAAGAACCACAGGGGCCTTTTCTCTTCAACCTAATGATCCGTGTTTAAGGTCTGTTGAAGAATTTTTTTCTGCTATGGAGCTATTATATGACGATCCTGATTGAATCTCATCTGCTGAATCAGAACTTAGAAGTTTGAATCAGGTGTCAGATGATGCTGAAAATTATTGCACACACTTCAGGAGATGGGCCTCAGAAGTTAAGTGGAATCATTCTGCGCTGAGATGTTTATTTCTTGCTGGTCTGAGTGAGAGGGTTAAGGATTTGCTAATTGCATTCCCTGCACCTGAGACTCTGCAGGAAGCTATGCAGTTAGCTGTTCGTGTGGACAGGAGACTGAGGTCCAGGGTGAATGATGTAAAAACTCCTGTAACGTCAGGTCCTAGTTCCCAGAAAATCTGCTCTGACAGTGGAGAAGCAATGGAGGTTGGGGCGATGTCACTCCGCTCTCAGGAAAAAGACGGGAGATTCGCCGAGGCTTTGTGTCTTTATTGTGGTAAAGCTGACCATTTGATTAAGTATTGTGAGCGTCGTTTAAGTAAAGAAAAAAAATAGGTCAGTTACGCCCGTATAGCTTGTTTACGCTCTGCAGGAGTATTTCTTTCTGGGAGTACTACTCTGCAGGGAGATTTGATTGAATTTCAGGTATTTGTGGATTGTGGTTCAACACTTAATGTGATTGATAAAGGGTTTTTGGAAAATCTTAAATTGAAATCCAAACCTTTGTCATCACCTATTTCTGTGGTTGCAATTGATAACACTCCTTTGAAATGTATTACTCACAAGACTGCTGCATTTTCCCTCACTATCAATGGAGTTCACCAAGAAATTTTGGACTTGGTTGTTTTGGATAATTAGCCCTCTCCAGTTGTTCTAGGATTGCCTTGGTTAAAACTGCACAATCCTGTATTGGACTGATCTACTAATGTGATTAAGTCTTGGAGTCCGAAGTGCTATGATAAATGTTGTAATGGTCGCATTGCGGCTGTGGAAAAAGGGGAATTACCGGTACCTATTCAAGATTTTTGGAGGGTTTTTTCGGACGAGGAGTCGCAAGTTTTACCTCCTCATAGGGATTATGATTGCGCCATTGAGTTTGTTCCGGGTGCTACTCTTCCCAAAAGTTGCTTGTTTAATCTGACTATCCCTGAAAGAAAGGCTTTGGAGGAGTATATAGAGACTAGCCTGGCTGCTGGTCACATTAGACCATTTAAGTCGCCGGTGGCAGTTGGATTCTTCTTTGTTAAAAAAAAGGACGGCGGTTTACGTCCATGTCTGGATTTTCGTAAAATTAATAAGATTACCTTACGCAATTCCTACCCATTGCCATTAATTCCTGACTTGTTTAACCAGTTAGTGGGAGCCAGGTGGTTCTCCAAAATTGATCTCCGGGGGGCATACAATTTGTTACGAGTGAAGGAGGGTGATGAATGGAAAACTGCTTTTAACACTCCGGTAGGTCATTTTGAGAATCTGGTGATGCCTTTTGGTTTTACCAATGCACCTGCATTTTTTCAGAACCTTATTAACGATGTCCTGAGACCTTTGATTGGTAAGAATGTGGTTTTGTATTTGGATGACATTTTGATTTATTCGCCAGATCTGGAGTCCCATTGGCAGAGTGTACGTGAAGTTTTGCAGTTATTAAGTGATAATTCACTCTTTGCTAAGCTGGAGAAATGTGAGTTCGCTGTGCAGAAAATTAGTTTTTTGGGCTACATTGTCTCCAGCGAGGGCTTTGAGATGGACCCTGTGAAGGTACAGGCTGTGCAGGAATGGAATAGGCCTATTGGTTTGAAATCTATACAGAGATTTTTGGGTTTTGCCAATTATTACAGGAAATTCATTAAGAATTTTTCTGTGATTGTTAAACCTCTAACCGATCTCACCAAGAAAGGTGCGAATACGGCCCAGTGGACTACTGAGGCCATTGAAGCGTTTGAGTATCTCAAAGAGAGGTTCAGTTCTGCCCCTATCCTTATGCAGCCTGGTGAGACCAAGCCTTTTTTGGTCGAGGTAGATGCTTCATCGGTGGGGGTCGGAGCAGTTTTGTCTCAGGAGAACAAGGGTGGAGTACATCCTTGTGCCTTCTTTTCGAGGAAATTTTCAGAAACCGAACTGAATTATGATGTTGGAAATCGGGAGTTGCTGGCTATTAAACTTGCGTTTGAACATTGGCGTCATCTTTTGGAAGGCGCTAGATTTCCTATTCAGGTTTTCACAGATCATAAGAATTTGATCTATCTGGATGCTGCCAAGCGCTTGAATGCCCGTCAAACTAGGTGGGCACTTTTTTTTTCTCGGTTTCATTTTTCTGTTACCTATATCCCTGGTACTAAGAATGTTAAAGCCTATGCTTTATCTCGCAGTTTCTCTCTTACGGTCGGTGCCGAGGGGGAGGAGAGCATTTTACAGAAAGGAGTTGTGGTGGCGGCTTTGGACTTCGTTTTGGAGAATGGGATTCTGAAAGCTCAAGATGATGCTCCATCTAACACTCCCCATGGGAGGTTGTTCGTGCCTTGAGCCTTTAGGAGAGATTTGTTTGTGGAGTGTCATGAGTCTCGGTTGGCAGGTCATCCAGGAATTTCGGAAACTAAGAGACTTATCAGTCGCAGTTTTTGGTGGCCTGGATGGCAGAAGGAAGTCATCAAGTGGGTGCGTCAGTGTACTGTGTGTGCTAGGTCAAAGGCTTCACATATTCCTACTGCGGGGTTGCTTTGCCCTCTGGAAGTTCCTAGTGCGCCTTGGACGCATCTCACAATGGATTTTATTACTGATCTTCCTGTGTCCGAGGGTTTTACTGTCATCTGGGTGGTCGTGGAGCGTTTTAGTAAGATGTGTCACTTGGTTCCATTCATTAAGTTGCCCTGCGCCAAGACACTCGCTAAGGCGTTTGTTAAGGAGATTGTCAAACTCCATGGCGTTCCCACAGATATTGTTTCTGATAGAGGACCTCAGTTTGTGGCTCGCTTTTGGCGTGCTTTTTGTGACAGGTTGGGAGTCCATTTGTAATTTTCGTCTGGTTATCATCCTGAGTCTAATGGACAGTCTGAAAGAAAGTACCAGGATGTTGAACAGTTTTTGCGTTGTTTTGTGGCAGACAATCAAGAAGTGTGGTCTGAGTTTCTGCCTCTCGCAGAATTTGCTCTTAACAATCATACATCCTCCTCTGCAGGGTGTTCTCCCTTTTTTGTTGTACTGGGAGACATCCGTCTTTTGGTTCGTTCTCCAAATTAGGGTCGGCGGTGCCGGAGGAGGAGAATTTTTCCGGTGATTTGGATAGAGTTTGGACTAATGTACGTTGCAACCTTCAAGAGGTTAACAAGAAATTCAAGAAGTATTTTGACAGGAAACGTAAATAGGTTTTGTTTACTGTGGGTGACATGGTTTGGTTGTCCTCGAAGAACCTGCGGTTGAGGATTCCCTCTAAAAAACTGGGTCCTAAGTTTGTGGGTCCATTTAAAGTGCTTCATGTTGTTAACCCGTCTGCTGTTAGGTTGGATGTCCCTACTTCCTGGAAGATTAATCCTGTGTTTCATGTTTCCTTGTTGAAAAAGGCTGACGTTTCTGATAGGCACGCCACTGTCACAGTTCCTCCTGTGGTGGAAGACGGCGAATTTGAGATTTCGCGCATCTTGAATTCTAGATGGCATAGAGGGAGATTACAGTATCTTGTCTCCTGGAAGGGTTTCGATCCCGAAGAAAACTCATGGGTAAGGACGGATGATGTCTCTGCTCCTAGGCTTATTAAAGCTTTCCACAGGAGGCTTCCGGATAGGCCTGGGCCTGGAGGATCCGGAGGATCCTCATAAAAGAGGGGGTACTGTTAGAACCCTCCTGTTAGTTTTTTCTATCTTGTGTTTTGCGGTCAAGTGACCATCTGTCTATATATTCCAGCTCTGCCCTTCTGGCTTTGCTGGACTTCAGTGTTGTTTGACTGTTTTGCTAGCCTGGTGCTTCGGTGCCTATCTCTGTCAGTTCGCTTGGTCCTCTGGGACCTCTAGTACATTTTTGTCAGTTTGTCTTTTGTGTTCTACAACAACTTCTGTTTAGGAGGTGTCCCATTTTTGTCCCAGTCCTTAGTTCTTTTAGGGACCCCTCCCTTAATTCTATAGGTCTTCGTTCAGACTAGCCGAGGACAAAGGCGGGTCTGTTCACTAGGAACAGGCAGCCCGCTACATCGTAGGGATTCAGCTTAGTCTTACTGTAGAGACAGCTTTCCCCTATCTTTCCTTAGTTCTTGTTGCAGATCATAACATTGTGCGTGTAAGAGAACCCCCTGTTGTGCGTGCAAAGCAATCCCCTGTCCATACTGCACGCAAAGATGCCCCCTCCTCTCAGTCTTCACTTGTTATGGCAGTTTCTCAAGAAACAGCATCAACGTCCACGTCCCACCGCAGCGTTCAATTGTCCATATCCCAGACCTTTGAACGAAAGCGGACATTCGCAGCCAACGCCCCACAGGCCACAGTCCTAAATTCGCACATTTCACGACTGCTTGCATTGGAAATGCTGCCTTTTAGGCTGGTGGAGACGGAATCCTTCTGCAATAGTGTTGAGCCACCCCTGTAGTGTTCGAGTTCGGTTCGGTTCGTTGAACACCCGTGTGTTCGCCGAACTGTTCGTCGAACTGTTCGTCGAACACCTTCGAACACCGTTAAAACCAATGGCAGGCAAACAAAAACACATAGAAACACATAGAAAACACCTTCAAAGGTGTCCAAAAACTGACAAACTGCTCAGAAGACATAACTAACACATGGAAAAGTGACAAGTACATATAGTCATGCGAAAAGAAAAGAGGTGGAGGAGTAAAAGGAGGGGGAGACACAGATATAGGCATGTCATGCCCTTCTAAAATCCAAAAAGTGAGAAGCCGACACGGCCAGTCCGCTCCTGCCCGTGCCACCTCCGTGTCGCTGGGTTTGTGCCAGAGCCGCGGTAAACCCTGACGGCCAGCCCCCCTCTCCCAATACTGGTGCCTGTCCGCTGGTGGGTCGAGCGAGCCCCCCTGTGGTGGAGGCAGCTCTAAGCTTTTTAATTTAAATTGTCTCTCTAATTTGAATGAATACACTTTAAATCCATTTACAAGGATCTATTGGAGGGCAAGTCTCATGCCAGCAGCCGCGTAATTCCAGCTCCAGTAGTGTCCACTAAAGCTGCTGCAGTTAAAAAGCTTTTATAAGGATCGAGCTCGGCTGTCCACCGCAAGGCATCCTACTGCCAGTACCAGCCCCTATGCCTTGGGGTGCCTCCTGATGCTCTTCACTGAGTATCCCGTGGTCCCGAAGCATTTCCTTTGAAAAAATTAAGTGTCCAAACTACAGGTGGTGTAGCTTGCTTAACAGCCGGGATAATCCGCTGACTAGAAGACACTGCTACTAGACACAAAGTATTTCCTGGGCTAGATGCAGTTAAAAATTTGTAATTAGATACTCTCGTTGGATGCTGAGAAAGCATTCCATAGAGTCTCCTGGCACGCCATATATTATTCTCTTAAAAAGTTTGGGGTAGGGGTCTAGGGCAGGGTTCCCCAACTCCAGTCCTCAAGGCCCACCCCTCAAGGTCATGTTTTCAGGATTTCCTTAGTATTGCACAGGTGATGGAATTATTGCCTGTGCAGGTGATGGAATTATCACCTGTGTAATACTAAGGAAATCCTGAAAACATGACCTGTTGGTGGGCCTTGAGGACTGGAGTTGGGGAACCCTGGTCTAGGGGACCCTTTTATAGCCAAAATCACGGCCCTGTATCGCAATACGTCACCTAGGCTGAAGATAAATGGAACTGTAGCACCCTGAGGGCTCGGTTGCTACAGAGGTATTGCACCTCACCCAGAGGTGTGATATCTCACTCTCAGGTAAGGATGGAGTGTGGATCAGGACCCAACACCTGCATGCATTACACCACATTGCCGTGGGGCAGGGCGACCAATATGCCCCTGAGATGGGCACGACAGTCCCTGTCCCTGGCTGGAGTGGGGGGAGGGAACACTGAGGAAGGGGAACCCTGTAGTGCAGGAGCAGGGAGGAAGCAGTTCCTGTTTGCATTGAGAAGGGAGTATAAAAGGTGGGCACCATCTTAGTTCAGTGCAGAGAAGTCTGAGCAGAAGTGACAGGGAGCAGGGGCTCTGCATGAGCTCTGCTCCGGAGGCGGACCTAGTAACAGAGGCCCAGGCCTGGAAGAGGGAGAAGGAAAGAAGAGGAGCGGAGAAGGCTCCAGGAACGAGGAACGAAGGGATCCCAGGGGTGCGGACGGGCGAGTCGCCACCGCACGCCCGAATCCACCTGCGTGGAGGGGTCAGGCCAAAGGGGGAGACCGGTCCCCGAAACTAGTGGAGGCGGGAAACGACCCTCAGCTTGAAACCGGAGGCTGTGACATTTTATGTGGCGCAGCCCCTCGCTACACCCGCTAGGAAGGCACCACATAGGGTCAGGGAAACTGGCGCCAAGTTTACCAAGAGGAGGCCCGAGGCAGGCGGACAGAAGGGTTGGTAAGAAAGGCCAGACAAAGGACACACAAAGGGGGTCCTGTGAAGCGCTCCAAAGTTATCTGGGAGTTGTCTGAGCCCCGTTACCTGCAGACGTGGTCTGGATAATAAGAACTGTGAGTAAAGGCCCTGGACTGCATCACTGACTCCGTGTCGTTACTGCCGCTGCCCTGCACCATCACCCCCATCCTCCGCATACACTGCCCTGAGGCTATACTCCTCCCGTGGGGAGTTATGCTACGCTCTGCTGCACCCACAACACCAGCCTCAGCGGTCTGCCCTGCAGCGGCGGTTCACTCTGACCGCAATCCGCGGGTGGCGTAGTCGGACATTTAAACATCAAAACGACATAAATAGTTCCGCCACTGGTTTGACCGCCCTGAGCCACGGAACCGGGTCTCCGCCACGGAGACTACAACCACCAACATCCACCAAAAAGGGTCCGACTCCGGGTGTCCCAAGGCCCAGGGGGCGCGTCAGAACATTTTCATCACCTTTCATAATCACCAATGGGACAAGGCAGGGATGTCCTCTGTCCCCTCTCTTATACATCCTAGTGACGGAGCACCTGCTCTCATCAATTCGCCATAACCCCAATATTAGGTGGATTGAGGTGGGAGGCACCGAGTACAAGTGCTCTCTATTTGCTGATGATGTCCTAGTATATATCACTCAATCACATATATCCATCCCTGCTGTTATGGCTGAAATAGATCACTTTGTTACATGGTCAAATTTTAAAATCAATGCAGTTAAGTCTGAGGCCCTCGATGTCTCCCTCCCCAAATCCATACAGGATTCCATCCAGTCCAACTTTCCCTTTGCCTGGCCCTCACAGGGTATCAAATACTTAGGAATTCCTATTCATAGAGACCTCTCCCATCTATGTTATCTTAATTTTGGGCCCTTTATTGAACAACTCCATACAGACCACGGTTGGCAAGTTAGAACTGTAAGATTCACTACGTGAACCACTGGTGTTTTGTGGAAAAGCACATGTACACTGTGTTCCAAATTATTATGAAAAAAGTGTTTAGGAGTGATAAGGGACGAATTTGTTTGTTTGTCAGTTAAACTCATTGATGGTGATGTGTGTCAGGGCTCTTTATATCACTGTAAGCAATTGCAGACACCTGTGCTAATTAGTTTGGCAGGTGTGTCCAATGAAAGGCAAGACTACTTAAGAAGGCTGTCCCACATTGTAGCGTCGGCGTCCCTGCCCTCTGCTAGGCAGGGACGCTGTTCCCCTCACCTCTCTGCTCCGAGCCCGGCGTCCTCCTCCCGCTCTGCTGGCAGCGCGCGCTCCTTCCCGGCCACTGTACTTAGGGCGCGCGCGCGCTTCCTCCCTCTTAAAGGGGCCGCGCGCGCCGTCCTAAGGAGTCCCCGGCCAATGGCCGGAGGACTTCACCATATATAAGGCACCTCCTCCAAAATGGAGGTGCCCGAGCAATGTTGTTGCACTGTTCACTACTCTGATTCAGCCCTCAGGTCCCGTTGCCAGTTACCTGCCTGATTCCTGCCAGAGTCCTGCCAGTTTGCTGTCTGTTTCCTGCCTGATATTCCTGCTACCTGCTTGCTAGCCTGAGGTCCGACGGTCTGCCTTCCTACTCCTGTCAGTCTGTCTATGGACCAGCTTGGCCGCTCACCTGGGAGCGCACATCTGCTACCTGCCTGCTAGCCTTCCTGGAGGCTCTGCCGTCACGTGCTGTGACCACCTGCTATTCCAGAGACTCCTGCCCGCTCACCTGGGAGCGCACATCTGCTACCTGCCTGCTAGCCTTCCTGGAGGCTCCGCCGTCACGTGCTGTGACCACCTGCTATTCCAGAGACTCCTGCCCGCTCACCTGGGAGCGCTCCTCCGCTACCTGCCTGCTTGCCTACCTGGAGGCTCCGCCGTCACGTGCTGTGACCACCTGCTATTCCAGAGACTCTTGCCCGCTCACCTGGGAGCGCTCATCTGCCACCTGTCTGTTGGACTTCCTGGAGGCTCCGCCGTCACATGCTGTGACCACCCGATTATCCAGAGACTCTCGCCTGCTCACCTGGGAGCTCACGTCTATCATCTGCCGCCACAGGTCGTACCAATCCTTTACCCAGAGACTGCCCCGGTCACTTGCCGTGACCTCCTGCCCGTTCATCCAGAGACTGCCCCGGTCACTTGCCGTGACCTCCTGCCCGTTCATCCAGAGACTGCCCCGGTCACTTGCCGTGACCTCCTGCCCGTTCATCCAGAGACTGCCCCGGTCACTTGCCGTGACCTCCTGCCCGTTCATCCAGAGACTGCCCCGGTCACTTGCCGTGACCTCCTGTCCGTTCATTCAGAGACTGTCCCGGTCACCTGCTGTGACTGCCTGCCCGTCTACCCTGGTCGCCACCCGCTCCCTTACAAGGACCGCCCCCTTGTATAGTAGCTCAGAGGTTCCGCCTCCCAGACCCGTTACAGTTTGCTCGGGCCATGGAACCCGGTGGCACCCAAGCTCCCTCGCTCTCGGACCTCTGTCATGAACTGTCCCGTCAGAGGTCCCAACAGGAGTCCATCCTGGGTCACCTGCGGAATGTCAATTCTCGCCTGGACACTCTGACTGCTCCACCAGCAACCACCGCCAGTGCCATGACTCGCAACCCGGCAGCTCCGCTGCCCACCAATACCATGGTATCCTACCCCGGACCCCGGCTTTCTGCACCTCCTCGCTTCGGAGGCGACTCCGCCCAGGCTCGGGGCTTCATAAATCAGTGCACCCTGCACTTTGAACTCCTGTCCCACCAGTTTAACTCCGACCGGGCCAAAATTGCCTTCATCATGTCCCATCTCACCGGGGAGGCCCTGGCCTGGCTAAATCCTCTATGGGAGAGAGGAGACCCCCTGGTGTCCGACTTGCCTGCCTTTCTCATGGCTTTCCGGAAAGTCTTCGACGAACCCGGACGGAAGACCTCATCCGCATCATCTCTGCTACGCCTCCGTCAGGGAAGTCTCACCGTGGGCCAATATGCCATACGGTTCCGTACCCTTGCCTCGGAGCTGGCCTGGGATAACGACGCTCTGGTATCCGTCTTCTGGGAGGGTCTGTCCGGCCGTATTAAAGATGAACTTGCCGGTCGGGACATTCCTACCACTCTCGATGACCTAATAACTCTTGCCACCCGGATTGACCTACGGTTCCAGGAGCGTGCCAAAGAGGTCACCCGTGAGAGGAGGTTTCCACGTCTAGCTCCTACTTTTCAGAAATCCGTCTCTCCCCAGGTACACTCTCCTGAGCCTATGCAGGTCGACCAGACCAAGATGGTCAAAACCCGTCAGGACTTACGCCGTGCCGAAGGGAGCTGCTTCTACTGTGGCAGTAAGGAGCACCGGATCCGTACCTGCCCGGAGAGGTCGGGAAACGCCTGTGTCTAGGTTCGCTCAGAGAGGTCAACCTAGACAAGAATAAATCCTCTCCATCTCTGCTACTGTCAGTCTCTATTATCTGCGGGGAGAATCGTTATTTCGAACTAGCCCAACTTGACTCTGGAGCGGCCGGGAATCTTATCTCACAGTCCCTGGTAGAAAAATACCGCATTCCCACCAAACCTCTGGCTGTACCATTATCTGTCGCTGCTGTGGATGGGGGCCTCTTACCACGTCCCATCCAACTCATCACCGAATCCGTAACTCTGCAGGTGGGAATGCTGCATTCTGAAAGCATCTCTTTTCATGTTCTGCCTGGACTCTCTCACGCCCTCTTACTAGGTCTACCTTAGCTCCAGAGACATGCACCCGTGCTTGACTGGCAGACCGGAGAAGTCCTTCGCTGGGGACAGGACTGTCATAAGACTTGTTTGGTTCCTGTTCATCCCGTCCGTCCTTCTCCTACCCCAACTAATCTACCTGGACTTCCGATTCCCTATTGGTCATTTGCTGATGTCTTTAATAAAAAGGAGGCAGAGACATTACCCCCTCATAGACCATACGACTGTCCTATCGACCTGTTACCCGGTACTACTCCTCCCCGTGGGCGTATTTACCCATTGTCCGCTGCTGAGACCCGGTCGATGTCCGAATATATTGAGGAGAATTTGGCCAGGGGATTCATCCGGAAATCTACCTCCCCGGCGGGAGCAGGCTTCTTCTTCGTAAAAAAGAAGGACGGCTCTCTCCGTCCCTGTATAGACTATAGAGGCCTTAACCAGATCACGGTGAAGAATAAGTACCCCCTTCCGCTCATTCCAGAATTATTTGATCGCCTGAGGGGGGCTAGAGTCTTCACCAAACTGGACCTCCGTGGGGCGTACAACCTGGTCCGTATCCGTCAAGGGGATGAATGGAAGACTGCATTCAACACCCGGGACGGCCACTATGAATATCTGGTAATGCCCTTTGGTCTCTGTAACGCTCCTGCCGTCTTTCAAGTGTTGGTCAATGACATCTTCCGGGACCTTCTCTACTCCTGCGTTGTGGTGTACCTGGACGACATCTTGGTCTTCTCTCCGGATCTCCAGACTCACCGGAGGGACGTTCGTCAGGTCCTGCTCAGGCTCAGGCAGAACCACCTCTTCGCTAAATATGAGAAGTGCCTCTTTGAGCAGACCTCGCTTCCGTTTTTGGGCTACATTATTTCTCAGACCGGCCTACGAATGGATCCAGAGAAACTGTCTGCCATCGAGAAATGGCCCCGACCGGAGGGGTTGAAGGCCATTCAGCGGTTCCTGGGCTTCGCCAACTACTACCGCCTCTTCATACCGCACTTCTCTTCCCGGACTGCCCCAATTTCCGCGCTCACCCGTAAGGGTACTAATCCCAAAGAGTGGCCGCCCGAAGCAGAGGAGGCCTTTCTTTCCTTAAAACAGGCCTTCTCTTCCGCCCCGGTGCTGCATCGTCCGGACGGCAACAAGCAGTTCTTTCTGGAGGTTGACGCCTCCTCCTCTGGAGCCGGAGCTGTACTTACTCAAAAATCTACTTCCGGGAGGATGGTAACTTGCGGCTTCTTCTCCAAACTCTTCTCCTCTTCTGAGCACAATTATTCCATAGGAGACCGAGAGTTATTGGCCATCAAGCTGGCATTGGAGGAGTGGCGTTACCTACTCGAGGGGGCTCTTCATCCGTTAATAATTTACACTGACCACAAGAACTTGGCTTATCTCCAGCATGCCCAGAGACTTAATCCGCGCCAAGCCCGGTGGTCCTTGTTTTTTGCTCGCTTTGATTTTGTTCTACATTTTCGCCCGGCTGACAAGAACATCAAAGCAGACGCCTTGTCCCGATCCTTTCTGGTATCTGATCTCGAGGAAGAACCTAAACATATCATCGATCCCGCCAGAGTAATGCAGGTGGCTCCCGTGAGTCTAAATCGTCTCCCTCCCGGTAAGACGTTCGTATCGGTACCTGATCGGGAGAAGATCCTACACTGGGGTCATTCGTCTAAACTAGCTGGCCACGCCGGTCAGAAAAAGACCCTCCAGCTTATTTCCCGGCACTACTGGTGGCCTAACCTGCGCAAGGATGTAATAGACTTTGTTTCTGCCTGTGTGTCCTGTGCCCGCAACAAAGTTCCGAGACACCTGCCAGCCGGTCGCCTTCTTCCTCTGCCAGTACCTGCTGCCCCCTGGCAGCATATAGCGATGGACTTCATAACTGATCTTCCCGTCTCTGCCGGTTGTACAGTCATTTGGGTGGTCGCTGACCGCTTTTCCAAGATGGCTCACTTCATTCCCCTGCCAGGCCTCCCGTCTGCACCCGAGCTGGCTAAAGACTTTATCCGCCACATCTTCCGTCTTCATGGCCTGCCCCGTCACATCGTGTCGGATCGTGGGGTACAGTTCACTTCTCGTTTCTGGAGAGCCACTTGTAAATTGCTAGACGTCACCCTGGACTTCTCCTCCGCTTACCACCCACAGTCTAATGGTCAAGTGGAGCGGATCAATCAGATCCTGACCAGTTACCTCCGGCACTTCGTTAATGCCCACCATTCTGACTGGGTGGATCTCCTGCCATGGGCCAAATTCTCGTACAACAATCACGAGAGCGAATCTTCCTCCAAATCCCCGTTTTTTGTAGTCTTCGGTCAGCATCCTCGGATCCCGTTTCCCGTCTCCACCTCGGTGGACAATCCGGCTGCGGAATCTCTTGTTAACAAATTTTCCTCCACATGGGAGAGTACCCGGTCCGCACTCCTTCTGTCATCCGAGCGTATGAAAAGACATGCTGACAAAAAACGTCTGGATCCTCCTCAATTCCGTCCAGGGGATAAGGTCTGGCTCTCGTCCAAGTATGTCCGGCTCAAGATTCCTTCCTATAAGTTAGGGCCTCGGTTCATCGGTCCTCTGGAAATCATCAGTCAGATCAACCCGGTGGCCTATAAATTGAAACTCCCGGCCAACTTGCGGATCCCTAACTCCTTCCATGTATCTCTCCTCAAACCTGTGGTACTTAGCTCTTTTTCCAAGTCTACAGGCACGCCTCCTGCTCCGGTTTCCGCTGAAAACGAATTTGAGGTAGAGAACATTCTGGCCACCAAAAGGGTAAGAGGGAAGACCTTTTTTCTAGTAGATTGGAAGGGGTTTGATCCTGAAGAGAGAACGTGGGAGCCCCGGGAGAACATCCATGCCCCTCTCATCCTTGCTAAATTTCTGTCTGGCCTAAAAAAGGGGGGGCCTAAAGGGGGGGTACTGTAGCGTCGGCGTCCCTGCCCTCTGCTAGGCAGGGACGCTGTTCCCCTCACCTCTCTGCTCCGAGCCCGGCGTCCTCCTCCCGCTCTGCTGGCAGCGCACGCTCCTTCCCGGCCACTGTGTTTAGGGCGCGCGCGCGCTTCCTCCCTCTTAAAGGGGCCGCGCGCGCCGTCCTAAGGAGTCCCCGGCCAATGGCCGGAGGACTTCACCATATATAAGGCACCTCCTCCAAAATGGAGGTGCCCGAGCAATGTTGTTGCACTGTTCACTACTCTGCTTCAGCCCTCAGGTCCCGTTGCCAGTTACCTGCCTGATTCCTGCCAGAGTCCTGCCAGTTTGCTGTCTGTTTCCTGCCTGATATTCCTGCTACCTGCTTGCTAGCCTGAGGTCCGACGGTCTGCCTTCCTACTCCTGTCAGTCTGTCTATGGACCAGCTTGGCCGCTCACCTGGGAGCGCACATCTGCTACCTGCCTGCTAGCCTTCCTGGAGGCTCTGCCGTCACGTGCTGTGACCACCTGCTATTCCAGAGACTCCTGCCCGCTCACCTGGGAGCGCACATCTGCTACCTGCCTGCTAGCCTTCCTGGAGGCTCCGCCGTCACGTGCTGTGACCACCTGCTATTCCAGAGACTCCTGCCCGCTCACCTGGGAGCGCTCCTCCGCTACCTGCCTGCTTGCCTACCTGGAGGCTCCGCCGTCACGTGCTGTGACCACCTGCTATTCCAGAGACTCTTGCCCGCTCACCTGGGAGCGCTCATCTGCCACCTGTCTGTTGGACTTCCTGGAGGCTCCGCCGTCACATGCTGTGACCACCCGATTATCCAGAGACTCTCGCCTGCTCACCTGGGAGCTCACGTCTATCATCTGCCACCACAGGTCGTACCAATCCTTTACCCAGAGACTGCCCCGGTCACTTGCCGTGACCTCCTGCCCGTTCATCCAGAGACTGCCCCGGTCACTTGCCGTGACCTCCTGCCCGTTCATCCAGAGACTGCCCCGGTCACTTGCCGTGACCTCCTGCCCGTACATCCAGAGACTGCCCCGGTCACTTGCCGTGACCTCCTGTCCGTTCATTCAGAGACTGTCCCGGTCACCTGCTGTGACTGCCTGCCCGTCTACCCTGGTCGCCACCCGCTCCCTTACAAGGACCGCCCCCTTGTATAGTAGCTCAGAGGTTCCGCCTCCCAGACCCGTTACACACATTATTAAGCAGCCTACATTTTCTGCCAAAATGGGAAAGAAAAAGGATGTGTCGGCTGCTGAGAAGCAACAAATTGTGGAGTGTTTAGGTCAAGGCATGACTACAATCAACATTGTGCGATGATCAGGATGAAGTGTCTTGGCAATCAAGAAGTATGTAGCTGATTCACAGTACACACGTGTGCGTGCTGATAAGGGCAAATTGAGGACTCTTTCCTACAGGCAATTACGTCAGGTTAAAAGAGCAGCGGCAAAAAAGCCTTGTCACAGTGTGGCAACCCAGTAGTCAGGATTACTTCGAATTCTGACAATCTGAGGGTCATGTTGCAGGTAGTGCAGCAAGAAGGCACTTACGTGTCTTGCGCATCTCGGAGCCCCAAAACTATTTTCCGGGCTAGATGCAGCTAAAAATTATTATTAATTTTAAATCTGGTGGAGCTTAGTATAGATGGCCTAATAGAATCAGTACTGCACACTGCTACAAAGCCCAAATTATTTTCCAGCCAAGATACAGATAAACATGATTAGTAATTTTAAATCTGGTGGAGCTTAGTATAGATGGCCTAATAGAATCAGTACTGCACACTGCTACAAAGCCCAAATAATTTTCCTGCCAAGATACAGATAAACATGATTAGTAATTTGAAAGCTTAAAATGGTTGGTGAGGTGATTTTAACCAATCATCAAGCTTTTACCTTCCCCAGGATGACAAAGGGGTAGAAAAGTAGTTTCGGATCCATGATTTGTTCATCTTTATAAACATGAGTCTGTCTACATTATCAGTGGAGAGCCGCGTGCGCTTGTCTGTCAGCACACCACCAGCAGCGCTGAACACACGTTCAGACAGAACGCTGGCTGCGGGGCATGACAAGATCTCCAAGGCGTAAGTGGCTAGCTCCGGCCATTTATCCAGATTGGAAGCCCAAAAAGAGCAAGGGTCCAGTGACACAGTCATGGCTTCAATGTTTACTTGGAGATACTCCTGTACCATCGTCTCTAGGCGTTGACTATGTATCAGACTTCTTGTCTCCTGTGGCCTTGCAAAGAATGGGCTAAAAAAGTGGTGAAATGATTCCGCAAAATTGATGTTACCAGCAGATACTGTGTTTCTGTTACGGTTTGAGTGCTGAACACTCGACGGTCCCACGGTTGGCAAGTTGGAACTGTGAGATTCAGTACGTGCACCACTGGTGTTTTGTGGAAAAGCACATGTAAGATTCTGCAACAGTCTCTGCTGATACTCCTGCATGCGTGCATCTCTTTCTATGGCAGGAATAATTTCTGCAAATTTACTTTTGTACCGGGGATCTAACAGTGTGGCAACCCAGTAGTCAGGATTATTTCTAATTCTCACAATTCGAGGGTCATGTTGCAGGTAGTGCAGCAAGAAGGCACTCATGTGTGTTGCGCATCCAGGAGCACCAAGTCCCTGTTGTGTTGGTGGCGAGGTAACAATCATGCTTCCTTCCTCTGTCCTCTCCCCCCAACCTCGCACAACAGAAATGTGATCAAGGTCTCCCTCATCTGATGAGTCTTCCATCAGTTCGTCCTCCACTTCTTCCTGGGCTCCTGCACCTTCCTCACTAGTTTGGCTGCTACCATGCGCCCTGGTAAAACCATCTCCCCCACCCTCACATGCCTGCCGCCTTGGTGCTGCCGACCGTCTGAACCTTGCAGATGTTAGCCCTTCCGCATACAACTCCTCCTCCTCTACTTCCTCCACCTCCTGTTGTGCCACCACCTGACTCCGAATTCTGTTTAACATGTGCTCCAGCATGTAAATCACCGGAATAGTCATGCTGATAATGGCATCGTCAGCACTAAACATCTTCGTCGCCATTTCAAAACTGTGCAGAAGGGTGCATAGGTCCCTGATCTGAGACCATTCCTCCAGCGTGATTTGCCCCACCTCTGGATCTCGTTGGCCCAGGCTATACGTCAGAACGTATTGCACCAGGGCTTGTCGGTGCTGCCACAGTCGCTGCAACATGTGCAGAGTTGAATTCCACCGGGTAGGCACATCGCATTTTAGCCGGTGAAGTGGCAGGCCCAACGACTTCTGTAGAGATGTGAGTCGCTGAGCTGCGGGATGCGAACGGCGGAAGTGAGCACACAGCGACCGTGCCCTCTGCAGAAGGCCATTCAGTCCGGGATAGTGGGCTAAAAATTGCTGGACCACCAGGTTCAACACGTGAGCCATACAAGGCACGTGTGTGACATTGCCCCGGCGAAGGGCCGATCCCAGGTTTGCAGCATTGTCGCACACGGCCTTCCCTGGTTTCAGGTCCAGTGGAGACAACCATTCATGAAATTGGTTCTCCAGAGCTGACGACAACTCCTCAGCTGTGTGACTAACATTTCCCAGACATTTCAAAGTAAAAACCGCCTGATGACGTTGAGCCCTACTGCCAGCATAGTAAGGAGGTGTGCAGGATCCCTTCTGCGCAGTTAGAAAGCTTGTGGCATGACCAGACAGGCTTTGGGTGCAGGTGGAGGACCGAGAGGAGGTTGAGGAGGCAGAAGCAGTGGAGGAACTTTGACATAAAGAGGATTGACGCACAACTCGTGGGGACGGCAAGACTTGGACAGCAGCCCCTTGTCCTGCTGTCACCATAGTTACCCAGTGCCCAGTCAGCGACATGTAACGCCCCTGTCCATGCCTACTCGTCCAAGTGTCTGTGGTGAAATGCACCCTGTCACACACAGAGTTTCTCAAAGAAGCGGTGATGTTGTGTGCGACATGCTGGTGGAGCGCAGGCACACCTTTCTTTGAGAAGTAGTGCCGACTGGGCATCTGGTACTGGGGCACTGCGACGGACATAAGGTCTCGAAAATCCTCTGTGTCCACCAGGCGGAAAGGCAGCATTTCTGTAGCAAAGAGCTTGCAGATGGTGAAATTCAACCTCTTAGCTTTCTCATGGCTAGGAGGAAATGGTCTTTTACTTGTCCACATCTGAGGGACCGAGGGCTGGCTATTGTGCTTAGACGGGGTTGATAAGGGTGTCCCCGGCAAACTGCCGGTCTGTGAGGAAGATGCAGGCGGACATGTTAGGTTTAGAGATGAGCGTTGTTCTACTCGAACTGTTCGCCAATCTCAAATTCGAGCTGTTTTGGGCGGTGTTCGAGCCGTTCGGCGAACACGAACAATTTGAGAAAAATTCGGCTGTTCTAGGTTATGTTCGATAACTGTTCGTGCACCAAAATCATAACTGGATTTTTTCTCAGTAATGATGAAAATTAATGTTAATACGCAGTTTGAGTGTACAGCGGGGTGGGGGGAGGGGCAGGGGATGGATCTCTGCAGGAACAATGAAGATCTCCATTTTTTTTTCTCTTTCCCGCATTTGCAGTGGGGAGGTGCAATCTGTCAGCCTATCAGCAGCGCACACACGGAGCGAAGTGCTTTTTTTCACACAAGCAAGGGCATGTGTCATTGGCAGTGTATGTCACATGTCCTTGCCCTATAAGACCAAGCCATTTTCCCCATCGCCACCATTTTCTCACTGCTGCAGCTGCGTGTTAGACGGCACCGCTGTTGCTGTGTGCGCTATACCTTGTTAATTTCAAGCCAATTTTCGCACAAATATACAGATAGCTTGGGAGTAGGGAATAGTTGTGATTGCAGTCCTTTTAAGGACTAGGTTACAGCATTTCCTACGACTTTTATCAGGGAGGTCTGTGCTCTTAAATAGATAGGTTGTGGGAGTAAAGACTAATTGTAATTGGAGTCCTTTTCAGGACTAGGTTACATGAGTTCCTATCAGTTTTTGCCAGGCAGGTCTGTGCCAGTGCTGTGCAAGTTTTTTTCACAGCATTTGGCTGAATCTAGCAAAGCTAATCCTTTTTGGCCTATTGCAGAGTGTGTTAGTCAGTGGAGTAGCCTATCTGTGTTGCAAGATATAACACCTGTGTATAGAATACCAATTTTTTTACTGCACCTAGTGAAGTAAAATCTTTTGGGCATAACATCATTCTATTAGTCCATCTATACTGACCTCCATCAGGTTGCAAACTGAATATAATTTTTTTCTGCATCTAGCTCTGAAAAAATATTTGGGCTTCTAGCAGTGTGTGGGACTTGGTCTATTAGTCCATCTATACTGACCTCCATCAGGTTGCAAATTAAAAATAATTTTTTTCTTCATTTAGCTCTGAAAAAATATTTGGGCTTCTAGCAGTGTGTGGGACTTGTTCTATTAGTCCTTCTATACTGACCTCCAGCAGGTTGCAAATTGAATATAATTTTTTTCTGCATCTAGCTCTGAAAAAATAGTTGGGCTTCTAGCGGTGTGTGGGACTTGGTCTATTAGTCCATCTATACTGACCTCCATCAGGTTGCAAATTAAAAATATTTTTTTTCTGCATCTAGCTCTGAAAAAATATTTGGGCTTCTAGCAGTGTGTGGGACTTGGTCTATTAGTCCATCTATACTGACCTCCATCAGGTTGCAAATTAAAAATAATTTTTTTCTGCATCTAGCTCTGAAAAAATATTTGGGCTTCTAGCGGTGTGTGGGACTTGGTCTATTAGTCCATCTATACTGACCTCCATCAGGTTGCAAATTAAAAATAATTTTTTTCTTCATTTAGCTCTGAAAAAATATTTGGGCTTCTAGCAGTGTGTGGGACTTGTTCTATTAGTCCTTCTATACTGACCTCCATCAGGTTGCAAATTAAAAATAATTTTTTTCTGCATCTAGCTCTGAAAAAATATTTGGGCTTCTAGCGGTGTGTGGGACTTGGTCTATTAGTCCATCTATACTGACCTCCATCAGGTTGCAAATTAAAAATAATTTTTTTCTTCATTTAGCTCTGAAAAAATATTTGGGCTTCTAGCAGTGTGTGGGACTTGTTCTATTAGTCCTTCTATACTGACCTCCAGCAGGTTGCAAATTGAATATAATTTTTTTCTGCATCTAGCTCTGAAAAAATAGTTGGGCTTCTAGCGGTGTGTGGGACTTGGTCTATTAGTCCATCTATACTGACCTCCATCAGGTTGCAAATTAAAAATATTTTTTTTCTGCATCTAGCTCTGAAAAAATATTTGGGCTTCTAGCAGTGTGTGGGACTTGGTCTATTAGTCCATCTATACTGACCTCCATCAGGTTGCAAATTAAAAATAATTTTTTTCTGCATCTAGCTCTGAAAAAATATTTGGGCTTCTAGCGGTGTGTGGGACTTGGTCTATTAGTCCATCTATACTGACCTCCATCAGGTTGCAAATTAAAACTAATTTTTATCTGCATCTACAGTACCTCTGAAAAAATATTTGGGCTTCTAGCTGTGTGTGGGACTATTTTTATTAGTCCATCTATACTGACCTCCATCAGGTTGCAAATTCAAAATAATTTTTTTCTGCATCTAACCCAGCCAATAGTTTTGGCCTAATACCACAGTTTGGCCACTCAGCTCTGCTCGGTTACCATCCATTGTTATTTGTGCAAACAACTCCAGAGTTGTGAATTAGTTAACCACCAAAATGAGTGGAAAAAGGCCTGCTGCTGGTGGAAAGGGGAATAGGCGTGTTGGGAAGGGGAAAAAAGGTTGTGTCCGTGGGGTAGGTGTTAAAGCAACAGTAACATCTGCAGAAGAAAGACCATCTTCCAGCCAAACTAAAATGTCTACTTCTTTTAGCGGACAATGTGATAAGATCCCTTTCTTACGGCCACGCCAATCGCTACAAATTCCAGATGAGGCACAAAAACAGCAGGTGCTTCAACGGATATCAAGTGCTCCTTTAAGTGGGCTCTCCTCCACATCAACTTCAACATCACAAATACTCCAGTCCTCAAAGGTGTCACCCAAATCGCACTTGCTTCCTCACAGCTCCCAAATCTCCAGCTGCCCGTCTGAGTATGAGGAAGAACAGATGGTTGAGTCTGCAGAGCTGTTTACTCATACTATAGCCTGGGAATCAGAGGTCGACTCCAGCGCTTCTGTGAATCCAGACGAGGAAATGATCTGCACTGATGCCCAGAATCTTTATGAGTCGGATCCAGGACCAGACGCAGAAGGTTCTGACCATAATGTAGACCCTCATTCCCAAACTGTAACTCCTGTTGGTGGAGACAATGAGGAAGACGATGATAAGACTCAAATACCTGATTGGAGCGACAACTTTAGTTTTTTGTCAGGGCAGGAACAGGTTGGCTCTGAGGACGACGGGTGTGATAACGCACAGGGTGATGATGATGAGGTCGGAGATCCCACTTACTGTCAACCCACAGTCAGCCAAGAGATGAGGTCAGCAGAGGAGGTGGAGGAAGATGCTAGTGACGACGAGGTCAGGTTGCGCCTTCCTGGACAGAGACGTAGTACTGGAAGCACGTCAACAACTGCATCCTCAAACACAACTCTGCCTCTCACCACAAGTCGTGGTGGCTCTTCAGGTCGCATGGGTGCTAAGCCTTGCATAGCCTGGGCATTTTTTCAGATCGATAAAGATGACCCAACTCGTGTTATCTGTAACATTTGTCAGCAAAAGCTAAGTAGAGGCCAAAAAATACATAGTTTGAGTACTTCATGCATGAACCGGCACATGGACATGAAGCATAAGTTGCAGTGGGAAGCTCAGTGTGCTACAATGCGGCCTAGCCGGCCGGGCCAATCACCGTCTGCCATATCTTGTGCATCCGCGGCCTCTTCATCCTCTGTGACTGGGGGGACAGCAGTCACACCTGTTTTGGGGCGCAGACCTGCCACCTCTTTACCCGCAACAGCCAGCGTGATTGGCAGGTCATCATTTTCTTTGGAGGTGGTAACACCAGCTGGTGTTGAGCGCTGTCCGACATCGATAGCACCACCTTTGGATCAAGGCAACCTAACATGTCCGCCTGCATCTTCCTCACAGACCGGCAGTTTGCCGGGGACACCCTTATCAACCCCGTCTAAGCACAATAGCCAGCCCTCGGTCCCTCAGATGTGGACAAGTAAAAGACCATTTCCTCCTAGCCATGAGAAAGCTAAGAGGTTGAATTTCACCATCTGCAAGCTCTTGGCTACAGAAATGCTGCCTTTCCGCCTGGTGGACACAGAGGATTTTCGAGACCTTATGTCCGTCGCAGTGCCCCAGTACCAGATGCCCAGTCGGCACTACTTCTCAAAGAAAGGTGTGAATGCGCTCCACCAGCATGTCGCACACAACATCACCGCTTCTTTGAGAAACTCTGTGTGTGACAGGGTGCATTTCACCACAGACACTTGGACGAGTAGGCATGGACAGGGGCGTTACATGTCGCTGACTGGGCACTGGGTAACTATGGTGACAGCAGGACAAGGGGCTGCTGTCCAAGTCTTGCCGTCCCCACGAGTTGTGCGTCAATCCTCTTTATGTCAAAGTTCCTCCACTGCTTCTGCCTCCTCAACCTCCTCTCGGTCCTCCACCTGCACCCAAAGCCTGTCTGGTCATGCCACAAGCTTTCTAACTGTGCAGAAGGGATCCTGCACACCTCCTTACTATGCTGGCAGTAGGGCTCAACGTCATCAGGCGGTTTTTACATTGAAATGTCTGGGAAATGTGAGTCACACAGCTGAGGAGTTGTGGTCAGCTCTGGAGAACCAATTTCATGAATGGTTGTCTCCACTGGACCTGAAACCAGGGAAGGCCGTGTGCGACAATGCTGCAAACCTGGGTGCGGCCCTTCGCCGGGGCAATGTCACACACGTGCCTTGTATGGCTCACGTGTTGAACCTGGTTGTCCAGCAATTTTTAGCCCACTATCCCAGACTAGATGGCCTTCTGCAGAGGGCACGGTCGCTGTGTGCTCACTTCCGCCATTCGCATCCCGCAGCTCAGCGACTTACATCTCTACAGAAGTCGTTGGGCCTGCCACTTCACCGGCTAAAATGCGATGTGCCTACCCGGTGGAATTCAACTCTGCACATGTTGCAGCGACTGTGGTAGCACCGACAAGCCCTGGTGCAATACGTTCTGACGTATAGCCTGGGCCAACGAGATTCAGAGGTGGGGCAAATCACGCTGGAGGAGTGGTCTCAGATCAGGGACCTATGCACCCTTCTGCACAGTTTTGAAATGGCGACGAAGATGTTTAGTGCTGACGATGCCATTATCAGCATGACTATTCCGGTGATTTACATGCTGGAGCACATGTTAAACAGAATTCGGAGTCAGGTGGTGGCACAAGAGGAGGTGGGGGAAGTAGAGGAGGAGGAGTTGTATGCGGAAGGGCTAACATCTGCAAGGTCCAGACGGTCGGCAGCACCAAGGCGGCAGGCATGTGAGGGTGGGGGAGATGGTTTTACCAGGGCGCATGGTAGCAGCCAAACTAGTGAGGAAGGTGCAGGAGCCCAGGAAGAAGTGGAGGACGAACTGATGGAAGACTCATCAGATGAGGGAGACCTTGATCACATTTCTGTTGTGCGAGGTTGGGGGGAGAGGACAGAGGAAGGAAGCATGATTGTTACCTCGCCACCAACACAACAGGGACTTGGTGCTCCTGGATGCGCAACACACATGAGTGCCTTCTTGCTGCACTACCTGCAACATGACCCTCGAATTGTGAGAATTAGAAATAATCCTGACTACTGGGTTGCCACACTGTTAGATCCCCGGTACAAAAGTAAATTTGCAGAAATTATTCCTGCCATAGAAAGGGATGCACGCATGCAGGAGTATCAGCAGAGACTGTTGCAGAATCTTACATGTGCTTTTCCACAAAATACCAGTGGTGCACGTAGTGAATCTCACAGTTCCAACTTGCCAACCGTGGGACCGTCAAGTGTTCAGCACTCAAACCGTAACAGAACCACAGTATCTGCTGGTAACATCAATTTTGCGGAATCATTTCACCACTTTTTTAGCCCATCCTTTGCAAGGCCACAGGAGACAAGAAGTCTGACACATAGTCAACGTCTAGAGACGATGGTACAGGAGTATCTCCAAGTAAACATTGAAGCCACGACTGTGTCACTGGACCCTTGCTCTTTTTGGGCTTCCAATCTGGATAAATGGCCGGAGCTAGCCACTTACGCCTTGGAGATCTTGTCATGCCCCGCAGCCAGCGTTCTGTCTGAACGTGTGTTCAGCGCTGCTGGTCGTGTGCTGACAGATAAGCGCACGCGGCTCTCCACTGATAATGTAGACAGACTCACGTTCATAAAGATGAACAAATCATGGATCCGAAACAACTTTTCTACCCCTGTGTCATCCTGGGGAGAGTAAAAGCTTGATGATTGGTTAAAATCACCCTACCAACCGTTTTAAGCTTTCAAATTACTAATCATGTTTATCTGTATCTTGACTGGAAAATAATTTGGGCTTTGTAGCAGTGTGCAGCACTGATCCTATTAGGCCATCTATACTAAAGCTTCACCAGATTTAAAATTAAAAATAATTTTTAGCTGCATCTAGCCCGGAAAATAATTTTGGGGCTCCGAGATGCGCAAGACACATAAGTGCCTTCTTGCTGCACTACCTGCAGCATGACCCTCATATTGTCAGAATTCGAAGTAATCATGACTACTGGGTTGCCACACTCTTAGATCCCCCAAACTTTTCGATCAACCTTTTCATTTTAATAAAGACCAAAAAAATGGTCATTTTTGAAATTATAAGCATTAGCAGGTTGTTAGAAACTGAAATCAAACAGTTTTCAACTCAAAACTTTATTCTAGGTGATGTTACATTTTCACATAGGACCCCTTGTTCGAAAGGAGCTTCTGAACTCTCTCGTCCATTGAATTTGTCAGGTTTTGGATGGTTTCTGCTTCAATTGTTTTGCATGAGGACAGAATACCCTCCCAGAGCTGTTGCTTAGATGTGACCTGCCTCCCGCCATCATAGACACTCCTTTTAATGATGCTCCAAAGGTTCTGAATGGGGTAGAGGTCAGGGGAGCATGGGGGTCACACCATAAGTTTGTCCCCTTTTATGCCCATATCAGCCAGAGATGCAGATGTTTTATGTGCAGCATGAGATGGTGCATTATCATGCAGAAAAATGATCTTGCTGTGAAATACACGGTTCTTCTTCTTGAACCATGGCAGGAAGTGCTGTTTGAGAAAATCCACATACATTATGGAGTTCATCTTTAGCGCCTTCAGGGATCCTAAAGGGGCCGACAATCTCTCTCCCCATGATTCCAGCCCAAAACATTACTCCACCTCCTCCTTGTTGGCGCTGTAGCCGTGTTTGCGTGGGGTGTCCATCAACCAGCCATCCTCCACTCCATCCATCTGGACCATCGAGCGCTGCACGGCACTCATCCGTGAACAAAACTGTTTTGAAATCAGTCTTCATGTAATGTTTGGCCCACTGGAGCCGTTTCTGCTTGTGTGAAGTGGATAGAGGAGGTCGACAGGATGGCGTATGCACAGCTGCAAACCTCTGAAGGACCCTGCATCTTGTTGTTCGGGGGACATTGGAGGCACAAGCAGCTTCAAAAACTTGTCTGCTGCTATGACAAGGCTTTTTGGCCGCTGCTCTTTCAACCTGACGTAATTGCCTGTAGGAAAGAGTCCTCAATTTGCCCTTAACAGCACGCACACGTGTGTACTGTGAATCAGCTACATACTTCTTGATTGCCAAGACACTTCATCCTGATCATCGCACAATGTTGATTGTAATCATGCCTTGACCTAAACACTCCACAATTTGTTGCTTCTCAGCAGCCGACACATCCTTTTTCTTTCCCATTTTGGCAGAAAATGTAGGCTGCTTAATAATGTGAGAGAGCCTTCTTAAGTAGTCTTACCTTTCATTGGACACACCTGCCAAACTAATTAGCACAGGTGTCTGCAATTGCTTACAGTGATATAAAGAGCCCTGACACACATCACCATCAATGAGTTTAACTGACAAACAAACAAATTCTTCCCTTATCACTCCTAAACACTTTTTGCAAAATAATTTGGAACGCAGTGTACATGTGCTTTTCCACAAAACACCAGTGGTTCACGTAGTGAATCTTACAGTTCTAACTTGCCGACCGTGGTCTGTATGGAGTTGTTCAATAAAGGGCCCAAAATTAAGATAACATAGATGGGAGAGGTCTCTATGAATAGGAATTCCTAAGTATTTGATACCCTGTGAGGGACAGGCAAAGGGAAAGTTGGACTGGATGGAATCCTATATGGATTTGGGGAGGGAGACATCGAGGGCCTCAGACTTCGCTGCATTGATTTTAAAATTTGACCATGTAACAAAGTGATCTATTTCAGCCATAACAGCAGGGATGGATATATGTGATTGAGTGATATATACTAGGACATCATCAGCAAATAGAGAGCACTTGTACTCGGTGCCTCCCACCTCAATCCACCTAATATTGGGGTTATGGCGAATTGATGAGAGCAGGTGCTCCGTCACTAGGATGTATAAGAGAGGGGACAGAGGACATCCCTGCCTTGTCCCATTGGTGATTGTGAAAGGTGATGAAAATGTTCTGACGCACCCCCTGGGCCTTGGGACACCCGGAGCCGGACCCATTTTGGTGGATGCTGGTGGTTGTAGTCTTCGTGGTGGCGACCCGGTTCCGTGGCTCAGGGCGGTCAAACCAGTGGCGGAACTATTTATGTGGTTTTGATGTTTAAATGTCCGACTACGCCACCCGTGGATTGCGGTCAGAGTGAACCGCTGCTACAGGGCAGACCGCTGAGGCTGGTGTTGTGGGTGCAGCAGAGCGTAGCATAACTCCCCACGGGAGGAGTATAGCCTCAGGGCAGTGTATGCGGAGGATGGGGGTGATGGTGCAGGGCAGCAGCAGTAACGACACGGAGTCAGTGATGCAGTCCAGGGCCTTTACTCACAGTTCTTATTATCCAGACCACGTCTGCAGGTAACGGCTGCCCACGTCGTACTGTGCTCACCAGGTGAGGGGCTCAGACAACTCCCAGATAACTTTGGAGCACTTCACAGGACCCCCTTTGTGTGTCCTTTGTCTGGCCTTTCTTACCAACACTTCTGTCCGGCTGCCTCGGGCCTCCTCTTGGTAAACTTGGCGCCAGTTTCCCTGACCCTATGTGGTGCCTTCCTAGCGGGTGTAGCGAGGGGCTGCGCCACATAAAATGTCAGAGCCTCCGGTTTCTAGCTGAGGGTCGTTTCCTGCCTCCACTAGTTCGGGGACCGGTCTCCCCCTTTGGCCTGACCCCTCCACGCAGGTGGATTCGGGCGTGCGGTGGAGACTCGCCTGTCCGCACCCCTGGGATCCCTTCATTCCTCGTTCCTGGAGCCTTCTCCACTCCTCTTCCTTCCTTCTCCCTCTTCCAGGCCTGGGCCTCTGTTACTAGGCCCGCCTCCGGAGCAGAGCTCATGCAGAGCCCCTGCTCCCTGCCACTTCTGCTCAGACTTCTCTGCACTGAACTAAGATGGTGCCCACCTTTTATACTCCCTTCTCAATGCACCCAGGAACTGCTTCCTCCCTGCTCCTGCACTACAGGGTTCCCCTTCCTCAGTGTTCCCTCCCCCCACTCCAGCCAGGGACAGGGACTGTCGTGCCCATCTCAGGGGCATATTGGTCGCCCTGCCCCACGGCAATGTGGTGTAATGCATGCAGGTGTCGGGTCCTGATCCACACTCCATCCTTACCTGAGAGTGAGATATCACACCTCTGGGTGAGGTGTAATACGTCTGTAGCAACCGAGCCCTCAGGGTGCTACAGTTCCATTTATCTTCAGCCTAGGTGACGTATTGCAATACAGGGCCGTGATTTTGGCTATAAAAGGGTCCCCTAGACCCCTACCCCAAGCTTTTTAAGAGAATCATATATGGCGTGCCAGGAGACTCTATGGAATGCTTTCTCAGCATCCAACGAGAGTATCTAATTACAAATTTTTAACTGCATCTAGCCCAGGAAATACTTTGTGCCTAGTAGCAGTGTCTGCTAGTGAGCGGATTATCCCGGCTGTTAAGCAAGCTGCACCACCTGTAGTTTAGACACTTAATTTTTTCAAAGGAAATGCTTCGGGACCATGGGATACTCAGTGAAGAGCATCAGGAGGCACCCCAAGGCATAGGGGCTGGGACTGGCAGTAGGATGCCTTGCGGTGGACAGCCGAGCTCGATCCTTATAAAAGCTTTTTAACTGCAGCAGCTTTAATGGACGCTACTGGAGCTGGAATTACCGCGGCTGCTGGCATGAGACTTGCCCTCCAATAGATCCTTGTAAATGGATTTAAAGTGTATTCATTCAAATTAGAGAGACAATTTAAATTAAAAAGCTTAGAGCTGCCTCCACCACAGGGGGGCTCGCTCGACCCACCAGCGGACAGGCACCAGTATTGGGAGAGGGGGGCTGGCCGTCAGGGTTCACCGCGGCTCTGGCACAAACCCGGCGACACGGAGGTGGCACGGGCAGGAGCGGACAGGCCGTGTCGGCTTCTCACTTTTTGGATTTTAGAAGGGCATGACATGCCTATATCTGTGTCTCCCCCTCCTTTTACTCCTCCACCTCTTTTATTTTCGCATGACTATATGTACTTGTCACTTTTCCATGTGTTAGTTATGTCTTCTGAGCAGTTTGTCAGCTTTTGGACACCTTTGAAGGTGTTTTCTATGTGTTTCTATGTGTTTTTGTTTGCCTGCCATTGGTTTTAACGGTGTTCGAAGGTGTTCGACGAACAGTTCGACGAACAGTTCGGCGAACACACGGGTGTTCGACGAACCGAACCGAACTCGAACACTACGGGGGTGGCTCAACACTAGTTAGGTTGCCTTGATCCAAAGGTGGTGCTATCGATGTCGGACAGCGCTCAACACCAGCTGGTGTTACCACCTCCAAAGAAAATGATGACCTGCCAATCACGCTGGCTGTTGCGGGTAAAGAGGTGGCAGATCTGCGCCCCAAAACAGGTGTGACTGCTGTCCCCCCAGTCACAGAGGATGAAGAAGCCGCGGATGCACAAGATATGGCAGACGGCGGTTGGCCCGGCCGGCTAGGCCGCATTGTAGCACAGTGAGCTTCCCACTGCAACTTATGCTTCTTGTCCATGTGCTGGTTCATGCATGAAGTACTCAAACTATGCATTTCTTGGCCTCTACTTAGCTTTTGCTGACAAATGTTACAGATAACACGAGTTGGGTCATCTTTATCGATCTGAAAAAATGCCCAGGCTATGCAAGGCTTAGCACCCATGCGACCTGAAGAGCCACCACGACTTGTGGTGAGAGGCAGAGTTGTGTTTGAGGATGCAGTTGTTGACGTGCTTCCAGTACTACGTCTCTGTCCAGGAAAGCGCAACCTGACCTCATCGTCACTAGCATTCTCCTCCACCTCCTCTGCTGACCTCATCTCTTGGCTGACTGTGGGTTGACAGTAAGTGGGATCTCCAACCTCATCATCATCACCCTGTGCGTTATCACACCCGTCGTCCTCAGAGCCAACCTGTTCCTGCCCTGACAAAAAACTAAAGTTGTCGCTCCAATCAGGTATTTGAGTCTCATCATCGTTTTCCTCATTGTCTCCACCAACAGGAGTTACAGTTTGGGAATGAGGGTCTACATTATGGTCAGAACCTTCTGCGTCTGGTCCTGGATCCGATTCATAAAGATTCTGGGCATCAGTGCAGATCATTTCCTCGTCTGGATTCACAGAAGCGCTGGAGTCGACCTCTGATTCCCAGGCTATAATATGAGTAAACAGCTCTGCAGACTCAACCATCTGTTCTACCTCATACTCAGACAGGCAGCTGGAGATTTGGGAGCTGTGAGGAAGCAAGTGCGATTGGGGTGACACCTTTGAGGACTGGAGTATTTGTGATGTTGAAGTTGATGTGGAGGAGAGCCCACTTAAAGGAACACTTGATATCCGTTGAAGCACCTGCTGTTTTTGTGCCTCATCTGGAATTTGTAGCGATTGGCGTGGCCGTAAGAAAGGGATCTTATCACATTGTCCGCTAAAAGAAGTAGACATTTTAGTTTGGCTGGAAGATGGTTTTTCCTCTGCAGATGTTACTGTTGCTTTAACACCTACCCCACGGACACAACCTTTTTTCCCCTTCCCAACACGCCTATTCCCCTTTCCACCAGCAGCAGGCCTTTTTCCACTCATTGTGGTGGTTAACTAATTCACAACTCTGGAGTTGTTTGCGCAAAAAAACAATGGATGGGAACCGAGCAGAGCTGAGTGGCCAAACTGTGGTATTAGGCCAAAACTATTGGCTGGGTCAGATGCAGAAAAAAATTATATTCAATTTGCAACCTGATGGAGGTCAGTATAGATGGACTAATAGACCAAGTCCCACACACTGTTAGAAGCCCAAATATTTTTTCAGAGCTAGATGCAGAAAAAAATTATATTCAATTTGCAACCTGATGGAGGTCAGTATAGATGGACTAATAGAACAAGTCCCACACACTGCTAGAAGGCCAAATATTTTTTCAGAGCTAGATGCAGACAAAAAATTATTTTGAATTTGCAACCTGATGGAGGTCAGTATAGATGGACTAGTAGAACAAGTCCCACACACTGCTAGAAGGACAAATATTTTTCAGAGCTAGATGCAGAAAAAAATTATATTCAATTTGCAACCTGATGGAGGTCAGTATAGATGGACTAATAGACCAAGTCCCACACACTGCTAGAAGGCCAAATATTTTTTCAAAGCTAGATGCAGACAAAAAAATATTTTTAATTTGCAACCTGATGGAGGTCAGTATAGATGGACTAATAGAACAAGTCCCACACACTGCTAGAAGCCCAAATATTTTTTCAGAGCTAGATGCAGACAAAAAATTATTTTTAATTTGCAACCTGATGGAGGTCAGTATAGATGGACTAATAGAAAAAGTCCCACACACTGCTAGAAGGCCAAATATTTTTTCAGAGCTAGATGCAGATAAAACTTATTTTTAATTTGCAACCTGATGGAGGTCAGTATAGATGGACTAATAAAACAAGTCCCACACACTGCTAGAAGCCCAAATATTTTTTCAGAGGTAGATGCAGAAAAAAATTATATTCAGTTTGCAACCTGATGGAGGTCAGTATAGAAGGACTAATAGAACAAGTCCCACACACTGCTAGAAGGCCAAATATTTTTTCAGAGCTAGATGCAGATAAAAATTATTTTTAATTTGCAACCTGATGGAGGTCAGTATAGATGGACTAATAGAACAAGTCCCACACACTGCTAGAAGGCCAAATATTTTTTCAGAGCTAGATGCAGATAAAAATTATTTTTAATTTGCAACCTGATGGAGGTCAGTATAGATGGACTAATAGAACAAGTCCCACACACTGCTAGAAGCCCAAATATTTTTTCAGAGCTAGATGCAGATAAAAATTATTTTTAATTTGCAACCTGATGGAGGTCAGTATAGATGGACTAATAGAACAAGTCCCACACACTGCTAGAAAGCCAAATATTTTTTCAGAGCTAGATGCAGACAAAAAAATATTTTTAATTTGCAACCTGATGGAGGTCAGAATAGATGGACTAATAGAACAAGTCCCACACACTGCTAGAAGCCCAAATATTTTTTCAGAGCTAGATGCAGACAAAAAAATATTTTGAATTTGCAACCTGATGGAGGTCAGTATAGATGGACTAGTAGAACAAGTCCCACACACTGCTAGAAGGACAAATATTTTTTCAGAGCTAGATGCAGAAAAAAATTATATTCAATTTGCTACCTTATGGAGGTCAGTATAGATGGACTAATAGAATGATGCTATGCCCAAAAGGTTTTACTTCACTAGGTGCAGTAAAAAAATTGGCATTCTATACACAGGTGGTGTATCTTGCAACACAGATAGGCTACTCCACTGACTAACACACTCTGCAATAGGCCAAAAAGGATTAGCTTTGCTAGATTCAGCCAAATGCTGTGAAAAAAACTTGCACAGCACTGGCACAGACCTGCCTGGCAAAAACTGATAGGAACTGATGTAACTTAGTCCTGAAAAGGACTGCAATTACAATTAGTCTTTACTCCCACAACCTATCTATTTAAGAGCACAGACCTGCCTGATAAAAGTCGTAGGAAATGCTGTAACCTAGTCCTTAAAAGGACTGCAATCACAACTATTCCCTACTCCCAAGCTATCTGTAGATTTGTGCGAAAATTGGCTTGAAATTAACAAGGTATAGCGCACACAGCAACAACGGTGCCGTCTAACACGCAGCTGCAGCAGCGAGAAAATGGTGGCGACGGGGAAAATGGCTGGGTCTTATAGGGCAAGGACATGTGACATACACTGCCAATGACAGGGGCGGACACAGACTGTAGTGGGCCCCTGTGCAAGAAATTTTTGGGGGCCCCCCCCTGCGCTTCATAAGGCAACAAAGTTATGTAAACATAACCCCCCCCATGTGCAGCTCTCATCCCCCCCATGTGCAGCTCTCATCCCCCCCATGTGCAGCTCTCATCCCCCCCATGTGCAGCTCTCATCCCCCCCATGTGCAGCTCACCCCCCCATGTGCATCTCTCATCCCCCCCATGTGCATCTCTCATCCCCCCCATGTGCATCTCTCATCCCCCCCATGTGCATCTCTCACCCCCCCATGTGCATCTCTCACCCCCCCCCATGTGCATCTCTCACCCCCCCATGTGCATCTCTCACCCCCCCCACTCCTAGTTAATTAATTGTATTTAAAACAAATAAAACTTGTTATACTTACCCCCATGCGATCCCTGCAGAATCCTGGCGCTCGTCCTCGTCGCTGCCACCAGGCTCTCCTGACGTTCGGCCATGTGACGGTGCCACATACATAGCCATCAGCTTTTGTTTTGGCCAAAAGATTTTTAAAGCCGCCACCACGATAAGGTAGACTCTTCTGGCCGGGCCCTACTCTAACCTATTAAAATTTTCTTAAAATATCCAATACTCTTTTTAGATATATTTTTATTTAGTTTTCTCTAAGGGAATGTGTCATATACATTTTTTTTTTAAAATGACCAATAATACCACATACAGGGAATACCGCCACACCATGACCAGACCACATATTACCACAACATAGTGACCGAATAATACCACACAGAAGGGGGAAAAACTGCCACACCATGACCAGACCACATATTACCACCACATTACTAATATTACCACCACATTACTAATATTACCATAAGTGTCATTATACACGGGAGCTCTATACATGGTATGTATAATGTAAGTGTCCAGGTAATCTAGTGATCACCAGTGACATTATACACAGGAGCTCTGTATATAGTGTACAGGTAATACAGTGATCACCAGTGACATTATACACAGGAGCTCTGTATATAGTGTCAGTGAACAGGTAATACAGTGATCACCAGTGACATTATACACAGGAGCCCGGTACATAGTATATAGTGTAAGTGTACATGTAATACACTGACTCACTGGTGACGTCTCTAGGTGAAGTCCTTCAGCTACGCTTTTCTCCTTCATCCAGCACAGACCGCCATCACGTCTTCCAGCCAGGACTCGTCTCTGCATAAAATAACACAGTTATCTAGAGCACATTCCCCAACTTCTACATTACACAGCTGAATACAGATGTGCATCCACCATGAATATATGGTTAGTTATTATGCAACCTACCATTCCAAATATAAATTGTAATCCACCACGGTGCCCCCATTAACTGTAAATAGGCACTTAATATATAATTTAATTAGAACCTCTACTCTTCTCGTCAATTTATTACTAGTTACACTCCTGCATCCGCAACGCCCCCTACTCTATACTTCCTGCTCCCCGCATTCATTATTTACATGCACCCCCTGCCCCAATTCATTATATCATGTCCGTGCTCTCCCCACCCCATCATCATTTATCATTTACTGTCCCCCACCCCACATTCATTATGTGCAGCTCGCTATCCCCCTACTCCCAATTCCCCCATGTGCAGCTCATTTTCTCCCAATTCCCCCATGTGCAGCTCTCATCCCCCCATGTGCAGCACTCACCCCTCCATGTGCACATCTCTAATCCCCCTCCCCCACATGTGCACCTCTCTCATCCCCCTCCACCACATGTGCACCTCTCTCATCCCCCTCCCCCACATGTGCACCTCTCTCATCCCCCTCCCCCACATGTGCACCTCTCTCATCCCCCTCCCCCACATGTGCACCTCTCTCATCCTCCTCCCCCACATGTGCACCTCTCTCATTCCCCTCCCCCACATGTGCACCTCTCTCATTCCCCTCCCCACATGTGCACCTCTCTCATTCCCCTCCCCCACATGTGCACCTCTCTCATTCCCCTCCACCACATGTGCACCTCTCTCATTCCCCTCCACCACATGTGCACCTCTCTCATCCCCCTCCACCACATGTGCACCTCTCTCATCCCCCTCCCCCACATGTGCACCTCTCTCATTCCCCTCCCCCACATGTCCACATCTCTCATCCCCCTCCCCCACATGTGCACCTCTCTCATCCCCCTCCACTACATGTGCACCTCTCTCATCCCCCTCCACCACATGTGCATCTCCCATTCCCCTCCCCCACATGTGCACCTCTCTCATCCCCCTCCACCACATGTGCACCTCTCTCATCCCCCTCCACCACATGTGCACCTCTCTCATCCCCCTCCACCACATGTGCATCTCCCATTCCCCCCACTCCTAGTAAATTGTATTTAAAAAAAAAAAAACTTGTTATACTTACCCCCATGCGATCCCTGCAGAATCCTGGCGCTCGTCCAAATCGCTGACACCAGGTTCTCCTGACTTCCGGTCATGTGACGGCGCCGTCACATGACCGGAAGTCAGGGGAATCATGAAAGCGCTGCCGCAGCAGTGCAGCGCTGAGATGTCCCGGACCCGGCTCTTAGCATGGGGCCGGGGGCCCCATGAGGAGAGAGACGCACAAGAGGGGGGCCCCCAAGGGGGCCCCTACCGGCTGGGCCCCATACTGGAGTCAGGGCAGTCATGCCCTGATGGCGGCCCTGCTGGAGGGGCCCCCTCTCCCTCGGGGCCCCCGTTCAATGAACCGGCTGCACGGGCGGTAGTTCCGCCCCTGGCCAATGACACATGCCCTTGCTTGTGTGAAAAAAAGCACTTCACTCCGTGTGTGCGCTGCTGATAGGCTGACAGATTGCACCTCCCCACTGTAAATGCGGGAAAGAGAAAAAAAAATGGAGATCTTCATTATTCCTGCAGAGATCCATCCCCTGCCCCTCCCCCCGCCCCGCTGTACACTCAAACTGCGTATTAACATTAATTTTCATCATTACTGAGAAAAAATCCAGTTATGATTTTGGTGCACGAACAGTTATCGAACATAACCTCGAACAACCGAATTTTTCTCAAATCGTTCGTGTTCGCCGAACGGCTCGAACACCGCCCAAAACAGCTCGAATTTGAGATTGGCGAACAGTTCGAGTCGAACTATGCTCATCTCTATTCTGCAACCTTATGGCAGTGGCGATCCCTCGGTACTCGGTCCCCAGCCGACACTATTTTGCCCGGTGTGCCATCCCCGCACTACACAAGCACGTGTCCCAAAACATCTGCCGTGCCCTCAACAACGCCGTTACTGGGAGAGTCCGCCTGACAACGGACACGTGGACAGGTGCTTGTGGCCAGGGATGGTACATCTCCCTGACGGCACACTGGGTAAACATAGTGGAAGACGGGACCCAGTCGGACCTTGGGACGGAACACATCCTCCCAACACCGAGGATTGCGGGCCCTATGTCAGTCAGAGTTACCCCCACAGTGTACAGCTCCTGCGCATCATCCCCCTCCTCCTCATGTTCAGCCTCCATCTCAGATATCACCACATCAGTTACAAGCTGGAAGCACTGTAGTACTCCCTCATTTGCAACAGGCTGTGCTGAAACTCATAAGCTTAGGTGATAAACCTCACACTGCTTGTGAGTTGTGGACAGCTGTGAAAGAGCAGGCAGATCTGTGACTGAGACTGCTGAGCCTACATCCAGGCATGGTCGTGTGTGACAATGGCCGTAACCTGGTGGCGGCTCTGAGGCGAGGCGAGATCACACACGTACCATGCCTGACTCAAGAGCTTAACCTCGTGGTTCAGCAGTTTCTTAAATCGTACCCTGAGTTGCCAGATCTGCTTGTCAATGAGGGACAATGAGGGAGAGGAGGAGGAGGAGGAAGAACAGGAGCTGGTATCATGCGCTGCAGACGGTAGTACCTGTACAACTGTCATACCGTCGGTTCAGCGTGGGTGGCCTGAGGACAGGGGGGAGGAGGAGGAGGAGAGCATGGTCAGTCTTCATCTTGGTGAGGACATGGAAGTCTTGCCCGTTACCAGTCTGGCACGCATGGCTGACTTTATGTTACGCTGCCTTAACCGTGACCCTCGCGTTGTCAAAACATTGGGTGACAGTCATTACTGGTTGGTGACACTTTTAGACCCCCCGCTACAAGGAGAACTTTCACTCTCTTATTCCTGAGGTGGAGAGGTCTACAAAAATAGGGCAGTACCAGAAGGCCCTTGCTGCAGAACTGTTAAAAAAATTCCCATCTGAACACGCTAGCGGCAGAGGTCACAGTTCGTTGACCAACCAAGGCGTACAGGCGAGAGAGACGCAACTCCAATCCAGCAGAGGCAGGGGAACACTGTCAACGTTCTGGGACAGTTTTCTGAGACCCGTCCAGCTTACAGGCCCTGAAGCGCGGGGTACTCTCACAAGGAGTGGAAAGTTTCAAAAGATGGTGAGGGAGTACCTTGCCGACCGTACCAGCGTCCTCCGTGATTCCTCTGTGCCTTTTAATTATTGGGTATCCAAGCTATACACTTGGAATTAACTCGCTCTGTACACTTTGGAGCTCCTTGCCTGCTCTGCCGCTAGCGTGTTATCGGAGCGTGTTTTAAGTGACGCTGGGAGAATTATAACTGATAAGCGCACTCCCCTGTCAACTGACAATGCTGACAAGCTGACCCTTATCAAAATGAACAAGGGCTGGATTGGGCCAGACTTCTCATCACCACCAAATGACAACAGAGTAACATAAAGTCAAATCCACTGTGTTATTTCGGGAGGTGTATTCCCATGCACTGCTTCACACCCACACATGGGTATACGCTTCCTCATTTCGGCTGTTTTTTGCTCTTCTCCTTATCTTCAGCCTCCACAACAACTATACCACCAGGGTGACGGTGGTCCGTGTTGCCAGCATTGCAAGTTCCTCCGTCCTAATTTTTGGCAGCTTTTGCTTGGAAAGCATAGGCAAAGACTATGGGAGACCCACTCCCCAATAATGGGAATAATGTTTTTAATATGCTGTACTGCATGGCTCTTGTAAGGGGCATTGCAAGTTCCTCCGTCCTAATTTCTGGCAGCTTTTGCTTGGAAGGCATCGGCAAAGATTATATGAGACCCACTCCCCAATAATGGGAATAATGTTTTTAATATGCTGTACTGCATGGCTCTTGTAAGGGGCATTGCAAGTTCCTCCGTCCTAATTTTTGGCAGCTTTTGCTTCGAAGGCATAGGCAAAGACGATGGGAGATCCACTCCTCAATAATGGGAATAATGTTTTTAATATGCTGTACTGCATGGCTCTTGTAAGGGGCATTAAAATCGTCTTGTTAAGCTACTGTGACCTCCAAGGGTCATTGATATTGTTTTTTTATTCCACTGGGACCTCCACGTCTCTTCCAAGGGGCATTGATATTGTCTTTTTATCCACTGTGAACTCCACGTCTCTTCCAAGGGGCATTAAAACCGTCTTGTTAAACCACTCTGAACTCCACAGCTCTTCCAAGGGGCATTGAAATGTTGTTTTTAATTACCTCTAACCTCCACGACTCTTCCAACGGGCATTGTATTTCCTCATAATTTTAATCAGTTTTTGCTATAAGTATATCAATCCTGGTGATAGCAGGAGTTACGCAGGCAGAGTTTGTGGAGAGCGTATACAACAGAATAGGGTCCATTGCACATTCTTTCTGCTGCTGTTACTCATATCCATAGCCCTAGATATCAGGGCTAATAATCTTTTTGCTCTTAATCCTGATTATTTTGGTGAAAAGCAATACAATGCATCATTTTTACTGCTCCATTTACTTGTTAGCAACATACAGCCAGATGTGGTTGATTTTAATAGCATTGCTGTATTGTAGAAGCAGAGAAACTTGTCCATCATCAGACGTGATCCTACTGTATATTACTGCGGTAAGAATCCTGAAATTTTTGGGAACTTGACAAATATTATACTTCTTTTAAAGTCTACCAGTTGTGTGTTCAAACCTATTCACACTTGATTGCTGACCAATACCATATCTATTAGGCCACTGGCTAAAACCGCGGCCATCAGACGTGATCCTATATTACTGCGGTAATAACTCTGACATTTTTGGGAATGTGACAAATATTCTACTCCATTTAAAGTCTGTCAGTTTGGTGTGTTCAAACCTATTCACACTTGGTTGCTGACCAATACCATATCTATTAGGGTACTGCCTAAAGCTGGGGTCATCAGACGTGATCCTATATTACTGCGTTAATAACCCTGACATTTTTGGGAACGGGACAAATATTCTACTCTATTTAAAATGGGCAAGGCACGTGGCAAAGGACGGAGATGTGGACATGATGGTGATGGTGCATGCAGAGGCCGAGGCAGTGGGCAAGCTGAAATTGTGCCTGTTGAGGGAGCACAACAAGCACCCATATCATGTTGCTCTACCTTTCTGTCCCACTTTCTGGGGGCCTGCAGAACACCACTCTTGAAGCCAGACCAGTGTGAAAAGGTTGTTGGTTGGATAGCAGATAATGCTTCCAGTCAGTTTGCCACGACCACCACCCTGTCTTCCACACTTTCCAGTCTCAGTAGTCGTGAGTCTGGACCACTTATTCCTCACCCTGAGCCTCATTCCTCCCACCATGCCTCCAGTGGCTGGAGACAAGTGATCCCATACTTGGACACTCTGAAGAGCTGTTCATTTTCCATTCATAGATTCAAAGCAGGGTATGAGGAGATAGCACGAAGGTGATGGTGGGAAAGTGCAATTACTGTCGCAAGAGGTGGATGATGATGAGACACAATTGCCAGGAAGTCAGGAGGAGGCCCAGGATGCGTACGATGAAGACTAGGTGGTGGATGATGAAGTCACTGACCCAACCTGGGAAGGTGACATGCATAGCGACGACAGGAGCACAGAGGGGGAGGGAACTGTGGCGCCCCTGAGGGTTCAGTCGCCACAGAGGTACTGCACCTCACCCAGAGGCGTGGTGTCTCCTTCTCTCAGGTAAGGAGGGAGTGCTGCCTGGAACCCCAACAACCACATTCAACACTACACTACTCCAGGCCGGCTAGAAGGGCAAGATGCATTGTATTCCTGCTGAGCCCTGTCCCTGGCTGGAGTGGGGGGAACCAAAGGTAGGGGGAACCAGTAGTAGGTGTGGGTGGAGGACGTAGGGTAGTGGAGCACCATTGTAGGAGGTATATAATGGGAAGCCATCTTAGGGTGGCAGGTTAGTCAGTGAGGACAGTCAGTCAGTGAATGGTAGGGGAGCAGAGTCTCTTCAGGAGCTCTGCTCCACAAGTGGGGCCTAGTAATAGAGGCCCAGGAGGGGAGCAGAGGAGAAAGTTATATAGAAGAGATCCCAGGGGGTATGGTGAGTGCAGGACCGCACCCGTACGCCCCGAATCTGCCAGGTGTCAGAGGGATCAGGCCGCAAGAAGGGGACCGGCCCCTGGACCAGCCGTGTTACTCCAGGTCTCGGCTGGAAAAACCGGAGGCTTCTGCACTTCCATGGTGCAGTCGCCACAGTCTCATCCTAGTCACCGTGAGGGTCAAGCAGGTCCGGGAACTCCAGGTTCCCCAGAGGGACTTCAGAGCACCCGATCGGGACTGTGTGTGGGAAGCGCAGGGCAAGAGGGAGAAGACCCAGCGCGGGAAGTCGGTCTAGTTAGGAACATAAAGAAAGCAGGGTTCCGTCAAGCGTTCCTGACACATCTGAGGAAGAGCTGAACCACTGGTCTGGTGGAACAGTGCGACGTGGAAGCGGACACCCGTACAGTGTACCTGAGAACCTTGAATAAGAACTGTGAGTAAAACTCGGGTGACTGAACTCCCCTGCCTCCGTCAGTTATTTCTGCTGCGCCTTCTCTCCTGCACCACAAGCCCCAGCATCACCACCCACCATCAAACTCTACACTGCCCTGAGGCCCGCTCCACCTGTGGGGAGCTGTTCCATCCTAGCTGCCCTATCAACTGCCTCAGAGGTCTGCAGCAGCGCTGGTACAAGTTACCAGAAACCATAGGTGGCGTCACGATCAAACTACAAATCCCATAATAACTATCCCCTTTTTGTTGACCGCCCTGGGCCATGGACCGTGCCAGCCACTATGACATATTCCCCCCCAGCATCCATAAGCCCGGACACCGAGTACCCCACTGCCCTGGGGGCGCGTCAGAACCATAGCACCACAACAGGCAGGAAGAAGCAGTGGGGTGGCCACAGACACAAGTCAGGCAACTGTTCAACAGAATACCAACACGAGGGAAGTTGCCAGTCCAATTGTTTCATCTTCCCGAGTCTGGCTCTTTTTTAAAGACTGTCCAGGTAACCCCAAAAAGGCCATTTGCAACATCTGCCATACCAGTATCAGCAGGGGAAGCAAAACTACCAGCCTGACCACCACTAGCATGTTCAGGCACATGATAGCAAAGCACCCAACTAGTTGGGCCGAATGCCAGGGTCCAGAAACAGTGTCTGTGGGTGACACCACTGTCTGTTCCGCTGTTGTGCGTGCACGCTGATCCCCTGTCCATAGCACAGGCGAAGATGCCTCCTGTCCTGCACCTGTCATTGCACACTTGCAACCACCACCATCAGCAACCACGTCCACGTTCTTGTCCCAGCACAGCGTTCAGTTGTCCCTACCCCAGTCCTTTGAACACAAGCGCAAATACGCAGTAAACCACCCACAGTCCACAATACTAAACTGCAACATTTCTCGACTGCTTGCACTGGAAATGTTGCCTTTTAGGCTCATGGAGACGGAAGCTTTCCACAACCTCATGGAAGCGGCCATCCCTTGGTACTTGGTCCCCAGCCGCCACTATTTCTCCCGGTGTGCCATCCCCACCTTACACAAGCACGTGTCTCAGAACATTACCCATGCCCTCAACAACGCAGTTACTGGGAAGGTCCACCTAACCACGGATACGTGGCCAGGGATGGTACATCTCATTGACGGCACACTGGGTTAATATTGTGGAAGCCGAGACCCAGTCGGACACTGGGACGGAACACGTCCTCCCGACACAAGGATTGCGGGCCCTGGGTCAATCAGGGTTGCCCCCACATTCTATAGCTCCTGCACCTCCTACTCCTCCTCTTCAGCCTCCATCTCTGAAATGACCACATCAGTCGGAAGCTGCAAGCACTGTAGCCAAGCTGCAACAGGCTGTGCTGAAGCTAATATGCATAGTTGAAAAACCGCACACCACTGCAGAGTTGTTGAAAGCTTTAACAGAGCAGGCAGATCTGTGGCTCTCACCGCTGAACCTACAGCCAGACATAGTCGTGTGTGACAATGGCCAGAACCTGGTGGTGGCTCTGAGGCTTGGCAACCTCGCACCCGTACCATGCCTGGCCCATGTGCTCAACCTAGTGGTTCAACGGTTTCTCAAAATCGACCCGGATCGGCCTGAGCTGGTCGTGAAAGTACGCCGCATGTATGCCCATTTCAGTAAGTCAGTTCCAGCTTCCGCTGCCCTCGCTATTGCTTCATCAGCATTTGCAGCTTCCAGCTCAGCGACTGGTGTGCAATGTCACCACGCGTTGGAACTCAACATTGCATATGTAGGGAAGGAATTGTGAGGAGCAGAGGGCAGTTTTTGAGTACCAGCTTCAACATGCCCATCGATATTTAGGTCAGCCTCCGCACGTAAGAGCTGATGAGTGGGCATGGATGTCTGACGTCTGTGCCATCCTACAAAACTTTGAGGACTCCACCAAGATGGTGAGCGGTGATGACGCCATAATTAGAGTCAGCATCCCACTTTTCTGTCTACTTTTCTGTCTACTGAAATGCTCTGCTCACAATTAAAGAGGAGACATTGCACGATGAGATGGAGCAAGGAACTATACAGGGTGATGCCACACAGCCCAGTCTCATCTCATCTCAACGCAGATTGGGTGATAATGAGGAGGATGAGGAACAGGAGCTGGTTTCCTGCGCTACAGACGGTACTAGCCACACAAAATTCATACCGTCTGTTCAGCATGGATGGCCTGAGGAGAGGGAGAACCAGGAGGAGAACCAGGAGGAGGATGAGAAAGAGGAGAGCATGGACAGTGGTCCTCTTGATCAGGACAGGGAAGTCTTGGCTGTTGGCAGTCTGGCACACATGGCTGACTTTATGCTCCACTTCCTTTCCCCTTGACCCTCGCGTTGTACGCATTTTGGACAACACTATTGTAATGGGAACATTTTTTTTACTGAGGCCCTACTCTATGTCTCTTCAAAGGGGTATTGGAGTGCTTCCAAATTTTTGGCAGCCCTTGCAGTCACTGCATACGCAATAACAGTATAGCAGACCATCTCTTTAATAATGGGAACAACAAAGCATAGCCGACTGATGGCCCTCTAGCACTAGTGAAGGCCGACTGCCGGCCCTTTAACAATAGTAAGGGCCGCCTGATAGCCCTGTAAAAATAGGCTTTGTAACTTTCAGAGTACCTCTTTTATAGATGAAACAAGATGTGTCTGATCATGTCTCAAACACCACATGGCCAGATAAGGTTGTAAAATGTTAAAATGACATTTACTGGTGAATGTATTTTTCACCGTTGAAAGCGATGCAAAAGTGCAAAAACGCATCAAAAACGCTATGTGTGAAAATAGCCCGAGATGTGGAGGAGCATTTTTGGTTTTGGGTATTTAGTTTGCCTTATATACAAGTCATTACCCTGGAAAGAATGTTCCTTAACATTTTTTTCCAGGAAAATTTATTTTGGCATGGTTTTTGTATGTTTTATTGTGAGTCTGTAAAAGTGGCATAATACTCTGACAACATTTTTCACAGCAGTGACCTGGGAGTCAGAGATGCTTCCAGGGGTCTTCCCCATGTTGTTCGCATATCATTTGAGCACTGGGGGGGCCGCTGGAAAAAGCTCAAGTTTCCCATTGACTTACATTGAGCTCGTTGCCCGGGTCAAGCATCCGAGCACTACGATTTGCTCGAACCGAGCAACGAGTACCCGAGCATTTAAGTGCTCGCTCATCACTAATGGTGAATATATACCACCTTTTCAAAACTTGGGTTGAGGGCCCACTGAAATGTGTGTCACATATCCTGTGTTGACCCGCTCTGCATATAGTGTCCTCTTTTACTGTATACAGTCTCATCTCTTATTATAGTATTCAGTGACTAAAGCCCCTCTGTGTATTTATTTGCTTACAGTGTCTGGAGTGTTTCATTTATAGGTATGTGAGCATATTTGACAACTAATACAAATGTAGGAACAGAAGTCCTTTTGAAGCAAGGGGTCCCTGGGTCAAACAAGACCGGTCATCTCTTCTGACATGTCTATTTTAGCAAATACTTGAATTCCTCAAAAAATAACATTTCTGAAGCTTCTTTTCAAAGAACTGTGCATTGTTCGATTCCTCTAATATTCCTCCTAGACATATATGAATAAGCTGGGTGTTTCCAGTCGGCGTTGTCCCTGTACTCTCTGACACTGTCTAGTCAACGCTGACAAAAGACAAACTGCACTCTTTCGACTGGGGAAAGAGAGAGTTGACAGGACCTCTTTAACATGCCCTAATAGCTACCAGATCGCTCATTTTGATTGTAGTGATTACATTGGTCCACTAGGGGGAGCCATAACACGCATTAGAGAAGTTTCTGCCAAGTACTGTTCTGTTAAAGAGGGGACTAAAAAAAACAAAAAAAAATTCCTTATAAAGATAAAGAATATATTATGGAGACATTTATACTATCACAGAGTATCATGGAGGACAGCAATCAGGCACAATGTAAGAATTATATCCAAACACGCACAAATCTGGTTTCCAAATACCAACTACGGTAAAACTTGGGGTGCAATCACTCTAATCTAACCCCCATTTATAGTTCAAAGCTAACATTGTCAAGTGCCCTCACAACAGAGTGCCACTGTGCCCACATTGCTACTTATCACCAAAAGTGTGCGGATCGTACCGCTGCTCACTTATGGACAACTTCTTTAAAATTAGTCAAGTCTTTGACATGGCTAGATTAAAAAGGGTTCTCTGGAAATAAAAAAATTATACATAAATAAATGAATAAATAAATGAATAAATAAATAAATGTCATTATAAATATTTATTTCTCCTTGATTTAGCAAGTGACATCTCTTTTATCTACAGAAATATTCACTATTGAAGAGTTACACTGACAGAAACCGGTTGTAGAATGTTAAAAGGACATAAGGCTGTGAGAAAATGTAGTAGGCGCTCTGCCCCCCCCCCACACACACACACACACACACACACTATGTGTAGGAAGATGTGCTCCCAGTGGATATTCTGATGTAACACTGGAGATATCAGGAGTGCCAAGGTAAGAAGATGCTGCTCAAACTGGTGTCACCCTGTCTATCTGATCTAATATTGGGGATACCGGGGGTGCTCATGTAAGAAGAGGCTGCTCACACTGCTGTATACCCTGTTTATCTGATCTAATATTGAGGATACCAGTGACAATGTACAAAATTGCATAGTCACAGTGAACGTGATGGCAAGGTGTATAAGTTTTCACACTATAGTTAGTGTTAGTACATAAGTGGAATATGCCATCACCAATTGATTGACCAGATCCAACTGTGGAAATTAGCACTGAACCTTAGAATGAAGAGACTATGATGCCAGTAATGTGTTGCAAATATCTTACTGATTTCCCTGCATGGTGGAACAGGGAACTGCAACAGAGTGTGACATGTAGAAGTAGTGCTGTTGCAGTGTGTGACAGTCACAAGTAGTGCTGTTGCTTTAAAAGCATTCGGCAACTATTAGAAGTAACACAAGCATATGAGACAGGAAGTGTTGTGTTCCAGAAGCATCCAGCAACTAGAGAGGTTAACACAGTCAGAGGAGACAGGGAGGGTTTTACCAGAGCCCCAGGGGGATTGTGAGGAAGTTGTTTACTGTCTGGCTGGAGCTGAAGAGAAAGGTGGGGTTTGTGCTCTGTATCTCACAGAAGCGCCCCTGAAGTGAAATGGATTCAAGTCAGGAGTGAAGCTAAGCACAGGTCAGGTAGAGTTCCTGAACTAGCAGTGCAGAGTATTGTCAAGCAAAAAGATAAGGACTGTAAGAAATGGTGTCACAGGGATCATCTCCCTCAGCAAACCCTCCCCCTTCATCCATCTCACTGTGCTGTAAAGAATGCTGTGTTCATTAACGTGCCTTTGCCTTAGAACTGTGCTGTCCTGCACTACTGGGAAGACTGTGAACTGCTGTGCTGCTAAGGAAACTGTACTGTTTGTCACTGGAGCCTGTTGCTCATAAGACTTAACTTGCACTGGCTGTGCAGCTTCTTATTAAATGCTACTGTTCTACCGGTTATGAGGACTCTTGTCAAGTGTGTCTGGTCAGCAAGTGAAACAACCTATGTGTCTGTGCCTGAGGGTCAATACCCCTGTGTGCCTGAGAGAAGCTGCAGCACATGGTCTATAGTCGCCCTGAGTAACGGTTCCCCCAGGATTCCAAAGAATTTATGTAACCTGTCTCGCCCCTGTCTGAACGTAGCTACGTGCATGTAACATTGGTGGCCCATACGGGCACTCCTGAGTGGGAATTAGAGTGTAGAGGGAGAAGAGGAAAAGTGTCTGGAAAAATACAGCAGCACAGCACCTCAACTCAACTCTGCTACACCAGTTAAAGGGAACCAACCCTAAAGAAAACTCACTAGCAGCAATGGATGTGGAAATACAAATGGACAGAATTAGTGAGCTGCTTCTTCAGTTAACCTGTGAAGAATTGAGAACAGTAGCAGAACATATAAAGATGTCAGAAGAACAGATTTCTAAAGCACACAACCGCAGGCAACTGTTAGCTGCCATTAATGCAAAAATGCATGAGCTGGGGGAGAAAGAAGCTGAAGACGTCATGGGGACATTCCTCCAAGAACTAACACAGTTTCTAACCATGTTGAAGTTGGAGGAAGGAGGAGCGGCACCAATGACCAAAAGTGGGAATCTCTGTCCACAGACTGAACTACAGGAATTGAAAGAACAATTCAAAGCCCTAGCAACAGCCCTGCAGGAATTGACCAAAACCTCTGAACGGGTGACAGACTCAGAGAGGACTTTTAACATAGGTTAGATAAATCAGGGAGACAGTCCTCTCTAACACCACAAATCACCATAAGGAAAGAATTCAAGATTCTGGGACAGATTTGAGGCTGTGAACAGAAAGAGAGACTGTCTTATATGAACTTGTTGCACCAGATCGATGCAGGCTTACAGAAAGGCTACCAGCCAGATGAGATCGTTGAGGGGGTGGTGAAAGCGATCAGCCCAGGACTGAACCTCCGGAGTATGCTAGAAATGAAGAGTCAACTGACCTTGCAACATCTGAAGATGATTTTACAAGGGCACTATAAAGAAGAGAGTACTTCAGAATTATTCCACCGACTCATTAACCTCTCACAGAAAAATAATGAATCACCCCAAAGTTTCTTGTTCAGAGCAATTGAACTGAAGGATAGACTTTTGTTTGCATCAAGAGATGTAGAAGCAGAAGAGAAGTTTGATGCTGGACTAGTCCAGAAGAAGTTCTTGAGATCATTGGGAAAGGGGTTAATCACCAAAGACATTAAGTTGCAGCTGAAACAGTACCTAGAAGATCCTGGCATTCTGGACAAAGTCCTAATTAAAAAAAAATAATGAGGCAGCTAGTTTAGAATCAGAGAGCGAACAGAAGTTAAAGAAAGGCTCTGCTCCTAAAATCACCAAAATGAGTCAGCTGAAGTTGGAGAAGTCCGAAGATCATCATTGAGACCCTCCAGTGCCGCCTCTGAGAAGGAACCTTAAATCACTAACAAAAGAGAGAACCGCCAGCGCTGACTGGGAGGAAGTAATAGGAGAACTGAGAGCCGAGTTGATTGAGGTGAAAAAGTTCATTAGTTCCAGGCCAGAACTTGTATCCCTCATAACCAGGAGTAGGTTCCAAAACAAAAGATACCCAGCTTGTGAAGCGTGCCGTTCATCAAATCAGAGTATGGTGTGTGTCCACTGTCTAAGATGTGGAGAGGAGGCCCGTGATGCTGATGTATGAGACACTTGGTGAACCAAGTCAAATGCCAAGGACTGTCGACTGGAAACAGGTATCTCTGCCTGCGGACCAGGTAAGCCCACTTGACTGGTATTCACCACCGAGAGGCAGTATGGAAGATGTTGCCTACTGGAAAGACATGTTTTCATGCTTTGATTTTTCTTAAAAGAGTTTGTAGAAACAAAGAACTGTTAAAGAAGAGATAGAGAGAGCTGGTTGAAGACATACGAAAAGCTCCAGCTAAAGAGATGTTGATTGTTTTAATTGTGTTAATTGTTTGTTTCTTACAGAAAGGTCATAAGAATAGGTTGTTATCAATGTTTATGATTGTTATACCAATTTGTCAATGCCAATTTGTATACAAAGCTATCCAACTTTCACCACTGTCTCAGAATTGGTCAGATTGACCAATTAAGATGAATGTTGAGAAGGACATTCAAAAAGGAGGGAAGAGTGTGACAAGTAGAAGTAGTGCTGTTGCAAAGTGTGACAGTTAAATGCTACTGTTCTACCATTTATGATGACTCTTGTCAAGTGTGTCTGGTCAGCAAGTGAAACAACCTATGTGTCTGTGCCTGAGGGTCAATAACCCTGTGTGCCTGAGAGAAGCTGCAGCACATGGTCTATGGTTGACCTGAGTAACGGTTCCCCCAGGATTCCAAAGAATTCATGTAACCTGTCTCGCCCCCATCTGAATCTAGCGGCGTGCATGTAACAAGAGCCCCAATAATGAGATCAGACTCACACCAATCACAGAGATGTTAGTAATATTTCATGCAATTATATTATGGGAATACCTTTAACAGTTGGCATTATTCTACTATGTGTCGTACAGCTAGCTATTTGCATATGGTGTATATTCAGTTAGGTCCAGAACTATATGGACAGGGACAGAATCTTCATGATTTGGCCTCTACGGGCCACTATTTTTCATTTAACAACTGAGATGCAATTGTAGTGTTGACTTTCAAGTTTAATTAAAGGGGTTGAACAAAAATATCCTGTGAAATGTTTAGGAATCACAACCATTTTTCTACAAAGTCTCCTCATTTCAGGGTCTCAAAAGTAATTGGACAAATTAACTTCACCATAAATAAAATGTTCATTTTTAATACCATGTAGAGAATCTTTTACAGGCAATGATGGCCTGAGGTCTAGAAGCCATGGACATCACCAGACGCTGGGTTTCCTCCGTTGTGATGCTTTGCCTCCTTTACTGCAGCTAACTTCAGCTGTTGCTTGTTTGTGGATCTTTCTGCCTTAAGTTTAATCTTAACCATGTGAAATGCTGCTCGATGGGGTTGAGATCTGGTGATGACTCGGCCAATGCAGAATATTTCACTTCTTTGACTTAAAAACTCCTGGGCTGCTTTCGCAGTATGATTTGGGTCATTGTTCATCTGTACTGTGAAGCGCTTTCCAATCAACCTTGCTGCATTTGGTTGAGCCTCAGCACAAAGTGTCGCCTGTACACTTCAGAATTCATCCGGCCGCTTCTGTCTTCAGTCACATCATCAATAACACTAGTGACCCAGTGCCATTGGAAGCCATGCATGCCCGCGCCATCACATTGCCTCCACCATGTGTTACAAAGGATGTGCTGTGCTTTGGACCATCAGCTGTTCCAAGCCTTCTCCTTGCTTTCTTCTTTCCATTATTCTGGTACAGGTTAATCTTAGTTTCATCTGTCCATAGAATGGGCTGGCTTCTTTAGATATTTTTTGGCAAAGTCTAATCTGGTCTTTCTATTTTTAAGGCTGATTATTGGTTTGCACCTTGTGGTAAACCTTCTGTATTTGCTTTCATGAAGCCTTCTCTTTATGACAGACTTAGATACTGAAACACCGACTTCTTGGAGAGTGTTCTTTACTTGTGTGGATGTTGTGAAGGGGTTTTTCTTCACCATTGAAAGGATTCTGTGATCATCCATCACTGTTGTCTTCTGTTGGTGACCAGGCTTTTTTGAGTTCCCAAGCTCACCAGGGAGCACTTTTTTTTCTACAGTATACCAAACTGTTCATTTGGCCACTCCTAACATTTCTGCTATCTCTCTGATGGATTTCTTCTTTTTTTTCAACCCTATGATGGTCTGTTTCCTTTCCATTGAGAGCTCCTTTTGACCACATGTTGTGGGTTAACAGCAACAACTTCCAAATGCAAATGCTATACCTGGAATCAGCTCCAGACCTTTTACCTACTTAAGTGATGATGGATTAACGAGAGAAAAGTCCATGCAGCCCATTAAAGAGCTTTTGAGATAATAGTTCAATTACTTTTGGTCACTTTAAGAAGAGACAGCTACATATTAACAAGCTGTAATTCCTAAACCCTTGCTCAAATTAGGATGTGAATACCCTCAAATTAAAGCTGAGTGTCTGCACATTAAGACCAATTTGATGATATGTTTTGGTAAACAGCTAAAATGCCAAAACTTGTGTCACTGTCCAAATATTTCTGGACCCAACTGTAATTTATATAACAGATAACTCTTTTAATATGGTACAAATACTATAAAAGAAAACACTACACCAAATCATATACTGTAAATACCCTTAACATTATAAGATACTGTATATAACCTTTGCTATTAGAGATGCTTATGTGAGCTAAGAACATCTGGTGTGAGGCACTTCCAAAATGCATCAATGTATGTTTGGACGGAAATTAGGGGAAACAACCATTTTTAGCATAAGATGTTCCATCAACAACATAACTTTCATATATAAAATATACATTAAAATGAAAGAGGCTTTTTTTGCAGTTTAATATTTGTCTATACAAACTTGAATCCAAAAGCAACAGAAGCAGCTGTGAGTAGATCCGTAGTAGTGTGAAAGGTGCTGGCACTGGAGATACACGACACATGTGATGCCCACAGCCGGCAGAACCTGCCACGCACACAGGAATGAAACAGGATCAAAAGAAATAATAGACGTGCAAGGGCAAAATCAGGGCAAAGGAAGCAAGTAAATATCGTTCCTCAGCAGGGGCACAGGTTTATCGACCAGAAGATTTCCTCCTGCAAACTTGGTTTTATTCCCAGAATTAAATGAGCAAGCTCCATTCACATCATACTCACTTTAGAACCAGCCATAAGTTTAGGATTCTCATGATATCCCACTCCAATTGGCTAATTTTGCCAGATGCCAAAGTGGTAAAATCTCACTTATGCTGGTGGACTTTGTGTCCAATTCATCAAAATGGACGCACAATGCTTGATGCATAAGAGCAAACGCTAAAGATTTTTTTTTGGAAAAATAACCCAAATTATACTCATAATGCAGAGCAAAAAAAAACAAGACAACATCAAATAGCGTTCAATAAAAAAAAGGCGCAAGTTAAATAATTAACAAAGCACAAATAAAAAAAAAACAGTCTAAGGGCTTGTGCACACGACCGATCTTCTTGTACAATTGCTATCCATGGTTTTCACAGATAGCACTTGTACCTATGATATTCCATGGGACTGTTCACATGTCCGATTTTTTGCTAGGACTGAGTTGGGCCACGGAAAAAAACAGAGACATGTCCGATTTTGATCCGAGTGTCTGATCAAAATTGGAAATACAAGTATATGGTTCCATGAAAAAAATCGGACGACATTTGGATGATATCCAAATGGGGTCCGATTTTCACGGACTGACAGAATGGAGAAGGCAGATAAACATTTTTTTTTTCTTTCCACGTCTGAAAAAAACTGATGCCATTCTAATCAAACTCTGATCAAAGTCTGATCAGAATAATCAGACCGTTTTTCTCGGATGTGGAGAAAACAGTTGTTTGACCCTACCCTTGGATTTATTTTTACTCCCAAAAAAAAAGGCACAAAGCAATAATGAATAGTGATGATCACTCAAATTTGGCCATGAAATCCAATTCTTATCAAAATTATTCAATACGAATCAAATGTTCCTTATCATACTTTGAGTTATCTCCAGACCCCAGAGCATAATAAACATGGAGTAAAAAAAAATACTCGCCTTGCTGCTCACCTGTCCCACCACCTCAGCTCTGTATCTTGGTTCTCCGCACATCCTCTTCTCTTTGGCTCTTATGTTATCTAAGGCTCAGACATCACAGGGGGCCTCTACAGTTTGGATTTAATTTTGCTGAATTTGCACTAAGCGAATTGTAATAATTCCAATTTAGGAGAATCCAAATTTTTTATAAGATTTGAGATTAATCCAATTCGCTCATCTCTAATGATGAATCGGATCCTAAGTCCTTAAAATAACATTTTTTACTATATATTATCTGATTTGTATATGGAAAATCACAAAAAAAATTGGGGATTCTATGGAGGCTTCTTTATTATGTTGCTTGGTCCTCCTGAGCAGCAAGTCAATTCACACTACAGAGCCAACTGCAACATGGCCATGGAGTTTATATGTTTTTTTCGTGCTTGATTTAGTTTCTGCCGGATTTTACTCCCATACTACAAAAATATTCTTGATAATTGGTTTCCTTTTAAATTGGTCCTTGAGTGTGAGCTAAAATTAGCCTGTGAACCCAGCTAAGGACAGGGACTAATAAGAGTGCTGACAATCCGAGTACAGCGCTGCAGAATATTTTGCTGCTATATGATCCAAAGGAAATAATATAAAAAATAAGATAAAAATAATATATATAAAAATACATAAATTCTAGAGTTCCAAAGAGCTCAGCTGCACACTGGTACACCTAAATCAGGCCTGCACAAAATATGGTTGTTGCAGGCCGCAGGAATTGGGAGACGCCGGTTCCCTTCATCCCTATATTCAAATGCCGTGTCTTTTAACGTGAATACATTGGAACACTTGGGCGTCAGGACTGGGGCAGAGCAGCACTCATCAGCCCCGGCCCCGACGTGCAGCGGCATGATGTCAGCACACTTATAACCTCATCACACTGCTGATAGCCCTAGCGCCGCAAAGGTGGTGAGGATGCGTTGGGCACTAATAAGTGCTTCATGGAGTTGCTGAAGATGAAATGTGGTATCATTTTTGATGAGGTGGCAGGGGGAGGGGAGGATTGGTGTTACTTTTCAAGGCACATTATGTAGCAATGAGGAGGGAATGTGAAAGGGGCATAGTATAGAGAGGGGCATTGGGGTGGGGGGGACTTTATTCAGAGAGTCATTGTGGGGGAGACATAGGAAAGAGCAGTGTGGGAGGAAGCATTATGGAGAGGGGCAGTGTGGGGGGACATTATGGAGAGGGGCAGTGTGGGGGACATTATGGAGAGGGGCAGTGTGGGGGGACATTACGGAGAGGGGCAGTGTGGGGGGGTATTATGGAGAGGTCTAGTGTGGGGGGAATATTATGGAGAAGGGCAATGTGGGTGGAATATTATAGAGAGGGGCAGTGTGGGAGGAAAACTACAGAGAGGGGTAGTGAGGGTGGATATTATGGAGAGGGGTAGTATGGGGAGATATTATGGAGAAGGACAATGTGGGTGGATATTATAGAGAGGGACAGAGTGGGGGATATTATGGAAAAGGACAATGTGGGGGGATATTATAGAGAGGAGCAGAGTGGTGGGATATTATGGAGGACAATGTGGGGGGATATTATAGAGAGGGGCAGAGTGGAGGGATATTATGGAGGACAATGTGGGGGGATATTATAGAGAGGGGCAGAGTGGAGGGATATTATGGATGACAATGTGGGGGGATATTATAGAGAGGGACGGTGTGGGGGGATATATTTTGCTGGAAGCAAAGTGAGGTGCAATAATTTATTCAGGGGTGCAGCATGAGAGAAATTTATATTTCTGGAGAAGTATAAGGATGCAATAAAAAAATAATGACACACCAGATAGCATTGGTGTTCTTGTTTCTATTTATTAGCAGTGTAAGGATACTTTTATATTTAAGGGCATCGAGTTGGGATGTGCTGCTGAAGACAGAGTAGAGGGAAGTCTGTAGAGATTAGATATGGGCATGAAATCGCATCATGGCATCTGTAGTGCATGGAGACAAAAGGGATGGGAATGACTTCAATCAGAGAAGATGTCAATTATAATGTACCTGGATGTAAATGTTTATTTGTGATAGTGACTACGTCTCATCAGTACTGTGGTTCCTGTATGGTCCGCAGTCTGATGATCGCTGGTAACAACAACCCCCAGTATCTCCTTTCCATTGTTAAGGACATACTGGGAATTGTAAATTCAAGCAATACAATTATATATGGGACTGACCAGATATTACAATTGATCGTTGTACTAAGCTTGGTGCTGCATTCATGTACTGATGGTGGTTCTGGCACTACATCCATGTGCTGATGGTGTTTTTGGTGCTATATTCATGTACTGATGGCCGATGTCACCTGAAACACATACAATGTATTTCAGTTAATATGTTATAGCCAAATGCCCAAAAATAAAGGCTATAGTCGATAAACCACCTGGACACTCCCCAGCATATATTTCCTACAAGAGACACGAAGTGATAGTCCATTTATATTTAAATTACCAAAATTCATTAGAGTACAAAACAAAAACAGGCAAAATATATAACATTGTCATAAAAAAGTCAGAATAGACAGAATAGACAGAGGAACAGGTGTTTGTAGCTGCTAGACCACTATAGTATAATGGGTGAGGGTGGTGTATATCTCCTGAATTCCTTAAGTATACAAAAGAGTTAATTAAATAACATAAGTCCCTCTATCCACATATGGCAGCCCTGACACTGTATATATTTGCCCCATCTAAGTTGACTATGAAATAAATAAAAAAGTGCAAGTGCATGGGGTCTGCACCAGCAGAATAGTGAGTGCAGCTCTGGAGTAAAATACAGGAAGAAACTCAGTATCATTACAGGATAAGTAATGTAATGTATGTACACAGTAACTGCACGAGCAGAATAGTGAGTGCGGCTCTGGAGTATAATACAGAATGTAACTCAGGATAAGTACAGGATCAGTAATGTAATGTATGTACCCAGTGACTCCACCAGCAAAACAGTGAGTGCAGCTCTGGAGTATAATACAGGATGTAATTCAGGGTCAGTATAGGATAAGTGTCACTCCAGGTGTGGGAAAGAATTAGTGCAACACAGAGGGAAAAGGGAAAGGGAACCCTCCTAGTCTGATCTAGCGTCACCCTGTCTCAACTACCGTCCCTATATTGCCTCTTCAGCAATCTCCACACGCGTGCCTCGCCATGCTCTCCCTGGCGTAAGGCTACAGCTAGGGATGGGAGGAGATGAGCACTAGTCAACCTCCACTAAACTCTATAGACAACAAGTGTAGACAAAACAGGGGGAAATGGCTTAATTTTAGATGAACTCCAAATAAGCACACGGCCTCAAACTCGAGAGAGGACGAAGTACTGCTCCTGCTAAGCTTCACAAGTAGAAATGAATATAGCCGGCGACACCCTCTCAGACACACCAGGTATATATACACTCAGGCCAGAGAGCTAATTAGCAAGAGAGAGGTAGACGCTCAGTCCTAAAGACAGCCTCTTATCTAAGAAGCTGTCTGCAATGCCAAACGTAGAGATCTCCTGCAGCCCACTGCAGGGCGACTGTCTGTCACCTCTGACACACCCGTGACAGACTTAGTGCAACACAGAGGGAAGAGGGAAAGGGAGTCCAGACACTACGGAAAGGGGGAAGTGGAGACCTCCTAGACTGGTCTAGTGTCACCCTGTCTCAACTACCGTCCCAATATTGCCTCTTCAGCAATCGCCACACGCGTGCCTCGCCCTTTCCCTGGCGTATGTCTAAGGCTAGGGATGGGAGGAGATGAGCACTAGTCAATCTCCACTAAACTCTATAGACAACAAGGGTAGACAAACGGGGAGAATGCTTAGCTTTAGATGACTCCAGACAAATGCGAACTCGGCCTCAAGCTCCAGAGAGGACGAAGTACTGCTCTTGCTAAGCCTTCACAATTAGAAATGCATATAGCCAGCACCTCCCTCTCAGACACACAAGGTATATATACACCCAGGCCAGGGAGCTAATTACCAGAGGGAGGTAGCTGCTAGGTCCTAGAGACAGCCTTTCATCTAGGAAGATGTTGGCTGTAATGCCAAACATAGAGATCTCCTGCAACCAACTGCAGGGCGACTGTCTGTCACCTCTGATACACCCGTGACAATAAATAATGTAATGTATGTACACAATGACTGCACCAGCAGTACAGTGAATGTAGCTCTGTAGCACATTACAGGATGTAACTCAGGATCAGTACAGGATAAGTAATGTAATGTATGTACACAGTGATTCCACCAGCAGAATAGTGAGTGCAGCTTTGGAGTATAATACAGGCTGTAACTCCGGATTAGCATAGGATAAGTAATGTAATGTATGTACACAGTAACTCCACCAGCAGAATAGTGAGTGCAGCTCTGCAGTATAATACAGGATGTGACTCAGGATCAGTAATGCAATGTATGTATACAGTGAATCCACCAGCAGAATAGTGAGTGCAGCTCTGGAATATAATACAGGATGTAATTCTTTATCAGAACAGGATAAGAAATACATACTGTAGAAAAAAACATCTCCATCCCTGCATGAGCACAGAAAGTCTATGAGCCAGTTGCCGCTCGCTGCGCTCCTCCAGGATCTCAGTGCTGATCAGCTGCTTCCAAGTGTTTTTTGAGCAGTGAGGATCTGCTGTGATCTATTTCATCTGCTGAACCGTCATCTTGAAACTATTTCTATGGAATAATGTGTCTGCTTGCTGTATCTGTGCTCTGTTATTTGATGCATTGTACTCAGTATTCACTGTCTGTCCTGCCATCATTGTAGACTTTATCTGATGGCGAAAGGTGTTATTCTGTGTCAGGCATAGTGATCTAGGCCTGTTTCTTTGATCAGCCCTCCACCCCCCTGGTGAGCTGAGCAGCTGGCAATTTAGTCACAAGCAGCTCCCACAATCCCTCTCACCTGATGCTATTGTCCTTCCTGTAAATCTAGATGTCTCATAAGGGGTGCGCGCGGTGTGGGGAGCATGCACGTGTACTCTTCAGCAAAGCGTCCTATTCGACAAGTGTCTGACAGTCATTTCAACTAGAGATGAGCGTTGTTCTACTGGAACTGTTCGCCAATCTCAAATTCGAGCTGTTTTGGGCGGTGTTCGAGCCGTTCGGCGAACACGAACAATTTGAGAAAAATTCGGCTGTTCGAGGTTATGTTCGATAACTGTTCGTGCACCAAAATCATAACTGGATTTTTTCTCAGTAATGATGAAAATTAATGTTAATACGCAGTTTGAGTGTACAGCGGGGTGGGGGGAGGGGCAGGGGATGGATCTCTGCAGGAACAATGAAGTTCTCCATTTTTTTTTCTCTTTCCCGCATTTGCAGTGGGGTGGTGCAATCTGTCAGCCTATCAGCAGCGCACACACGGAGCGAAGTGCTTTTTTTCACACAAGCAAGGGCATGTGTCATTGGCAGTGTATGTCACATGTCCTTGCCCTATAAGACCAAGCCATTTTCCCCGTCGCCACCATTTTCTCACTGCTGCAGCTGCGTGTTAGACGGCACCGCTGTTGCTGTGTGCGCTATACCTTGTTAATTTCAAGCCAATTTTCGCACAAATCTACAGATAGCTTGGGAGTAGGGAATAGTTGTGATTGCAGTCATTTTAAGGACTAGGTTACAGCATTTCCTACGACTTTTATCAGGCAGGTCTGTGCTCTTAAATAGATAGATGGTGGGAGTAAAGACTAATTGTAATTGCAGTCCTTTTCAGGACTAGGTTACATCAGTTCCTATCAGTTTTTGCCAGGCAGGTCTGTGCCAGTGCTGTGCAAGTTTTTTTCACAGCATTTGGCTGAATCTAGCAAAGCTAATCCTTTTTGGCCTATTGCAGAGTGTGTTAGTCAGTGGAGTAGCCTATCTGTGTTGCAAGATATACCACCTGTGTATAGAATACCAATTTTTTTACTGCACCTAGTGAAGTAAAATATTTTGGGCATAGCATCATTCTACTAGTCCATCTATACAGACCTCCATCAGGTTGCAAACTGAATATATTTTTTTTCTGCATCTACCTCTGAAAAAATATTGGGCTTCTAGCTGTGTGTGGGACTTGTTCTATTAATCCATCTATACAGACCTCCATCAGGTTGCAAACTGAATATAATTTTTTTCTGCATCTAGCTCTGAAAAAATAGTTGGCCTTCTAGCAGTGTGTGGGACTTTCTCTATTAGTCCATCTATACTGACCTCCATCAGGTTGCAAATTAAAAATAATTTTTATCTGTATCTAGCTCTGAAAAAATATTTGGCCTTCTAGCAGTGTGTGGGACTTTCTCTATTAGTCCATCTATACTGACCTCCATCAGGTTGCAAATTAAAAATAATTTTTATCTGCATCTACCTCTGAAAAAATATTTGGGCTTCTAGCTGTGTGTGGGACTTGTTCTATTAGTCCATCTATACTGACCTCCATCAGGTTGCAAACTGAATATAATTTTTTTCTGCATCTAGCTCTGAAAAAATATTTGGCCTTCTAGTAGTGTGTGGGACTTTCTCTATTAGTCCATCTATACTGACCTCCATCAGGTTGCAAATTAAAAATAATTTTTATCTGCATCTAGCTCTGAAAAAATATTTGGCCTTCTAGCAGTGTGTGGGACTTTCTCTATTAGTCCATCTATACTGACCTCCATCAGGTTGCAAATTAAAAATAATTTTTATCTGCATCTACCTCTGAAAAAATATTTGGGCTTCTAGCTGTGTGTGGGACTTGTTCTATTAGTCCATCTATACTGACCTCCATCAGGTTGCAAACTGAATATAATTTTTTTCTGCATCTAGCTCTGAAAAAATATTTGGCCTTCTAGCAGTGTGTGGGACTTTCTATATTAGTGCATCTATACTGACCTCCATCAGGTTGCAAATTAAAAATAATTTTTATCTGCATCTAGCTCTGAAAAAATATTTGGCCTTCTAGCAGTGTGTGGGACTTTCTCTATTAGTCCATCTATACTGACCTCCATCAGGTTGCAAATTAAAAATATTTTTTATCTGCATCTAGCTCTGAAAAAATATTTGGCCTTCTAGCAGTGTGTGGGACTTTCTCTATTAGTCCATCTATACTGACCTCCATCAGGTTTCAAATTAAAAATATTTTTTTTTCTGCATCTACCTCTGAAAAAATATTGGGCTTCTAGCTGTGTGTGGGACTTGTTCTATTAATCCATCTATACAGACCTCCATCAGGTTGCAAACTGAATATAATTTTTTTCTGCATCTACCTCTGAAAAAATATTTGGGCTTCTAGCTGTGTGTGGGACTTGTTCTATTAGTCCATCTATACTGACCTCCATCAGGTTGCAAACTGAATATAATTTTTTTCTGCATCTATCTCTGAAAAAATATTTGGCCTTCTAGCAGTGTGTGGGACTTGTTCTATTAGTCCACCTATACTGACCTCCATCAGGTTGCAAATTCAAAATAATTTTTTGTCTGCATCTAGCTCTGAAAAAATATTTGGCCTTCTAGCAGTGTGTGGGACTTTCTCTATTAGTCCATCTATACTGACCTCCATCTGGTTGCAAACTGAATATATTTTTTTTCTGCATCTACCTCTGAAAAAATATTTGGGCTTCTAGCTGTGTGTGGGACTTGTTCTATTAGTCCATCTATACTGACCTCCATCAGGTTGCAAATCGAATATAATTTTTTTCTCCATCTAACCCAGCCAATAGTTTTGGCATAATACCACAGTTTGGCCACTCAACTCTGCTCGGTTCCCATCCATTGTTTTTTTGTGCAAACAACTCCAGAGTTGTGAATTAGTTAACCACCAAAATGAGTGGAAAAAGGCCTGCTGCTGGTGGAAAGGGGAATAGGCGTGTTGGGAAGGGGAAAAAAGGTTGTGTCCGTGGGGTAGGTGTTAAAGCAACAGCAACATCTGCAGAAGAAAGACCATCTTCCAGCCAAACTAAAATGTCTACTTCTTTTAGCGGACAATGTGATAAGATCCCTTTCTTACGGCCACGCCAATCGCTACAAATTCCAGATGAGGCACAAAAACAGCAGGTGCTTCAACGGATATCAAGTGCTCCTTTAAGTGGGCTCTCCTCCACATCAACTTCAACATCACAAATACTCCAGTCCTCAAAGGTGTCACCCCAATCGCACTTGCTTCCTCACAGCTCCCAAATCTCCAGCTGCCCGTCTGAGTATGAGGTAGAACAGATGGTTGAGTCTGCAGAGCTGTTTACTCATACTATAGCCTGGGAATCAGAGGTCGACTCCAGCGCTTCTGTGAATCCAGACGAGGAAATGATCTGCACTGATGCCCAGAATCTTTATGAGTCGGATCCAGGACCAGACGCAGAAGGTTCTGACCATAATGTAGACCCTCGTTCCCAAACTGTAACTCCTGTTGGTGGAGACAATGAGGAAGACGATGATGAGACTCAAATACCTGATTGGAGCGACAACTTTAGTTTTTTGTCAGGGCAGGAACAGGTTGGCTCTAAGGACGACGGGTGTGATAACGCACAGGGTGATGATGATGAGGTTGGAGATCCCACTTACTGTCAACCCACAGTCAGCCAAGAGATGAGGTCAGCAGAGGAGGTGGAGGAAGATGCTAGTGACGACGAGGTCAGGTTGCGCCTTCCTGGACAGAGACGTAGTACTGGAAGCACGTCAACAACTGCATCCTTAAACACAACTCTGCCTCTCACCACAAGTCGTGGTGGCTCTTCAGGTCGCATGGGTGCTAAGCCTTGCATAGCCTGGGCATTTTTTCAGATCGATAAAGATGACCCAACTCGTGTTATCTGTAACATTTGTCAGCAAAAGCTAAGTAGAGGCCAAAAAATACATAGTTTGAGTACTTCATGCATGAACCGGCACATGGACATGAAGCATAAGTTGCAGTGGGAAGCTCAGTGTGCTACAATGCGGCCTAGCCGGCCGGGCCAACCACTGTCTGCCATATCTTGTGCATCCGCGGCCTCTTCATCCTCTGTGACTGGGGGGACAGCAGTCACACCTGTTTTGGGGCGCAGACCTGCCACCTCTTTACCCGCAACAGCCAGCGTGATTGGCAGGTCATCATTTTCTTTGGAGGTGGTAACACCAGCTGGTGTTGAGCGCTGTCCGACATCGATAGCACCACCTTTGGATCAAGGCAATCTAACATGTCCGCCTGCATCTTCCTCACAGACCGGCAGTTTGCCGGGGACACCCTTATCAACCCCGTCTAAGCACAATAGCCAGCCCTCGGTCCCTCAGATGTGGACAAGTAAAAGACCATTTCCTACTAGCCATGAGAAAGCTAAGAGGTTGAATTTCACCATCTGCAAGCTCTTGGCTACAGAAATGCTGCCTTTCCGCCTGGTGGACACAGAGGATTTTCGAGACCTTATGTCCGTCGCAGTGCCCCAGTACCAGATGCCCAGTTGGCACTACTTCTCAAAGAAAGGTGTGCCTGCGCTCCACCAGCATGTCGCACACAACATCACCGCTTCTTTGAGAAACTCTGTGTGTGACAGGGTGCATTTCACCACAGACACTTGGACGAGTAGGCATGGACAGGGGCGTTACATGTCGCTGACTGGGCACTGGGTAACTATGGTGACAGCAGGACAAGGGGCTGCTGTCCAAGTCTTGCCGTCCCCACGAGTTGTGCGTCAATCCTCTTTATGTCAAAGTTCCTCCACTGCTTCTGCCTCCTCAACCTCCTCTCGGTCTTCCACCTGCACCCAAAGCCTGTCTGGTCATGCCACAAGCTTTCTAACTGCGCAGAAGGGATCCTGCACACCTCCTTACTATGCTGGCAGTAGGGCTCAACGTCATCAGGCGGTTTTTACTTTGAAATGTCTGGGAAATGTGAGTCACACAGCTGAGGAGTTGTGGTCAGCTCTGGAGAACCAATTTCATGAATGGTTGTCTCCACTGGACCTGAAACCAGGGAAGGCCGTGTGCGACAATGCTGCAAACCTGGGTGCGGCCCTTAGCCGGGGCAATGTCACACACGTGCCTTGTATGGCTCACGTGTTGAACCTGGTTGTCCAGCAATTTTTAGCCCACTATCCCAGACTAGATGGCCTTCTGCAGAGGGCACGGTCGCTGTGTGCTCACTTCCACCGTTCGCATCCCGCAGCTCAGCGACTTACATCTCTACAGAAGTCGTTGGGCCTGCCACTTCACCGGCTAAAATGCGATGTGCCTACCCGGTGGAATTCAACTCTGCACATGTTGCAGCGACTGTGGCAGCACCGACAAGCCCTGGTGCAATACGTTCTGACGTATAGCCTGGGCCAACGAGATCCAGAGGTGGGGCAAATCACGCTGGAGGAGTGGTCTCAGATCAGGGACCTATGCACCCTTCTGCACAGTTTTGAAATGGCGACGAAGATGTTTAGTGCTGACGATGCCATTATCAGCATGACTATTCCGGTGATTTACATGCTGGAGCACATGTTAAACAGAATTCGGAGTCAGGTGGTGGCACAAGAGGAGGTGGAGGAAGTAGAGGAGGAGGAGTTGTATGCGGAAGGGCTAACATCTGCAAGGTCCAGACGGTTGGCAGCATCAAGGCGGCAGGCATGTGAGGGTGGGGGAGATGGTTTTACCAGGGCGCATGGTAGCAGCCAAACTAGTGAGGAAGGTGCAGGAGCCCAGGAAGAAGTGGAGGACGAACTGATGGAAGACTCATCAGATGAGGGAGACCTTGATCACATTTCTGTTGTGCGAGGTTGGGGGGAGAGGACAGAGGAAGGAAGCATGATTGTTACCTCGCCACCAACACAACAGGGACTTGGTGCTCCTGGATGCGCAACACACATGAGTGCCTTCTTGCTGCACTACCTGCAACATGACCCTCGAATTGTGAGAATTAGAAATAATCCTGACTACTGGGTTGCCACACTGTTAGATCCCCGGTACAAAAGTAAATTTGCCGAAATTATTCCTGCCATAGAAAGGGATGCACGCATGCAGGAGTATCAGCAGAGACTGTTGCAGAATCTTACATGTGCTTTTCCACAAAACACCAGTGGTGCACGTAGTGAATCTCACAGTTCCAACTTGCCAACCGTGGGACCGTCAAGTGTTCAGCACTCAAACCGTAACAGAACCACAGTATCTGCTGGTAACATCAATTTTGTGGAATCATTTCACCACTTTTTTAGCCCATCCTTTGCAAGGCCACAGGAGACAAGAAGTCTGACACATAGTCAACGCCTAGAGACGATGGTACAGGAGTATCTCCAAGTAAACATTGAAGCCATGACTGTGTCACTGGACCCTTGCTCTTTTTGGGCTTCCAATCTGGATAAATGGCCGGAGCTAGCCAATTACGCCTTGGAGATCTTGTCATGCCCCGCAGCCAGCGTTCTGTCTGAACGTGTGTTCAGCGCTGCTGGTGGTGTGCTGACAGATAAGCGCACGCGGCTCTCCACTGATAATGTAGACAGACTCACGTTCATAAAGATGAACAAATCATGGATCCAAAACAACTTTTCTACCCCTGTGTCATCCTGGGGAGAGTAAAAGCTTGATGATTGGTTAAAATCACCCTACCAACCGTTTTAAGCTTTCAAATTACTAATCATGTTTATCTGTATCTTGGCTGGAAAATAATTTGGGCTTTGTAGCAGTGTGCAGCACTGATCCTATTAGTCCATCTATACTAAGCTCCACCAGATTTAAAATAAATAATAATTTTTAGCTGCATCTAGCCCGGAAAATAATTTTGGGGCTCCGAGATGCGCAAGACACATAAGTGCCTTCTTGCTGCACTACCTGCAACATGACCCTCATATTGTCAGAATTCGAAGTAATCATGACTACTGGGTTGCCACACTCTTAGATCCGCCAAACTTTTCGATCAACCTTTTCATTTTAATAAAGACCAAAAAAATGGTCATTTTTGAAATTATAAGCATTAGCAGGTTATTAGAAACTGAAATCAAACAGTTTTCAACTCAAAACTTTATTCTAGGTGATGTTACATATTCACATAGGACCCCTTGTTCGAAAGGAGCTTCTGAACTCTCTCGTCCATTGAATTTGTCAGGTTTTGGATGGTTTCTGCTTCAATTGTTTTGCATGAGGACAGAATACCCTCCCAGAGGTGTTGCTTAGATGTGAACTGCCTCCCGCCATCATAGACACTCCTTTTGATGATGCTCCAGAGGTTCTGAATGGGGTAGAGGTCAGGGGAGCATGGGGGTCACACCATAAGTTTGTCCCCTTTTATGCCCATATCAGCCAGAGATGCAGATGTTTTATGTGCAGCATGAGATGGTGCATTATCATGCAAAAAAATGATCTTGCTGTGAAATACACGGTCCTTCTTCTTGAACCATGGCAGGAAGTGCTGTTTGAGAAAATCCACATACATTATGGAGTTTATCTTTAGCGCCTTCAGGGATCCTAAAGGGGCCGACAATCTCTCTCCCCATGATTCCAGCCCAAAACTTTACTCTACCTCCTCCTTGTTGGCGCTGTAGCCGTGTTTGCGTGGGGTGTCCATCAACCAGCCATCCTCCACTCCATCCATCTGGACCATCGAGCGCTGCACGGCACTCATCCGTGAACAAAACAGTTTTGAAATCAGTCTTCATGTAATGTTTAGCCCACTGGAGCCGTTTCTGCTTGTGTGAAGTGGATAGAGGAGGTCGACAGGATGGCGTATGCACAGCTGCAAACCTCTGAAGGACCCTGCATCTTGTTGTTCGGGGGACGTTGGAGGCACCAGCAGCTTCAAAAACTTGTCTGCTGCTATGACAAGGCTTTTTTGCCGCTGCTCTTTTAACCTGACGTAATTGCCTGTAGGAAAGAGTCCTCAATTTGCCCTTATCAGCACGCACACGTGTGTACTGTGAATCAGCTACATACTTCTTGATTGCCAAGACACTTCATCCTGATCATCGCACAATGTTGATTGTAGTCGTGCCTTGACCTAAACACTCCACAATTTGTTGCTTCTCAGCAGCCGACACATCCTTTTCTTTCCCATTTTGGCAGAAAATGTAGGCTGCTTAATAATGTGAGACAGCCTTCTTAAGTAGTCTTGCCTTTCATTGGACACACCTGCCAAACTAATTAGCACAGGTGTCTGCAATTGCTTACAGTGATATAAAGAGCCCTGACACACATCACCATCAATGAGTTTAACTGACAAACAAACAAATTCTTCCCTTATCACTCCTAAACACTTTTTGCATAATAATTTGGAACACAGTGTACATGTGCTTTTCCACAAAACACCAGTGGTTCACGTAGTGAATCTTACAGTTCTAACTTGCCAACCGTGGTCTGTATGGAGTTGTTCAATAAAGGGCCCAAAATTAAGATAACATAGATGGGAGAGGTCTCTATGAATAGGAATTCCTAAGTATTTGATACCCTGTGAGGGCCAGGCAAAGGGAAAGTTGGACTGGATGGAATCCTATATGGATTTGGGGAGGGAGACATCGAGGGCCTCAGACTTCGCTGCATTGATTTTAAACTTTGACCATGTAACAAAGTGATCTATTTCAGCCATAACAGCAGGGATGGATATATGTGATTGAGTGATATATACTAGGACATCATCAGCAAATAGAGAGCACTTGTACTCGGTGCCTCCCACCTCAATCCACCTAATATTGGGGTTATGGCGAATTGATGAGAGCAGGTGCTCCGTCACTAGGATGTATAAGAGAGGGGACAGAGGACATCCCTGCCTTGTCCCATTGGTGATTGTGAAAGGTGATGAAAATGTTCTGATGCACCCCCTGGGCCTTGGGACACCCGGAGCCGGACCCTTTTTGGTGGATGCTGGTGGTTGTAGTATTCGTGGCGGCGACCCGGTTCCGTGGCTCAGGGTGGTCAAACCAGTGGCGGAACTATTTATGTGGTTTTGATGTTTAAATGTCCGACTACGCCACCCGTGGATTGCGGTCAGAGTGAACCGCCGCTGCAGGGCAGACCACTGAGGCTGGTGTTGTGGGTGCAGCAGAGCGTAGCATAACTCCCCACGGGAGGAGTATAGCCTCAGGGCAGTGTATGCGGAGGTTGGGGGTGATGGTGCAGGGCAGCAGCAGTAACAACACGGAGTCAGTGATGCAGTCCAGGGCCTTTACTCACAGTTCTTATTATCCAGACCACGTCTGCAGGTAACGGCTGCCCACGTCGTACTGTGCTCACCAGGTGAGGGGCTCAGACAACTCCCAGATAACTTTGGAGCGCTTCACAGGACCCCCTTTGTGTGTCCTTTGTCTGGCCTTTCTTACCAACCCTTCTGTCCGGCTGCCTCGGGCCTCCTCTTGGTAAACTTGGCGCCAGTTTCCCTGACCCTATGTGGTGCCTTCCTAGCGTTTGTAGCGAGGGGCTGCGCCACATAAAATGTCACAGCCTCCGGTTTCTAGCTGAGGGTCGTTTCCTGCCTCCACTAGTTTCGGGGACCGGTCTCCCCCTTTGGCCTGACCCCTCCACGCAGGTGGATTCGGGTGTGCGGTGGCGACTCGCCCGTCCGCACCCCTGGGATCCCTTCATTCCTCGTTCCTGGAGCCTTCTCCGCTCCTCTTCCTTCCTTCTCCCTCTTGCAGGCCTGGGCCTCTGTTACTAGGCCCGCCTCCGGAGCAGAGCTCATGCAGAGCCCCTGCTCCCTGCCACTTCTGCTCAGACTTCTCTGCACTGAACTAAGATGGTGCCCACCTTTTATACTCCCTTCTCAATGCACCCAGGAACTGCTTCCTCCCTGCTCCTGCACTACAGGGTTCCCCTTCCTCAGTGTTCCCTCCCCCCACTCCAGCCAGGGACAGGGACTGTCGTGCCCATCTCAGAGGCATATTGGTCGCCCTGCCCCACGGCAATGTGGTGTAATGCATGCAGGTGTCGGGTCCTGATCCACACTCCATCCTTACCTGAGAGTGAGATATCACACCTCTGGGTGAGGTGCAATACCTCTGTAGCAACCGAGCCCTCAGGGTGCTACAGTTCCATTTATCTTCAGCCTAGGTGACGTATTGTGATACAGGGCCGTGATTTTGGCTATAAAAGGGTCCCCTAGACCCCTACCCCAAGCTTTTTAAGAGAATCATATATGGCGTGCCAGGAGACTCTATGGAATGCTTTCTCAGCATCCAACGAGAGTATCTAATTACAAATTTTTAACTGCATCTAGCCCAGGAAATACTTTGTGCCTAGTAGCAGTGTCTGCTAGTCAGCGGATTATCCCGGCTGTTAAGCAAGCTACACCACCTGTAGTTTGGACACTTAATTTTTTCAAAGGAAATGCTTCGGGACCACGGGATACTCAGTGAAGAGCATCAGGAGGCACCCCAAGGCATAGGGGCTGGGACTGGCAGTAGGATGCCTTGCGGTGGACAGCCGAGCTCGATCCTTATAAAAGCTTTTTAACTGCAGCAGCTTTAGTGGACGCTACTGGAGCTGGAATTACGCGGCTGCTGGCATGAGACTTGCCCTCCAATAGATCCTTGTAAATGGATTTAAAGTGTATTCATTCAAATTAGAGAGACAATTTAAATTAAAAAGCTTAGAGCTGCCTCCACCACAGGGGGGCTCGCTCGACCCACCAGCGGACAGGCACCAGTATTGGGAGAGGGGGGCTGGCCGTCAGGGTTCACCGTGGCTCTGGCACAAACCCGGCGACACGGAGGTGGCACGGGCAGGAGCGGACTGAACGTGTCGGCTTCTCACTTTTTGGATTTTAGAAGGGCATGACATGCCTATATTTGTGTCTCCCCCTCCTTTTACTCCTCCACCTCTTTTCTTTTCGCATGACTATATGTACTTGTCACTTTTCCATGTGTTAGTTGTGTCTTCTGAGCAGTTTGTCAGCTTTTGGACACCTTTGAAGGTGTTTTCTATGTGTTTCTATGTGTTTTTGTTTGCCTGCCATTGGTTTTAACGGTGTTCGAAGGTGTTCGACGAACAGTTCGACGAACAGTTCGGCGAACACACGGGTGTTCGACGAACCGAACCGAACTCGAACACTACGGGGGTGGCTCAACGCTAATTTCAACGGCAGTCATTCAGGGCAGGAGTCAGGTAACCCACACTTTGTACTCTCTGCTAACTATGTATTTTATTCCTGTGTCCATATTCCTGTGTACTTTTTTCATCCACATTCACCGCCCTATCCTCCATCCATCACCACTCATCCATTTCTGCCCCTCACTCCTTCCCTCTCCCATGTACAGCTCCCATGCTCTTTTGAACTTCCTGACAAATCTCACTCTGTCCCATCCAAAGGTACTGCACAAGAAACCATGTCACAAATCCAAAAACTATCTGCTCTTTCTCTTTTTACTGCAACTACTCATTTCAGGGGATATCTCTCCTAACCCCGAACCACCCTTTGCCAACCTGAACCCTTCCCCCACCTCACATCGAAACCCTGCTAACCTAATTAACATCAGCTGTACTCCATCTCCCTCCTTCAATTGCGCACTGTGGAATCCACAGTCTGTATGCAACAAGCTTCCTTTCCTGCACAATTACTTTCTGACCAGCGCTCTCAATCTGCTGGCCCTCACTGAAACCTGGATCCAGGATTCTGACACGGTCTCCCCTGCCGCTATTTCTCATGGCGGCTTGCATTTTTCCCATTCCCCAAGACCTGCAAACAGACTTGGTGGTGGGGTCGGCTTACTCCTGTCCCCACAATGCACCTTCCAGGTCATCCCCCCAGTGCCATCACTATCATTCCCCTCTTTTGAGGTCCACACTATCAGGCTCTTCTATCCCCTCTCCCTCAGAGTAGCATTCATATACTGTCCCCCAGGCTCAGCCACCCAGTTCCTTGACCATTTTTCTGCCTGGCTGCCGCACTTCGTGTCCTCAGATTTACCAACCCTTATCCTGGGAGACTTCAACATCCCCATAAACAGCCCCACCTTCTCAGCTGCATCCCAGCTTCTATCTTTAACCACTTCTCTTGGCCTCTCACAGCTTTCAACCTCTGAGACACAAAAAGATGGAAACACCCTTGATCTGGTCTTTGTCCGGCTTAGTTCAATCCCCCACCTAAATAACTCCCGTCTTCCCCTCTCTGATCATAACATTCTCTCCTTCACGCTCACAAATCCTCGCCTGCCCCAGCACACTCCTACCTATCACACATTCAGAAATCTACAAGCCATTAACCCTCATACACTTACAGACTCCCTTCACTCATCACTATCCCCAATCTCATCTTTTTCCTGTCCTGATCTCGCTGTAAACCACTACAATAACACTCTCAGAAGCACGCTGGACCAAGTAGCGCCCCTCACCCTCAGAACCTCCAAACACAGAGTAAAACAGCCCTGGCTTACACCGCAAACCCGATTTCTCCAGCGTTGCTCTAGAAGTGCCGAACGCCTGTGGAGGAAAACTTGGACACCAGAAAACTTTATCCACTATAAATTTATGTTAAAAACATATAACTCTGCCCTTCACCTCGCCAAACAGACCTACTTCACCACCCTGATATCCTCACTATCCAACAACCCCAAAAAACTCTTCGATACCTTTCACTCCCTCCTCAGTCCTAAAGCGCAGGCCCCCATCGCAGACATTTGTGCCGAGGACTTGGCCTCCTACTTCACAGAGAAAATAGACACCATCCATCAGGAAATCAGCTCCCAGCCACCAAGTGCCGTGACTCTCATCCCCCCCACATCCCCTCTGGATCACTCTCCACATTTGACCCAGTCACAGAAGATGAAGTCTACAGGCTCCTTTCTTCTTCTCATCCCACTACATGCACCACTGACCCCATCCCCTCACATCTACTCCAGTCTCTTTCTTCAGTCGTCACTACTCACCTAACTAAAATCTTCAACCTCTCCCTCTCTTCTGGTATTTTCCCCTCCTCCTTCAAACACTCCATCATTACTCCATTATTAAAAAAGCCCTCTCTTGACCCTTCCTGCACAAACAACTACAGACCAGTCTCCAATCTTCCCTTCATCTCTAAACTCTTGGAGCGCCTGGTCCACTCCCGCCTTACCAGTTACCTCTCCACTCACTCTCTTCTAGACCCATCACAGTCCGGCTTCCGCCCCCTACATTCTACAGAAACTGCACTCATCAAAGTAACCAATGACCTTCGGACAGCAAAACATAATGGCGATCACTCTCTGCTCATTCTTCTTGACCTCTCTGCAGCCTTCGACACCGTTGACCACCACCTCCTACTCTCTATGCTCCACTCAATCGGCATAAAAGACACTGCTCTCTCCTGGTTCTCCTCCTACCTATCTGACCACTCTTTCAGTGTATCATTCGCTGGCTCCACTTCTTCCCCTCTTCCTCTCACGATTGGGGTTCCTCAGGGTTCAGTCCTTGGCCTTCTTCTCTTCTCTCTCTACACAGCCCCAATTGGACAGACCATCAGCAAATTTGGCTTTCAGTACCATCTTTATGCTGATGACACACAACTATACACCTCATCCCCTGACCTTACCCCCGCTGTACTACAGAACACCAGTGACTGTCTGGCCGCAGTTTCTAACATCATGTCCGCTCTCTACCTGAAACTCAACCTTTCCAAAACTGAACTTCTTCTACTCCCGCCGTCTACTCACCTCTCTAAATCTGACATCTCTCTCTCCGTGTGTGGCACCACAATAATGCCGAGCCAGCAGGCGCATTGTCTGGGCGTTGTGTTTGACACCAATCTCTCCTTCACCTTCCACATACAATGTCTTGCCTGCTCTTGTCGCTTGCACCTGAAGAACATCTCTAGAATCGGCCCCTTTCTCACCTTGGAAACAACTAAAACCCTCACTGTTGCCCTGATCCACTCCCGCCTTGACTACTGTAACTCTCTATTAATTGGCCTCCCCCTCACTCGACTTTTCCCCCTCCAGTCCATCCTTAATGCTGCAGCCAGGGTCATCTATTTGGCTAACCGTTACTCAGACTCCACAGCTCTGTGCCAGTTATTGCACTGGCTGCCCATGAATTATAGGATCCAATTTAAATTGCTTGTCCTCACCCACAAAGCCCTCCACAGTGTGGTACCCCCCTACATCTCTTCCCTCATTTCTGTTTATCGGCCTACCAGTTCTCTACGCTCCACAAGCGACTTTCGACTAACATCCGCACTAATCCGTACCTCCCACTCCCGACTTCAAGACTTCTCTCGAGCTGCACCTATTCTCTGGAATGCTCTACCCCAAGAAATTAGGATGAACCACAACTTACACAGTTTTAGGCGCTCCCTAAAAACACACCTGTTTAAAGCAGCCTATCACCTTCCCTAATCGAAGTCCTTTTATATTCTTATAGCCCATCCCTTATTTCTCCAAACATACAGTAAGTCTCCACCGAACCCAAAAGCACTACAGATACTGGCTGGTGATGAGCTCATGCAGCCTTTATCTATCCCTCATCCCCTCAAGATGGCTGGACCATCCTTGTAAATAAGCCATTATACTTTGTGTCACCCCCACCTCATTGTAGATTGTAAGCTCTTACGAGCAGGGTCGTCATTTTTGCTGTAATTAGTGTATTATCTTTAGCTATGTTACTTATGACTGTTGTATATGAACCTGTGAATTGTTAAGAGCTGCGGAATATGTTGGCGCTATATAAATAAAGACTATTATATTATTATTATTATTATTATTATTATTATTATTATGAGGACTTGGACCCCTCTCAGCTGCAGGACATGTAAGTTAAGAAAAAGACATAAATAAAACATATAGGTATTAAATAAAACTCACCAGTAGTGTTGAGCGAGTATGTTCTGGTAACCCTTTCGCCGAGTATGCTCGGGCCGAGCTCCGAGTATTTATAGCTGCTCGGTGATATGGTTGAATCGCTCCCGTGTGCATGATTTGCGACTGTTTGACAGCTTTATTACATGGGAGGAATGTCTATTTCTTACACATTCCTCACATGTAATAAAACTGTCAAACAGTTGCAAATCATGCACACGGGAGCGATTCAACCATATCACCGAGCAGCTTTAAATACTCGGAGCTCAGCCCGAGCATACTTGGAACAGAACATACTCGCTCAACTCTACCCACCAGTAGTTTTCTCTGTTCATTGTTCATCTGTCACAAAAAATAGGAGAATTTCACATTAAATATTTCAAATAAAGTAAATTTTATCAATAACAAGAGACGTGTAATGTAGAAGATTCCTGAGAACTAGTATAGGGGGTGATCTGGGCATTGAGGGTCATAGGCATACTACCAATCACTGCTATAAAGATTCACATGGTTTGTGTTAAAAAATTCTCATTTTTCACTTGCAATTTTTTAGGCATGGCCCTAATGACTGAATGGAGTGCCCATCCTGGGTGTAAGAGAATCAGAAAAAGAAAAATCCCAATACCCATTTCTGCCTTCTAAATAAGTCACAAAAGCTGTGTATTTCTATATGAGAAAGAGTGAGAAGAGAACAGCAGCAACCAAATGTATTCATATATTTCCAGATGGAGTAATCATAAAATACAGAATATTAAAGGGGTTTCCTTTTAGAAAAGTAGACCACAACCAATCAGATAGTAGTAAAAAAGTACTCACCCGCCTCTTACCCAGCAAGGGCTCCCTGCCATCTCCGGTGTCTGTGTTTGGCTGCAGAGGTAACATCATGACTACAGTGCACATCACTGCTGCAGCCAATCAATTAACTCAGTTGCTTTATTGTTGTTGACAGCATAAACCGTCAATTAGTGATTAGCATCAGCGGTGATGTTACCGCTGCAGCCAAATGCTGGACAGGGTGAGGGTGTGTACTATGTCTATTTGGTTTATTTTTACTACTATCTAATTAGTTGGAATAGTGATCTAATGCAAGTGAAAACAGACATATGATCTTACAGTGGGCAGAAATTGGGGCTCAAGGGGTGAGGGGATTCTGCGCTTCTGTTCTGTCACAGTTTCTTCATAAGCCTTTAAAGCTTACTTCATACTGTAAAGGGAAGACACGGAGGTAGGAAATAAGAAGAGAAGAGATGACTACATATCTGAATCCCATCACAAGTAACGTACATGATGCCATTGAGGGTTGTCAGCTGCTCCCGGCTTCTCTTGTGTCTTATCAGCTTCTTGCCTGTAGTGTTCAGAGAGGTTGTCGGGAGGGTGAGGGGAGGTAGGTGAACACTAACGCGGTCCGCAGGAGGCAGACGGGAGGTTCTTTTGGAAGCCATCTATTAAAGAAACAAGCATTAAAGACATATTGTTTTTTTCTTTATAAAGCAATCAAACAGTATTGACTGCTTTATAAATAAAAATGCATAAAAAGGCACGCAACTGAGCTGCGGCACAAGACTCGGTGGCACGGCCGTATGTGTCTCATTGTTGGTTCTGCAGTAAAAAGCCACCATGCTCCTAATGATTACACATTGTTTCCTTGTAAGGAGGGAATAGTACACACTTCCTTCATGTTGAAATTAATAAAATGGATGGACATTTGAGAACTACATTATACTCTAAACCTTCCTACCGTAATTACTTATTAAAAAGAGATAGAGAACACAGGGTAAGGGTAAAACAGCGTGGTAATACTTTATTGAACCACAAAGTGGACAATAAACACACAGAACAGTCCCAGCAAATACCCAAGATGGTACAACATTACACAGTCTGACCCTTTCTTCTCCGCCTACCTGGGATAGAACAGCTGCGACTTTGGAGACTTCCAGGGCCAACTACCTCAACCAGTGGCCCCCTCGCTTCTGGTGGGCCCCAAAAGAGAGGAGGTAGCGGCAAGCTTAGGAAGCTAGCAGTTCATCAAGGTACAAGGCCAGCAGACCTGAGGGTGCCAACCTGGCCTCTCTGAGAACTTCCAAGGAGCCAGATGCCCGGCGGGTCCAAATCTGGCTTCCCCAAATGTCTCCGTGGGTTGCAGGCAATCGGTGGGTCTCTCCTGGCAACCCCAAACAACATATCCATGGGGCCAGGTGACTTCTTCGTTCCAACCTGGTCTCCCCAAAATGTATCCATGTCTCTCTGATGGTCAATGGAGCAGATCTGAATCTTTCCAGTCAGGGCCGGTACCCTTAGACTAGAATCATATAGAATACAAATCTGTGTCTCTTTAGGAGCGGCAAATCAACCGTTTGGTACATTCTATAAAAAAAAGAGCACACTGATGAGCATGGGAACTTTTTACGTTTTGTATTTTTCCGTCAATATGGCTATGTGAGGGCTTGTTTTTTGCAGGATGAGGTGTATTTTTGAACTTCACCATTGCTTTTTCCCATATCATGTACTAGAAAATGGGAAAAAAACTAAGTTTGGTTAAATAGCAAAAAAAGTGCAATTCCACAATTGTTTTTTTTTGTTGTTTTTTTTACCGTTCTATAAATGCTAAAAATTCCATTATGATTCCACAGGTCATTATGAGTTTGTAGATACCAAACATGTATAGGTTCCTATTTATTTAAGTGGTGAAAAAAAATCCAAAGTTTGCAAAAATACTAGCAAATGGCGCCATTTTCCGAGACCTGTAGCGTCTCCATTTTAAAGGATCTGGGGCCTGGTGAGGGCTTATTTTTTGCATGCTGAGCAGACGTTTTTACTGATACCATGTTTGGGTAGATACGATCTTTTGATCGCCTCTTATTGTATTTTATTGCAATGTTGCGGCGACCAAAAAAACATAATTCTGGCATTTTGATTTTTTTCTTGTTACGCTGTTTACCGATCGGATTAATCCTTTAATATATATTGATAGATCGGGCGATTCTGAATGCAGCGATACCAAATATTTTTATATTTGATTTTTTTTATTGTTTTATTTTGAATGGGTTGAAAGGGGGGTGAATTGAACTTTTATATTTTTTTTAAATATTTTTTAAAACATTTTTTTTACTTCACACATGCTTCAATATTCTCCATGGGAGACTAGAAGCTACGATCATCTGATCGCCTGTAGCAAAAATGCTCACTTGCTATGAGCGCCGACCACTGGGCGTTAGATAAAATATTGCAATGCAACTTTTCTTGTAGCCCTAACATATATGCACACTCTATATATGTATATATATTGTGAATTTGTGATAGATCGGCTCACTCGGCAATGCATTGAGGTATAAACGGAACACTATGTCTTTAAATTTTCAGTTGGTTTATTGAGCAGCATAAACCAATGTAAAGTTCATGAAAAACCACCACAGCCCATCCGGCCTAATGGCAAACAAAATATGAAAAGAGTCCAGCAAAGTCCTTGCACCGGCCGGGGTCCGGCCACTCCAGGGTAGCAAAAACCACGGGGTTAGCAGGAACAAACACATGCTCCTCTTTCTGGAGCTGGCCTCCAGATACTGACCACACCTGAGTGTCAAGGCTGGCTATTTAAAGCCCAGACACTCCCCTGATTGGAGAGATATGGTGAATGACCTCTCACCCTTCACAATAGTCATTCACAAAAAAACACTCCCTTTTACTATAGGCTTAACCCCTCTCAACAAATAATATGCTGGAGGAACTTTAATGGTTTTTAGTTCACTGAAGCAAACAGCCTCAGGGAAACATATCTCCCTTCCAGCACTTTACCAGTGACACTGTCACAATAAATATACACACATATACAGTATATATACACACATATATATATATATACACACACATATACAGTACAGACCAAAAGTTTGGCCACACCTTCTCATTTAAAGATTTTTCTGTATTTTCATGACTATGAAAATTGTACATTCACACTGAAGGCATCAAAACTATGAATTAACACATGTGGAATTATATACTTAACAAAAAAGTGTGAAACAACTGAAAATAAGTCTTATATTCTTGGTTCTTCAAAGTAGCCACCTTTTGCTTTGATGACTGCTTTGCACACTCTTGGCATTCTCTTGATGAGCTTAAAGAGGTAGTCACCGGAAATGGTTTTCACCTTACAGGTGTGCCCTGTCAGGTTTAATAAGTGGGAGTTCTTGCCTTATAAATGGGGTTGGGACCATCAGTTGTGTTGTGCAGAAGTCTAGTGGATGCACAGCTGATAGTCCTACTGAATAGACTGTTAGAATTTGTATTATTGCAAGGAAAAAGCAGCTAAGTAAAGAAAAACGAGTGGCCATCATTACTTTAAGAAATGAAGGTCAGTCAGTCCGAAAAATTGGGAAAACTTTGAAAGTGTCCCCAAGTGCAGTTGCAAAAACCATCAAGTTCTACAAAGAAATTGGCTCACATGAGGATCGCCCCAGTCACCTCTGCTTCTGAGGATAAGTTTATCCGAGTCACCAGCCTCAGAAATCGCAGGTTAACAGCAGCTCAGATTAGAGACCAGGTCAATGCCACACAGAGTTCTAGCAGCAGACACATCTCTACAACAACTGTTAAGAGGAGACTTTGTGCAGCAGGCCTTCATGGTAAAATAGCTGCTAGGAAACCACTGCTAAGGACAGGCAACAAGCAGAAGAGACTTGTTTGGGCAAAAGAACAGAAGGAATGAACATTAGACCAGTGGAAATCTGTGCTTTGGTCTGATGAGTCCAAATTTGAGATCTTTGGTTCCAACCACCGTGTCTTTGTGCGACGCAGAAAAGGTGAACGGATGGACTCTACATGCCTGGTTCCCACCATGAAGCATGGAGGAGGAGGTGTGATGGTGTGGGGGTGCTTTGCTGGTGACACTGTTGGGGATTTATTCAAAATTGAAGGCATACTGAACCAGCATGGCTACCACAGCATCTTGCAGCGGCATGCTATTCCATCCGATTTGCGTTTAGTTGGACTATCATTTATTTTTCAACTGGACAATGACCCCAAACACACCTCCAGGCTGTGTAAGGGCTATTTGACCAAGAATGAGAGTGATGGGGTGCTACGCCAGATGACCTGGCCTCCACAGTCACCAGACCTGAACCCAATTGAGATGGTTTGGGGTGAGCTGGACCGCAGAATGAAGGCAAAAGGGCCAACAAGTGCTAAGCATCTCTGGGAACTCCTTCAAGATTGTTGGAAGACCATTTCCGGTGACTATCTCTTGAAGCTCATCAAGAGAATGCCAAGAGCGTGCAAAGCAGTCATCAAAGCAAAAGGTGGCTACTTTGAAGAACCTAGAATATAAGAGATATTTTCAGTTGTTTCACACTTTTTTGTTAAGTATATAATTCCACATGTGTTAATTCATAGTTTTGATGCCTTCAGTGTGAATGTACAATTTTCATAGTCATGAAAATACAGAAAAATCTTTAAATGAGAAAGTGTGTCCAAACTTTTGGTCTGTGCTGTATATGATTAGTATTCATGGAAATACATACACATATATATATTTATATATGTGGGCAAATATATGCACACAGTGCTCAGCATAAATGAGTACACCCCCTTTGAAAAGTGAGATTTTAATCAATGTCTCACTGAATACAAGATCAATCTTATAACTTATATTACAAAATCTTCAGTTTTATTCAAATTAGTTGATGCAAAAATGCAAAAATGAATACACACAATATCCTTACTTACCTATACTTATCCTTTCTTAGCTATACTTACCTATACTTATCCCTTTTTACCTATACTTATACTTTTTTCCTTATTTTTATTGAATATTAAATATACTTATCCTTTCTAATCTATATTTACCTATACTTATCACTTATAGTTATCCATGTGGAGGTCCCTCATGATGTTGGACATCCGATCTTCTGGTCTTATCTACATGGTCTTCTGGAAGCTCAGGCACACAGCTTGCTCTGATATTATTGAGCTGGTGTCTTGTTGAGGGTTTTCTAGTTGACAAATGAAAACCCTCTGAACATGGCCTGGTCCTCTGATGTTATCGATAATGCAGCCTCTGTCGCTTGGATCTTGTCAAGCTGAAAAACACGGAACCTGGGTTTAGGCTTAGTTGGCTATAGAAAAAGATACAGAAAAAAGTCATGGTTAACTTGTTGACTAATCAAAAGAGTCTTGAATCTTGAAAAAGAAATTTCTCAATTTTAAAGGAACGTTTCTAAATGTAAATGTAACATCTTATAATATCAAAACCAGCACCATGAGCATTGAAGCTCAAGGACAGTCACTTCAATGAGCTGCAGTGCCACTAATCATATCTATGGCCAATCATACTTCTGTCTCATCCTGCATAGGATGCAGAATTATGTGCAGGTGACATGCAATAGCTCAAGTATGGTTAGAACGAAAAGTTTTTAAATAAGTACAATCTGTACTTATCACTTTAATTCTGAGCACTTTGACCTGCTAACCGTCACTTTCCGAATTGGGCTACCTCCATCAGTTCTGTTTTTGACAAAATATTTCAAGTTTTTTGCTTTATTTTTCTTCTGGTCAAAATCAGCAGTGGAGACTACAAAAAGGAGAATTATTATTGAAAAATGTAAACTAATCTTCTTTAGATTCACTTTTAGGTTTGCCTGAAAAATTATCAAAATGTTGTGAACTGGCCTGAAGACCTCATTTAAATTTTTTTTTAGTCAAGGGTCATCTTCTCTAGCTCCAGCTACAGATGCCTATGCAATGCTTTACCAGATTAAATGGCTTGCACCTGACAGAACGTATAACCAGATAATTACTTGCATATAGTCTGCGAAGCAGTCTGAAAGAAGTACTATATTATAGACTAGACATGCATCGTTAATAAATTAAATTGTCAAACCAGCCTGATCGTCGATAATAGTAATGTAAAGATTAACGCCATCCAAATTATTTTCCAACCTTGACATTAAACATAATGTACCACAGAGCCAAAAGCGTAGAATATTGTGGGAGAATATCTTATTCAGATCCATGTGACAATTCTGTAAATTTACTTACTACAGGGATGTATGGTGGGGCCTTCCTAAGGGATTCCACTTAGACCCAATCAATTCGCTGGAATAAGGGGTGTTATCGAATGTTACCGTTGACTCCTAATCACTTCTCGCTAATCTTTCTGGAGGAGCTGTTCCATAATGTCCTTGGCGCCGGAGGAAGAATCATTAAAGAGTGTGGGATGGTAGCTACACCCGCTGGTCAGCATTTGGTTTAAGATGACTCCAAACGAGTATCAGTCTACTCCGGCGTTATACTGTATGTCCAGGATCTGCCATAGAGAAGCATTATTAGTAGTGCTACCTCTTATATGTCACCATATTTATATGTCACTCATATTGTTGTGTGATTATATAGTAAATGACACTGGGTCCTACTACTTAATCAAGAGACAAAAAGGATCTTTCATAATTACGCTCCATAAATAAAATTAATAAAGGATATTAAAAATTAGAATGAATGTATTATATACAACTGTGACGGCGCACACAAAACTCGACTCAGTGTGTTACCACCCACCTCAGACTTTAACCCCTTCGCTCTTCAGTTTTTTTATTTTCAATTTTTTTCTCCCCTTATTACAAGAGCCAAAACTTTTGTTTTTGTTACATTTTCATTTTTTTTTGAGTTGTACTTTTGAATGACCCCACTCATTTTATCATGTGATGCACTGAAAAGTGGTAAAAAAAAATCCAAGCGCATTAAAGTTGCAAAAAAAAGTGCAATTTCACAATTTTTTTTTTAATTTACCATGTTCACTATATGGTAAAACTGACCTGGCAATGTGATCATCCATGTCAGTACAATCATGCAGATACCAAACATGCATAGTTTTCTGGGGGGGGTTTAAGTGGAAAAAAACTCGGAAATTTGTGAAAAAAAATTTGCTTGTGTCACCATTTTCTGAGATCAGTAACACTTTCAATTTTTAGGACATTGTGCTGTGAAAGGTTATTTTTTGCGTCCTGAGATGACTTTTTTTATTGACACCATTTTGGAGTAGATACAATGTATTGATCACCTCTTATTGCATTTTATTACAATGTTCCGGGGGGACCAAGAAAATGTAGTTCTGGCGTTTTGATTTTTTTCTCATTATGGAGTTTACTGATCAGATTAAGTTATTTTAGATTTTGTCACACATAGTCAAATAAATATAAGAATACCATTTATTGAATGATATAAATAAAAATAAACTGAGAAATACAAAGAGGAAAAATTGCCCAGAACAACGGGCACCAGGGGTCAGCTGGTACACAAGCACATTATAAAATACAAAATATATCATAAACATATATAGTGAGATTACACTCTAATTAAAAAAGGGTTATATCATACAAAGTGCATAGTGCAATAAATTTACACCCAACAAAATATTCAGAGCAGCAACTTCACAAATGTACCAAAAATAAATTATAAAGAAAGTGTCAAGTGCTCATGTGAAAGGCCTGATTGTTGGAGAAAAAGTAATAATATTTAAGGGGCAAACATGGGCCCATTTGTATCACCCCTCCACACAGATTCCATGTGTCATCATGTAGAAGTAGATGGTAGAATGAGAAGTAGAATGAAGTACCTGCCCATCCCACAATGTCCACAGAGATCCGACGCGCGTTTCGCCGATAGGCTTTCACGAGGATATAATGAAGTCCCAGATGTAGGGGGTATATAAAGGAGAAAGGACCAATTGGAAGTGCCCATGTACTGTGTCCAGCTGTAGAGTGTAATTGCCATGCATGGTAAAGCCGGCGTCACTACAACCAGGGCAGCTGCGTCTCTAAGAGAGCGCGGCCCCCCCGGGAGAAGTGACGTCGGCGTGCGAGTCAGGCTGGAACGCAGGAGTATGCAGAAGCGCATATGTCTCCCGGCGTCTCAGTCGGAAATGACAGTGGGAGCCGATGACGTCTATGTCCAAAGAACAGACGTAGGTGTGTACAAAACAAAGCGTTCCACGGTGGAACGCAAGCCGCAGGAAATAGTGAACAACCGAATGACGGATGCATCACAATGTTCAGAAAGAAAGTGTCACGTGCAGAAAACCTAAAAAGTGACATGTGCAAACATACTTATGCAGCATTTACCAGAATATATGAAAAGACAATAAATAACTATATATAGATATATAAATATATAAGTAGGAGCGAATCATATATACCGCATATCCATGTGATGAACCACAGCATAAGTACACAATTAGCAAATATGAAAATAACTAAAAATAAATTAATAGAATAAAAATAAAAAATAAAGAATACAAAATAATAATTAATATATATATATATATATATATATATATATATATATATATATATAATAAATATATATAAATAAAAAATAATAAATAATAAGGACACCCCCAAGGGCTAACAAGTACAGGAAAAGACACATTAGGATAATAACAACAGGATCTTCAAAAGATGAGGGTGAAGACGATGACATAGGAAAAACTTGCTGGGACATCCCACCAGGGCCATATGATGAAGGTATAAGCTCTGAACAACTCCCAAAATTGGTCCAATAAATAATCAGGCGAAACTACTTTAATCTATATAATTTATATCACCGTCGCATCAAGGTGTGGTGGAACAAGTTCACCCTAGAAAAATACGTTGAAGAAAATTTAATACCAGGGGGTCTTAGAGTCCAGGTCTTTCCCTCATATGGGAAAGAGGATACAGAATTCACCTCAAAATGGGAGGAAATATGCAACGAATGCTCTGGTAAATTTCTCCATCTAATCATCAAGAAAAATGGAATCACTATGGTGGAGACTGATCAAGAGATTAATTCTCTACAGGAACAACTGAAAACACTGTTGTCTCAGAGTGATTTTGAGAAATTCAACAGTGAGATTGATGAATGTTTCGCAACTTGGGAGAAACAAATTAAAACAACCAAAACCACAAAGTATCATGTTGACCTACAAGATAAAGAGAATGATAAGGTCTATAAGTGGAAATTTTCACAAATCTCCCATAGTGTACGGAAGACTTCAGTGTCATCTGCGGCTTCCACTGACAATGAGTCTAGTGAGTCCTCTACCACTAGATATAACTACAATACGAGATGGGGTCAGAAAGGGCATGGATCCCGGAAAATTTTTTCCAGAAATGAATTTGTGGTGTTCCATGGGCTGGTTGCCACAGTAGTGTTGCCTCCTTCACCAGAGGTGATATTATGCTTGGAAGCAGGAGGAGCTCCCCAAGTCAGGTAAACCCCACATGCACACACAGGTTCTGATCCCTGACCTGAAGGGGGAGCTCTACACCCTATTTTGGGGAGCTGCCTTTTCCGGCTAGGGGGAGGAGTTAGGTAGTGTTTGTGAAAGGGAAGGGAGAGGGGGGAGAAAGCAGCAGAGAGAGAAGGAGAAACTTCTATGGAACAGAGCAAGCGAAGAGCTCACCCCAGGCAGCGAAGCAGAGGACGCCAGAGTCCTGGGTTGTACAGGGATTGCACGTCCCGGCAACCGAATCTGGGGGACAGGAGACTGCAAGTTTCCTGGCCACAAGCAGAGGCCCGGGAGCACAGCGGTATAACTAGAGGCCGGAGCTGCACCCAAGACGGCAGTACCCGTTATAGGTTCGCACCGCCTGCTAGTACGGAGCTTAGGGCAGGAGTGAAGACAGGGGCCGCATGATAGCTCACAGGCAGCGGGGCCTGCAACGGAGAAGCGCAGCAGGCAGGCCTCCTTACCCACCTGACGGGGTGGACTCCGATTGCTTCTAGGCTGACCGGACCCTCCTGCACCTAGTGACCAGTGCCCCGGACTCCGCAGCTTTCTCTGCAGTAAAGGTAACCGGACTGCATTCCCTGTGTCTGTCTTCTTCCTCTGCGCCTCCCCGCAGCTGTGCTACCACCGCGACTATCATCACTGCTGCCGCCCTGCTCTCTGCACCCTGTTTCCCCCGCCGCCATCCTTCATATAACCTTTCTCAATCCCTGGGGGCCCGCTTCACCTGTGGGAAGTGTTTCGTCCCAGCTGCTATACCATCTATCCCCCAGGGTCCACGCAGAAGCGGAGGTCATCCCTGACCAGGCACCACAGGTGGCGTCACATAAAGACTACGAATCCCCTGTAAATACTCCCTTCAAAAGCTCGGCCATGGCCACGGAGCTGGGCCACTGCCACCGTGACCACCCTGGAAGACTGCTGGCCCGGCTACTGAGTACCCTAGCCCCTTACGGCCGCTGCAGATTCCTGAATGAAAATGGAGGGTCCAACTCCAACCTGAAAGTAATTAATCTATCTGATTACACTCTGACCCAGTCTCAGATTGATATCCTGGAGAGGGGACTGTTATTCTCACCATCATGCAATTTTAACTATTTTACGACACTTAAAGACCTTCATTTATTTGCTTGTAAACTTATTTTTTAAAAAATGTTTCATATACATACTGATGCTCATATGTTTCCGACAACAGAAGAACATGAAGCCGCAGAAATTCTACAGGGCCTCCTCGATGAGCAGACGGAACCAAAAGCAGGACACAGTACATGGGCACTTCCAATTGGTCCTTTCTCCTTTATATACCCCCTACATCTGGGACTTCATTATATCCTCGTGAAAGCCTATCGGCGAAACGCGCGTCGGATCTCTGTGGACATTGTGGGATTGGCAGGTACTTCATTCTACTTCTCATTCTACCATCTTCTTCTACATGATGACACATGGAATCTGTGTGGAGGACTGATACAAATGGGCCCATGTTTGCCCCTTAAATATTATTACTTTTTCTCCAACAATCAGGCCTTTCACATGAGCACTTGACACTTTCTTTAAAATTTATTTTTGGTATATTTGTGAAGTTGCTGCTCTGAATATTTAGTTGGGAGTATATTTATTGCACTATGCACTTTGTATGATATAACCCTTTCTTAATTAGAGTATGATCTCACTATATATGGGTAAAACATGATCCATGAGTTTCATGAAAGTTTATGATTAGTGTTGAGCGAGCATGCTCGACACTGCTTGGTACTCGCCCGAGCATCACGCTACTCGGGATGTTTGACGAGCACCGAGCATTTCTGGGTTACTCGGGCGGGAGCTCGGGTCTCCGCCCTGCACGTTTGGCGCTCTTTACAGAGCCAATGAACATGCAGGGATTGCCAGCCAGTCACTGTAATGCCGCAGCCATGTTGTTTGTGGGCATTACAGTGATTGGCTGGCCGCACAGCGTCACCTCGAGTATTTAAAACCAGGCGCCGCCATCTTGGACACAGTCGCTCCGGATCAGACAGTGTAGGGTCAGTGCTGCAAAGCTAGGGAGAGATTTATACTGTGAAATAGTTAGTGTAGGGTCTCTAAAGCCTGCCAAATCAAACAAACAGTCCTTCTCAGGACTAATATCCATCCCAGATATCAGGCAGGCAGGCAGGCTGTATAGGAGACGCAGTGGTTATACCAGCAAACGCTGCATTACAGTCCTGTGTGCTCCTGTTGGTCAAATTGCTAGACTTATCCCCCGGTCTCAGGGGCCAGGAAAAATCCTTTTTTTTTTCATCTAAATCCTATATATTTTTTTCCCTCAGTCAGACTGTACACATATGCGTCTTATTAACCTTTTGGTATTTCACCCCCCCCCCAAAAAAAAATAATTGAGTGTGTCTGTGACTGTTCAAACACCAATATATCTGTTTAAAAGAGTCTGGTGTAGGCCAAATAACTAGAACTGTGGTTTTGGATTCAAATCTCTGTATTATCCTGCTTTTGGCATTTTTTCCGTAAAAAAAAACTGTAATAGTGTCTCCCTGACTGTTCAGACACCAATATATATGTTTAAAAAAGTCTGGTGTAGACCAGATAACTAGAACTGTGGTTTTGCAGTTCCATGGTTCAAATCTCTGTATTATCCTGTTTTTGGCATTTCTTGCCATAAAAAAAACAGTAATAGTGTCTCCCTGACTGGTCAGACACCAATATATCTGTTTAAAAGAATCTGGTGTAGGCCAGAAAAATAGAACTGTGTTTTTGCAGTTCCACGGGTCAAATCTCTGTATTATCCTGTTTTTGGCATTTTTTGCCGTAAAAAAACCTGTAATAGTGTCTCCCTGACTGGTCAGACACCAATCTGTTTAAAAGAGTCTGGTGTAAGCCACATAACTATAACTGTGGTTTTGCAGTTCCACGGGTCAAATCTCTGTATTATCCTGTTTTTGGCATTTTTTGCCATAAAAAAAACCTGTAATAGTGTCTCCCTGACTGGTCAGACACCAATATATCTGTTTAAAAGAGTCTGGTGTACGCCACATAACTATAACTGTGGTTTTGCAGTTCCATGGGTCAAATCTCTGTATTATCCTGTTTTTGTCATTTTTTGCCGTAAAAAAACCTATAATAGTGTCTCCCTGACTGGTCAGACACCAATATATCTGTTTAAAAGAGTCTGGTGTACGCCACATAACTATAACTGTGGTTTTGCAGTTCCACGGGTCAAATCTCTGTATTTCCTGTTTTTGGCATTGTTTGCCATGAAAAAAACCTGTAATAGTGTCTCCCTGACTGGTCAGACACCAATATATCTGTTTAAAAGAGTCTGGTGTACGCCACATAACTATAATTGTGGTTTTGCAGTTCCACGGGTCAAATCTCTGTATTATCCTGTTTTTCGCATTTTTTGCCATAAAAAAAAACCTGTAATAGTGTCTCCCTGACAGGTCAGACACCAATATATCTGTTTAAAAGAGTCTAGTGTACGCCACATAACTATAACTGTGGTTTTGCAGTTCCACGGGTCAAATCTCTGTATTATCCTGTTTTTGGCATTTTTTGCCGTAAAAAAAACCTGTAATAGTGTCTCCCTGACTGGTCAGACACCAATATATCTGTTTAAAAGAGTCTGGTGTGCACCACATAACTATAACTGTGGTTTTGCAGTTCCACGGGTCAAATCTCTGTATTATCCTGTTTTTGGCATTTTTTGCCATAAAAAAACCTGTAATAGTGTCTCCCTGACAAGTCAGACACCAATATATCTGTTTAAAAGAGTCTGGTGTACACCACATAACTATAACTGTGGTTTTGCAGTTCCACGGGTCAAATCTCTGTATTATCCTGTTTTTGGCATTTTTTGCCATAAAAAAAACCTGTAATAGTGTCTCCCTGACAGGTCAGACACCAATATATCTGTTTAAAAGAGTCTGGTGTACGCCACATAGCTATAACTGTGGTTTTGCAGTTCCACGGGTCAAATCTCTGTATTATCCTGTTTTTGGCATTTTTTGCCGTAAAAAAAACCTGTAATAGTGTCTCCCTGACTGGTCAGACACCAATATATCTGTTTAAAAGAGTCTGGTGTACGCCACATAACTATAACTGTGGTTTTGCAGTTCCACGGGTCAAATCTCTGTATTTCCTGTTTTTGGCATTGTTTGCCATGAAAAAAACCTGTAATAGTGTCTCCCTGACTGGTCAGACACCAATATATCTGTTTAAAAGAGTCTGGTGTATGCCACATAACTATAATTGTGGTTTTGCAGTTCCACGGGTCAAATCTCTGTATTATCCTGTTTTTCGCATTTTTTGCCATAAAAAAAAACCTGTAATAGTGTCTCCCTGACAGGTCAGACACCAATATATCTGTTTAAAAGAGTCTGGTGTACGCCACATAACTATAACTGTGGTTTTGCAGTTCCACGGGTCAAATCTCTGTATTATCCTGTTTTGGGCATTTTTTGCCGTAAAAAAAACCTGTAATAGTGTCTCCCTAACTGGTCAGACACCAATATATCTGTTTAAAAGAGTCTGGTGTGCACCACATAACTATAACTGTGGTTTTGCAGTTCCACGGGTCAAATCTCTGTATTATCCTGTTTTTGGCATTTTTTGCCCAAAAAAAAACAGTAATAGTGTCTCCCTGACTGGTCAGACACCAATATATCTGTTTAAAAGAGTCTGGTGTAGGCCAGAAAAATAGAACTGTTGTTTTGCAGTTCCACGGGTCAAATCTCTGTATTATCCTGTTTTTGGCATTTTTTGCCATAAAAAAAACCTGTAATAGTGTCTCCCTGACAAGTCAGACACCAATATATCTGTTTAAAAGAGTCTGGTGTACGCCACATAACTATAACTGTGGTTTTTCAGTTCCACGGGTCAAATCTCTGTATTATCCTGTTTTTGGCATTTTTTGCCATAAAAAAACCTGTAATAGTGTCTCCCTGACAGGTCAGACACCAATATATCTGTTTAAAAGAGTCTGGTGTACGCCACATAGCTATAACTGTGGTTTTGCAGATCCACGGGTCAAATCTCTGTATTATCCTGTTTTTGGCATTTTTGCCGTAAAAAAAAACTGTAATAGTGTCTCCCTGACTGGTCAGACACCAATATATCTGTTTAAAAGAGTCTGGTGTACGCCACATAACTATAACTGTGGTTTTGCAGTTCCACGGGTCAAATCTCTGTATTATCCTGTTTTTCGCATTTTTTGGCATAAAAAAACCTGTAATAGTGTCTCCCTGACTGGTCAGACACCAATATATCTGTTTAAAAGAGTCTGGTGTAGGCCAGAAAAATAGAACTGTGGTTTTGCAGTTCCACGGGTCAAATCTGTGTATTATCCAGCTTTTGGCCTGTTTTACGTAAAAAAAATTATCCACTTTTGGGTCTTTTTTACATAAAAAAAAAAAACAGTTCGAGTGTCTCGCTGACTGTTCAGCCCCAAATATATCTGTTTAAAAAAGTCTGGTATACGCCAGTAAATTAGAACTGTGGTTTTGCAGTTCCTCGGTTCAAATCTGTGTATTATCCAGCTTTTGGCCTGTTTTACGTAAAAAAAACAGTAATAGTGTCTCCCTGTCTGTTCAGTCACAAATATATCTGTTTAAAAGATTCTGGTGTAGGCCAGACAAATAGAACTGTGGTTTTCCTCTTCTAATCTCCTTTTTATTACCCTTTTTCCATTGATAGTGCGAGTGTAAACTATTTTACTTCATTTACAATGGGCAAGGCGCGTGGCAAGGGACAAGGAACTGGACGTTCTGGTGATGGTGTGTGTAGAGGACAGGGCCGTGGCCAAGGTGAAAATGTGCCACAACCAACAGTCACATCTTCTCGCTCCCACTTCTTGATCGAATTACTAGGGAAGCACACTACAACACCAGTATTGCGAACTGATCAGTGTGAACATATTATTAATTGGATAGCAGATAATACTTTCAGTTACCTGGGCACCACCACCACCTCCGGTCTGTCTTCCACACGGTCAAGTTTTAGTAGCCGTGAGTCTCGACCGCATACTCCTCCTCACCCTGATGCTCCTTCCTCCCACCATGCCGAGTGTCGTCAGACAGCAACTGATCCCACACTTGGACACTCTGAAGAGCTGTTCACTGGTCCATTTCCATATTTGTGCCCCTCGCCTGCTCCGCTTGAAGTGGTGGAAGAGGAGATCCCATGTAGCGATGCCCAAATATTTGAACAGCCACGGCCAGAGGAAGTCGACGCTGGCAATTTGTCACAAGAGGTGGACGATGATGAGACACAATTGCCAGGAAGTGAGGAGGAGGATCGTGGTGCACAAGTGGAAGAGGAGGAGGTGGTGGATGATCTAGTAACTGACCCAACGTGGCAGGAGGACACGCAGAGCGAGGCCAGCAGCACACAGGGGGAGGGAGGCAGAGTACCCCAACAGGCAGGAAGAAGCAGTGTGGTGGCTGCACACAGAAGGCGGGCAACAGTTCCCCGTAACACCAACACGAGGGACATTGCCAGTACAACCAGTAGGTCTTCCAGAGTCGGGAATTTTTTAAAAGACTCCTGATAACCGCAAAAAGGCCATTTGTACCACCTGCCATGCCAGCATCAGCAGGGGTGACAAAACTACCAGCCTGACCACCACCAGCATGATCAGGCACATGGCAGAAAAGCACCCGACTTTGTGGGGCGAACCCCAGGGTCCATGACCAGTGTCAGCTGGTGTCACCACTGCTTCTTCCGCTGTTGAGTGTGTAATAGAACCCCCTGTTGTGCGTGCAAGGCAATCCCCTGTCCATACTGCATGCAAAGATGCCCCCTCCTCTCAGTCTTCACTTGTTATGGCAGTTTCTCAAGAAACAGCATCAACGTCCACGTCCACGTCCCACCACAGTGTTCAATTGTCCATATCACAGAGCTTTGAACGAAAGCGCAAATTCGCAGCCAACGCCCCACAGGCCATAGTCCTAAATTCGCACATTTCATGACTGCTTGCGTTGGAAATGCTGCCTTTTAGGCTGGTGGAGACGGAATCCTTCCGCAACCTTATGGCGGTGGCCGTCCCTCGGTACTCGGTCCCCAGCCGACACTATTTTGCCCGGTGTGCCATCCCTGCACTACACAAGCACGTGTCCCAAAACATCTGCCGTGCCCTCAAGAACGCAGTTACTGGGAGAGTCCACCTGACAACGGACACGTGGACAAGTGCTTGTGGCCAGGGACGGTACATCTCCATGACGGCACACTGGGTAAACATAGTGGAAGCCGGGACCCAGTCAGACCTTGGGATGGAACACATCCTCCCCACACCGAGGATTGCGGGCCCTATGTCAGTCAGAGTTGCCCCCACAGTGTACAGCTCCTGCGCATCATCCTCCTCCTCCTCCTCATGTTCAGCCTCCATCTCAGATATCACCACATCAGTTACAAGCTGGAAGCACTGCAGTACTGCCTCAGCCAAGCGGCAACAGGCTGTGCTGAAACTCATAAGCTTAGGTGATAAACCTCACACTGCTTCTGAGTTGTGGACAGCTGTGAAAGAGCAGGCAGGTCTGTGGCTGAGACCGCTGAACCTACATCCAGGCATAGTCGTGTGTGACAATGGCCGTAACCTGGTGGCGGCTCTGAGGCGAGGCGAGATCACACATGTACCATGCCTGGCTCATGTGCTTAACCTCGTGATTCAGCGGTTTCTTAAATCGTACCCCAAGTTGCCAGATCTGCTCGTCAAAGTACGCCGCCTGTCAGCTCATTTTCGCAAGTCGGCTACAGCTTCCGCCGACCTTGCTGTGTTGCAGCAGCGTTTGCAGCTTTCAGCACACTGACTGGTTTGTGATGTCACCACACGTTGGAACTCTACCCTCCACATGTTGCAAAGGATTTGTGAGCAGAAGAGAGCAGTTGTGGAGTACCAGCTGCAACAAGGCCGTCGATATTCAAGTCAGACTCCACACATAAGACCTCAGGAGTGGACCTGGATGTCTGACATATGTACCATCCTGACAAACTTTGAGGAGTCCACCAAGATGGTGAGTGGCGGTGACGCCATCATTAGCGTCAGCATCCCACTTGTCTGTCCTTTGCAACGCTCTCTGCAGAGAATTAAAGAGGAGGCATTGCAGCCAGAGTATGAAGAGATGGATCAAGAACCCGTAATGGGTACACAGCCCAGCCTCATCTCATCCCAATGAGCAGTGGGGGACAATGAGGGAGAGGAGGAGGAGGAGGAGGAAGAACAGGAGCTGGTATCATGCGCTGTAAATGGTAGTACCTGTACAACTGTCATACAGTCGGTTCAGCGTGGGTGGCCTGAGGACAGGGGGGAGGAGGAGGAGAAGGAGGAGAGCATGGTCAGTCGTCATCTTGGTGAGGACACGGAAGTCTTGCCCGTTACCAGTCTGGCACGCATGGCTGACTTTATGTTACGCTGCCTTAACCGTGACCCTCGCGTTGCCAAAATGTTGGGTGACAGTCATTACTGGTTGGTGACACTTTTAGACCCCCGCTACAAGGAGAACTTTCACTCTCTTATTCCTGAGGTGGAGAGGTCTACAAAAATGGGGCAGTACCAGAAGGCCCTTGCTGCAGAACTGTTAAAAAAATTCCCATCTGAACACGCTAGCGGCAGAGGTCACAGCTCGTTGACCAACCAAGGCGTACAGGTGAGAGAGACGCAACTCCAATCCAGCAGCGGCAGGGGAACACTGTCAACATTCTGGGACAGTTTTCTGAGACCCGCCCAGCTTACAGGCCCTGAGGCGCGGGGTACTCTCACAAGGAGTGGAAAGTTTCAAAAGATGGTGAGGGAGTACCTTGTCGACCGTACCAGCGTCCTCCGTGATTCCTCTGTGCCTTTTAATTATTGGGTATCCAAGCTGGAAACTTGGAATGAACTTGCTCTGTACGCCTTGGAGGTCCTGGCCTGCCCTGCCGCTAGCGTGTTATCGGAGCGTGTTTTTAGTGCCGCTGGGGGAATTATAACTGATAAGCACACTTACCTGTCAACTGACAATGCTGACAAGGTGACCGTTATCAAAATGAACAAGGGCTGGATTGGGCCAGACTTCTCATCACCACCAAATGACAGCAGAGTAACATAAAGTCAAATCTAATGTGTTATTTCGGGAGGTGTATTCCCATGCACCGCTTCACACCCACACATGGGTATATGCTTCCTCTTTTCGGCTTTTTTTTGCTCTTATCCTCAGCCTCCACCACCACTATACCACCAGGGTGACTGTGGTCCTTGTTGCCAGCATTGCAAGTTCCTCTGTCCTAATTTTTGGCAGCTTTTGCTTGGAAGCCATAGGCAAAGACTATGGGAGACCCACTCCCCAATAATGGGAATAATGTTTTTAATATGCTGTACTGCATGGCTCTTGTAAGGGGCTTTAAACTCATCTTGTTAAGCTACTGTGACCTCCACGTCTCTTCCAAGGGGCATTAAAACCGTCTTGTTAAGCTACTGCGACCTCCACCACTTTTCCAAGGGGCATTAAAACCGTCTTGTTAAGCTACTGCGACCTCCACCACTTTTCCAAGGGGCATTAAAGCTGTCTTGTTAAGCTACTGTGACCTCCACCACTCTTCCAAGGGGCATTAAAACCGTCTTGTTAAGATACTGCGACCTCCACCGCTCTTCCAAGTGGCATTAAAACCGTCTTGTTAAGCTACTGTGACCTCCACCACTCTTCCAAGGGGCATTAAAACCATCTTGTTAAGCTACTGTGACCTCCACCACTCTTCCAAGGGGCATTAAAACCATCTTGTTAAGCTACTGTGACCTCCACCACTCTACCAAGGTGCATTAAAACTGTCTTGTTAAGCTACTGCGACCTCCACCCCTCTTCCAAGGGGCATTGAAACCGTCTTGTTAAACCACTCTGACCTCCATGTCTCTTCCAAGGGGCATTAAAACTGTCTTGTTAAGCTACTGCAACTTCCACCACTTTTCCCAGGGGCATTGATATTGTCTTTTTATTCCACTGCGACCTCCACGTCTCTTCCAAGGGGCATTAAAACCATCTTGTTAAGCTACTGTGACCTCCACCGCTCTTCCAAGGGACATTAAAACTGTCTTGTTAAACCACTCTGACCTCCACTTCTCTTCCAAGGGGCATTAAAACCGTCTTGTTAAGCTACTGTGACCTCCACCACTCTTCCAAGGGGCATTAAAACCGTCTTGTTAAGCTACTGCTACCTCCACCACTTCTCCAAGGAGCATTAAAACCGTCTTGTTAAGCTACTGTAACCTCCACCACTCTTCCAAGGGGCATTTAAACTGTCTTGTTAAGCTACTGCAACCTCCATGTCTCTTCCAAGGGGCATTTAAACCATCTTTTTAAGCTACTACAACCTCCACGTCTCTTCCAAGGGGCATTAAAACCGTCTTGCTAAGGTACTACGACCTCCACCACTTTTCCCAGGGGCATTGATATTGTCTTTTTATTCCACTGCGACCTCCACGTCTCTCCCAAGGGGCATTAAAACCATCTTGTTAAGCTACTGCGACCTCCACCACTTCTCCAAGGGGCATTAAAACCGTTTTGTCAAGCTACTGTAACCTCCCCCACTCTTCCAAGGGGCATTTAAACCGTCTTGTTAAGCTACTGCAACCTCCACGTCTCTTCCAAGGGGCATTAAAACCGTCTTGTTAAGCTAATGCGACCTCCACCACTTTTCCCAGGGGCATTGATATTATCTTTTTATTCCACTGCGAACTCCACGTCTCTTCCAAGAGGCATTAAAACCGTCTTGCTAAGCTACTGCGACCTCCTCCACTTCTCCAAGAGGCATTAAAACTGTCTTGTTAAGCTACTGCGACCTCCACCACTTTTCCCAGGGGCATTAAAACCGTCTTGTTAAAGCCCTGTTTCGCTCGGAAATGCTGGAAGCCGAGCGGGATAGGGAAAAAAATGTAAAAGCACTCATGACAAAGTGGAGGGGTTTTCTATTGAAGTATTACACAAATGAGGAAATTCAAGGAGCTGTGAAGCCATTTCTGTGTACTAGCTGGTATATAGTAGAAGACATGAGTGGAACATTGGGTAGGTTAAAAATTGCTGATCCAAATGTGGAAGGGAAGGAAGCTATAGAACGTGTCGCATAGGTGAGAGGAGTTATAAGACACTGAAATAAATACAGAACTAACAAGGTCGCTGTACATAGGTATTCCTGTATGTCTGGGATGCGGGAGGGCAGTTGGGGATTATTCTGTTAAACTGTTTTCTGTTTTGTTTTTGTGGTTTTTTTTTATTTTTTTTATTTTTTTTTCCTTTCTCACTGAACATGATATTCAAAAATCCGGAATAATACTATTGATCAACGATGTTACCTTTGCGAGAGATGTACCTTAATGTATCCAGAGTCCAATAATTGGAATACAGTTGTATAAAGTGAAAATTTCAATAAAAAGTATTGTTAAAAAAAAAAACGTCTTGTTAAACTACTGCGACCTCTACTACTTTTTCAAGGGGCATTGATATTGTCTTTTTATTCCACTGCAAACTCCACCATTCTTCCAACGGGCATTGCATTTCCCCCTAATTTTAGTCAACTTTTCCTTTTCAATGCATAGGTGAACACTAAGAGAGACCCACTCCCCAATAATGGGTAGAAGGTTTTTAGAATGCTGTAATCCACGTCTGTTTCAAGGGGCATTGCAGTTCCTCATAATTTTTGGAAAGCCTTCCATTCACTGCTTAGGCCAACAGTGCACAGGACACCCAGTTGCAATAAATGGAAAAAACGGTTTAGTTAAGGCCCTCTGACCTCCATGTCATTTCCAAGGGGCATTGGAGTGCCTCGAAAGTTTTGGTAGGCATTGCACTCACTGCATGCCCTATAACTGTAGCCGAACCTCTCCTTTTGGTACAGAAACATATCCTACTAGACATGTGTGGTTGACTGGCCTGATATTGATGTGAATGGTCCCTATTCCTCCTGCTCTTTCTCCTTTGCCACCACCTCATCCATCATTCATCACCTGAAGCTTTGTTTTAACGGGAGTCATAGAACAGGGATAGTAGCAGGAAAACATCCAGCAATCCTCGGAGGAGGTAGGATATGCGCCAAAACGCTGACCACCTCAGGCTTAGCCGCTACTACATACATGCGCTTGCATTCCAAGAAAACAAAGCAGATGCTAACTTCTATCATCATCATCATGCTCCTCACCTTGGCACTCTCAACTCCCCTGATGGAGAAGCCAGGGCCCACCGGAGGAGTCTGGTTCTCTGGTGGGCTTGTCCAATGCTGCCCTAAAGCAGGCCCGGCTAAGAAAAGTTTGGGGGAATGTTCCAAAGAGAAATAGGGGCGGCTGGGGACCGTTTATGGACACCCGGATGCAGGGCAGCTGGGGAACGAGCGTGGACACCCGGCTGCCCCCTGGCGGCTGGGGACCGAGCGTGGACACCCGGTCGCCGGGCGACTGGGGACTGAGTATGGATACCAGGCCGCCGACGCAGCCCTGACATGGTGGCCGGCGTCTGCCTCTACATGTCTAAAAGGCCCAATTTCAAGTGCAAGCAAGCTAGCAGTATGGTATTGCAGCCTAGGGGTGGGTGGGTGGCAGGTTGCACACTTACGCTTGCATTCCAAGAAAACAAAGCAGATGCTAACTTCTATCATCATCATCATGCTCCTCACCTTGGCACTCTCAACTCCCCTGATGGAGAAGCCAGGGCCCACCGGAGGAGTCTGGTTCTCTGGTGGGCTCGCCCAATGCTGCCCTAAAGCAGGCCAGGCTAAGAAAAGTGTGGGGGAAGTTTGAAGGAGAAATAGGGGAGGCTGGGAACTGTTTATGGACACCCGGCCGCCCCCAGGCGGCTGGGGACCGTGTGTGGACACCCGGCCGTGGGGCGGCTGGGGACCGAGTATGGACACCCGGCCGCCGGGCAGCTGGGGACTGAGTATGGATACCTCACTGCCGAAGCAGCCATGAGATAGTGTCCAGCTTCGGCCTCCTCCAAACTAAAAGGCCCCATTTCAAGTGCAAGCAAGCTAGCAGTATGGTATTGCAGCCTGGGGGTGGGTGGGTGGCAGGCAGCATACTTGCGCTTGCATTGCAAGGAATGGGGGAGGTACAATTGAACCCTGCCCTGGGACAAGGACTTGCACGGGGATAAGTTGCAAGTCTGCATCTTCTGATGCGGAAAGGATTACTTCTGATGGGCACACTTTTAGGCAGTGACCTGGGTGTCAGAGATGCTTGTGTGGCACCCCAGGGGTCTGGTTACCACAGTAATAGAAATATTACGTCTGAGAGCAGGTGGGAGGTTTCCTGGTCAGGAGCCCTTAAACATGCAACACCTCCTGTCCCAGGCCAGATAGGGGAGGAACCTGCCCTATATAAACTGGATCTGGGGCAGGGTTAGTTAGACAGAGCCTGGAGTGAAGTTCCAGACAGAGGGCGAGAAACAGCTAGGAGCTCTGTAGGAGCAGGGGCTGAGTGCCAGGGACTGGAAGCAGATATTGCTCGTCCTGGCTGAAGAGACTACGACCAGACAACGGATTCCGAGGCTGTGGGAACCTCTAAGTCCAGCAGCAGAAACCAGCCGGCAGGGGATTCCAGGTCCTCTGGCCATAGAAGCCCGGAGGCTCAGTCACAAGGAAGGGACCAGCACCGCCATCGAGGAGCGGAGGCTATCAGAAGGCCCCAAGTCACCAGCCATATGGGTGAGCACCACACAGTATACTCAGGGACGTGGGCTACTTCCACTCGCTTACAGCAAGGTAGCCAGGATGAGTGCAGATAGATGGGGAGGCCTACAACTCCACCTGGCCAGGGGAACTCCTGCTTGCTCACAGACTGACCAGGCCCCTTATGCTAGCCAGTACTCCCGGAAGGGTCTGCCTTAATATCATCAGTAAAGACCCTGAACTGCACTGCAAAGACTCTGAGTCGTTCCTGCTTTCTCACCGCATACAGCACTACTAGTACTGGGATGCCCGCGCACCATCACTCCCATCATCCACATTCCCTGCCCTGAGGCCATACTCTTCCCGTGGGGAGTTATCCCATCTTTAGCTGCGCACACCACACCAGCCTCAGCGGACTGCCTCGCAGTGGCGGTACACCCTGACCGCAATCCATGTGTGGCGTAGTCGGACATTAAACCACAAAAACCCTATAAAGACTGCCACTGGTTTGACCACCCTGAGCCACGGGACTGGGTCGCCGCCACGGAGACTACAACCCCCAGAGACCCGGCTCCGGGTAAGCCACACGCGTGTACACTCGGCCCAGGGGGCGCGTCAGCTTTGGCGTAGTCGGCAGGATTTCGTGCCCGCAACCACCGGGTACTGCGTGCCTTCAAAAGACTGTCATACCTTCCATGGTGAAGGTTCCCGCCATCCGGGGCCGTTTCCCGCCATCTTCAGAAGTTTCCCGCCATCCGCAGTCGTTTTCCCGCCATCGGACGCCATCTTCGGGACGCCGCGCGGGAAGAAGAGGGGCGTGGACGCCGAAAGTGCGCGAGACCCGAAGCTCCGCCCCACGCACCGACGCTGCACAAGGTCCTGGAAGGGAGAGAGAGCGACGCTGACGTCACCAGGACGCGACGCAAGGTCCTCGTCGGGAGCAGAACCAGCGGAGCCGCGGCCTACAGAAGAGGATCATCGGAAGGTAGGGGGGAGGAAGATGACGGACACGGAGGGACCCTCTACCACCAGCGCGGCCACTGCCTCAGTAATGCCATTTACAATGCCTTATATCCCCGGAGCGGCCTGGCTGCCCCAATACTCAGGGGAGTCGCATACCCTAAGCGACTTTAAAGAGAGACTGTACAGCCTATTTAAGGTATACCCCCTGACGGAGGGCCATAAAGTGAGCATATTGATAGGCCAGCTAACCGGCGCAGCCCAGCATGAAGCAAAGTCCTGGTCAGTCCGGGACAAGGAGACCGTAAAGGAGATCTTGGCCCGTCTGAAGGACACTTTTGATACCCGCACCTCAGCCGAGATCAAAATGAGATTTTATGGGTGCAAGCAGCGGGCCCAAGACAGTATAAGAGACTATGCTTTGAGTTTGCAAGAGGTCCTGGGAGCCATTAAACAGGCAGACCCTGACAGTGTGCGGAATGCAGATGAACTGTTAACTGAGCAATTCATTGAGGGTCTGCTGTCCAACGCCCACCGAACCTAGTTGCATGCAATGGCCTTGCTGAACCCTGGTTTAGACTTTGCAAAGTTCAAGGACAGGGCCATCCAGGTGCTCCGAGAACCGGCACCGGGTAGCGCTGTAACCCACCGGCGCCCTGCTATTACCTATTATCAAGAGGCGGCGCCCTTGTCTGCAGAGCCTGTAGGAGCTGGTGCGCAGGCTTTGGACAACAACCCGGCTACAGACCTGCACCATCAGGTCCAAGAGCTAACTAAAAGCGCAGCCGCGCTAACCCGAGCTTCAGCTCTGTTGGTAGTTGAACCTACAATTCCCACCCTGTATCTTCTCCCCAAGATCCATAAAAATGCCGAGATTCCCCCTGGACGCCCCATTATTTCGGGTAGGGGGAATTTCTTGGAACATGTCAATAGGTGGATTGACTCCCATCTGCAGCCACTGGTGGAATGCCTACCTTCTTTTCTGAGAGATACTGGCGAGTTACTTAGGAAGGTGGATGGACTATATGTTGAGGATGATACCACCCTGGTGACTGCCGATGTGGAGTCACTCTATACCAATATTAGACATGCGGATGGTATTTCCGCGGCTAAGTTCTTCTTGGGCACCTCATCTGTACCTTATGCCTTAAGATCCTTGATCTTGGAACTGTTGGAGTTCTCTGTACATCATAATTTCTTTACATTTAAGGGGTCTTTTTTCCTGCAGACCCAGGGGACAGCAATGGGTGCGGCTTTTGCGCCGTCCTACGCCAATCTGTTCCTGGGTCTGTGGGAAAGAGACCTCTGCCTGACAGATCGTGAGGAGTCAATGGGTCGTGTCCTCTTTTGGGCACGCTACATTGATGACATCCTCATGATCTGGCAGGGTTCAACACTAAAATTAAAAGAATTCATGGACCAATTAAATGGGAACGTATGGAATATACATCTTACATATCAGTCCAATGAACAACAAGTTGAATTTCTGGATGTGTCACTGATAAGGGATGACACCAACTGTCTACAGACGACGCTATTTCGGAAACCTACATCTACCAATATGTTGCTACATGCAACATCATCCCACCCTAAACATATGATTAGATCGGTGCCGGTGGGACAGTTCCTCAGGGTTCGGAGGATCTGCTCCACCGACACCGAATTCGAACGACAGGCCTCTGAACTCAGAGATAGATTCCTCGAGAGAGGATATAGCCGTCGTATGATCAAGAGGGCATATAACAGAGCGAAATTCTCGTCCAGACATGACCTTATCTATGGAAAGAGAAGTGATGAGGGGGCTAAAGAAAATGAAAAAGTGAGATTCATCACCAATTATCATTCTCAATTTTCTAAGATGAGACAGATACTGTCTAGATCTTGGCACATTCTGAGAGCTGACAGTGTCATCTCCAAGTTTATTCCAGAGAGGCCACTGATCACAATTAGACGGTCAAGAAATTTGCGGGACCATCTAGTTCACTCACACTATGAGGGGTCGGAAGTGGCTTCATTTTTGGACACTCAGAGGAGGAGGAGTGGATGCACTCCTTGTGGCCGATGCGTCGCATGCCCAAATGTGGAACGTTGTGATACGTTCTTTGGTTCGGATAGATCTAAAATATATAAGATCAAGAAATTTATCACCTGCACCACCAAACATGTCATATACTTTGCTACATGCCCATGTGGGCTTATATACATAGGTATGACTACTCGTCAATTCAAAGTGCGAGTCCGTGAACACGTTTTGGGCATTATTGCGGCGGCCGGCCACGTGGATGCATCCACTCTCAAAACCCTTCCCCGCCATTTCAAGACCCACCATAATTGTGACTCATCAGCACTCCAGATTAGGGGTATCGATTGTATAACACCTAACATTCGTGGTGGGAGGATTGGCCAAAAATTGGCGCAAACAGAATCTCGTTGGATTTGGACCCTTGGTACACTACAACCGAAGGGTCTTAATGAGAGCATTAGTTATTCCCCCTTTCTCTAAAACCCATACCATATATTAAAATCATAATAGTAATATCTCAATGCGAGTGGCCCTTTACAACCTAGGTTCAATTTTATTCTGTATATGTTTATTAAGTGTATATATTGATTTTATCTCTTTTTGCATCTATCAGGATTTCTCTATGCATCCATGATCGTCTTTCTTTCTGTCGACAGCAGGGTGATTGTTACTGGTGGGTGAGGATGGCTTAGATGTGATGTCGCATTGGATCCTGACATAACGACGAGGGAACGCCGACTACAAGTCGATGCGAGAGACATTAAAACATTATAGCTAAAAGGACTGTATGCATATATTGAGGTCCTACTAGTGTAGTTTCGGGGATTCTATTTGTCTACATTATGTCACTATAGATTTGTTATAATGTGTATTCGTCTTCGCCTCTATATTGACTTTTATATGATGGTTTTGATATATGTTGCGTGGGACTCATGTATGCTGGTGTAATATATGGCGTGCATAGGTTGGTGGGTGAACTATATGGATATATATCTATTTATGTTCAGTATATATATTTCAATGATATGTAATATGTGTACTATGTGCATTACTTCTATCCTTGGGGAGGGTACTGAGGGTGACTCTGATTGTGGATATCATGTTTATATGTATGTGTGTATCAGGTAGACATCGTGTTAGATATGGAATATGTCCCGATCAATTGGTTTCCCCTTGGTGCGACCCTAAAATATACATACAGGTAGTGGATATTTCGTGGTATGCATACATGGATATAGTATATGATATATGGGTAATTGGCCCTAATCAATTAGCTTTTTTGTGGATTATCAATGATATACATGTGGAGGGTGGATATAATGTGTATATATATATATATTCATTGTAGGTGTACCATGAGGACGATATGCCTAATATCATGATACACTGGATATGAGATATGGAAGGTGTGCATCTCATCCATATATTTTCTCTCTTTATAGATGTATATATGATATTTCCCTACTATACATGCTGCCTATGGTGGTTTTCTACCTAGAATCTGTCATCCTCACATGTGGCACATTCCCCCTTCCCCCTCCTTTCCTCCCCTGCCTTCCGTATCTTCTATTCTCTCCCCCTCTCTTTCCCCTGTTGTCCCGTTATATGTTGTGTCTCTGTATTGTTACATGTTTTCCTATTGTCCACAGTTTATATATGTTACTTTGCTATGAGATAACAACTACGATGTGCATCTGCATAGAGGCAAAATGTGTGCTGCGTACATACAGGTGGGCGGGGGTGCTGGTCGGCCTCTGTTTCTGTGGTGATATTGATGTTGTGCCTCAGCTCCGCCCACCCATGGTCATGTGATGCGGAGTCCTGTTGGCGTCCTCATCCCTATGACGATGCACGCATCATGTCCTGTCTCACGGTGTTGTGACTTAGCTCCGCCCACCCGTGGTCATGTGATGCGGACTTAGCTCCGCCCACCCGTGGTCATGTGATGCGGACTTAGCTCCGCCCACCCGCGGTCATGTGATGCGGAGGCCTGTTGGTGTCCTCATCACTATGACGACACACACATCATTTCCTGTCTTACGGCACCTCCAGTGCCTATAAAAACAAGCAATAGAGATGCAATAAACACGCCCCCTGACGAAGGGAACAGCCGAAACGCGCGTAGGGGCGTCTCTCTCGACATGTGCCTCCCCATTATGGACCCCTAACAGTGCTATTGCCCCCTGGTGATTACATTTGGACACTGGAGAGCTGCGGTAAGCATACAATGGGGACATTTATGTTCCCTCTATTCATCTAGTGCACCGCACATGACAATAATAGTAGATAATAGGAGGGTGATATGGTAAATGACTTCTACTGGTTTCCACTATACAGCAGTGAGGGTAATCAGCATATATAGTATCCATTTTAATGCTTATGTGTGTTATATATATATAGCAGATATGATATAATAAAACTAAATACATAGGATCTGGGTCTGCCATGGATTACCTATATTATGGGTCCCTGTGTGGAGTCACATGTAGAGAGGGCTGTTATTGATTTTATTGTCCTTTTTTATAATATTGTACTGACCTTTGTATATGTCTGATCTTTGTATCATAATAAATATTGACCATTTTTTGCTATAGAAGTGTTGATTCGGTCTTCGCTTTTTTCTCTGGTAGTTCTATATTTGGCGATGGAGTCGCATTTAGTCCATATAGGGTAGTAATTAATAAAAGGTACATATCATACCTATATCTACACACATGGTATGATTTATACTACCCATTTATGATTGGTGTTCTTTATAACCCGAACTGTGCAGTCTTTACAGGTCTCTCTTCCAGGATGGATCAAGCTGGCCACCAGTCCGGAGGACGTCCCGTGGCACCGACAGAGGAGGATCCCATCGTCCAGAGGAAGACCTAGCGACAGATACAACGAGGACGGACAACCCATCTGCCGCCGCTGCAATCAACTATGACATATGGCAAGGTACTGTCATTTAAACGGGCACAACCTGGGGCAGAGGGCCAACCCCCAGGCATAAGATCATCAGGCCCATCGAACTGGCGTGATAAATACGTAGGGGGACGTCCGGTCTTGCCTGTGGTACTGGATGGCATTCCTATGAGGGCCCTACTAGACACTGGGTCACAGGTGACTACCATCCCGTACGTGCTCTTTAAGCAGTACTGGAATGACTCGGACATAACCCGCTACCCAGATGACGACCTGAGTATCATCGCCAGCAATGGTCAGCCCGTGCCGCAGGTGGGGTTCAAAGAGGTGACCATTAAGGTCGGTAAGGTCGAACTGGCGGCACAAGGACTGATTATTGTGGACATTGACCGTCATGAGAGTCACCCTAGAATAACCTTGGGAACTAACGTGATTGAAAATTGTCTTGCAGAGGTGATTCTCATTTTACAGCAGGTTGCCAAGAACGGCAGTTCCAGCCAGCAGCGTGTCCTCCAAAAAGAAATCCGGGCACTGATGAAACGGCAACAGGTGAAATTATCTGGTGGTGAGATTGGTAGCGTGAGAATGTGTGACTCGTTCCCTATTGCCATGCCTCCAAAAAGTGAGATGATGATATGGTGCCGGGCAGCTATTGGTCTAAGAGGTAGAGACTACCAAGCAATGGTAGAGCCCGTCTACTCAGACAGTAGGCCCACCATTTTGACATCACGGGGAGTGGTCGATGTACGCCATGGGAGGGTACCTGTCCGCATCGTAAATATCGGGGAGAGAGAAGTACACCTGCCCCGGTATGCCACGCTAGCCAAATTGTTCACCATAAACCAAAATTCTGTAAAGGCCGTAAAACCCTTGCCTCCTTCTCAACCAGAGGAAGGTAACGGCTCTAAGAAACAAACGGCGGACTGGTGTCAGCAACTGCATTTGGGTACTGACTCCACTCCCTCACACCAAAAACAGGGAGTCTACCGGGTGGTTCAGGAGTATGAAAGAGTCTTTAGTAAACACCCTCTAGACTTCAGGCGAGTAAAGGGGGTAGAGCATCAAATCCCCACAGGAGACCATCCACCCATAAAGGAAAGATACCGACCTGTACCCCCTGCTCACTATCAGCATGCAAAGGGGATGTTGCGGGACATGAAGGAGGCTGGGGTAATCAGGGACAGCTGTAGCCCCTGGGCAGCTCCACTAGTTCTAGTGAAAAAGAAGGACAACACAATGAGAATGTGTGTAGACTACAGAAAGGTCAACTGTATCACACACAAAGATGCGTACCCGTTACCTAGAATAGAAGAATCTTTAGCTGCATTAAAATCTACTAACTTCTTCTCCACTTTGGATCTTACTAGCTGGTACTGGCAGGTTCCTGTAGCTGAGGCAGACAAGGAGAAGACTGCATTCACCACCCCGATGGGTCTCAGCGAATTCAACTGTATGCCGTTCGGGCTCTGCAACGCACCAGGAACCTTTCAGCGGTTGATGGAATGCTGTCTGGGACACCGGAATTTCGAGACGGTCCTGTTATACCTGGACGATGTCATTGTTTATTCCACAACCTACAAGGACCATTTGAAACACCTGGCAGAAGTGTTTGATGCCCTGGCAAGCTACGGCCTAAAGGTGAAACCATCCAAGTGTCACCTGCTGAAACCAAAGGTGCAGTACCTGGGACACGTGGTGAGTGCTGACGGAGTGGCTCCTGACCCCGATAAGATCACCATGATTAAAGACTGGCCAAGACCCTCCAGCATAAAGGAAGTGCGGCAGTTTCTCGGGTTGGTAGGCTACTACCGAAGATTCATTCCCGGTTTCACCAAAATGGCAGCTCCTATGCAGGACCTCCTGATAGGTCAATCCAGGAAGGCCAAAAACCAGAAGCCGCCCTTCAGGTGGTAAAAGCTGGAAGAGGAGTCCTTCCGCCAGCTGAAGATGGCCCTCACGGGGGATGAAATCCTGGCGTACCCTGACTACAGCCAGCCCTTTATCCTCCACACGGACGCGAGCAACATCGGGCTAGGAGCCGTACTGTCCCAGATCCAGCAGGGGAAAGAACGGGTAATCGCTTACGCCAGCCGAAAACTATGGCCCACAGAGCGAAACCCTGAGAATTATAGCTCATTCAAGCTAGAGTTCCTGGCAGTGGTGTGGGCAGTGACTGAACGTTTCAAGCATTACCTTGCCTCTTCCAAGTTCACCGTGTACACGGATAACAACCCGTTGACACACCTGGACACTGCAAGACTTGGTGCCCTGGAGCAGAGATGGATGGCCCGCCTGTCCAACTATGAATTCACCATTAAAATACCGGGCGGGACGCTCAAATGCCTACGCGGATGCCCTGTTCAGAATGCCAAACTTACCAGACGTAGGGGAAGATCCAGAAGAACTGGAAGAAGTCGAACTCTCTGCGTTCCACCATCATGGAATTACCCTGTATTCCCACCGTGTAAGGGACAGACGCTCTGCCACGTTCAATCCCTTACCCCACTACAGCTGGGCGGAGACACAAGACAGTGATCCCGCAGTCAGTCTGGTGAAGGAAATGCTGACACAGGCTGATGCCCGTCTTGACCCAGACGCTCCGGAGGAGATCAAGCAACTGTGGAAGGAGAAAAGTAAACTGTTTCTTTACAAGGAGAAGCTGTTCCGGAGAATGGTCAACTCAAGAACACATGAGCTGACCTGGCAGGTAGTGGTCCCAAGACGAGACGCGGCTATGGTTCTGGAGGCATACCATGACGGAGCAGGACACTTCGGATGGAAGAAGCTGGAGTTCCTGTTGCGTGGACGGTTCTACTGGGTAGGCATGAGAGAAGCCATCGAGAGGTGGTGTAGAGACTGTGGCCCGTGCAACCTAAGAAGGAAGGACCGCGCCAGCCAGAAGACTCCCCTGCAGCCCATCATCACCAGACAGCCACTGGAACTGGTAGCCCTGGACCATGTGAAACTGGCTCCAAGCAAATCTGGGTACTTCAGCGCCCTCACCATTGTAGATCACTACTCCCGGTTCCTGGTGGTGGTCCCTGTCAAGGACTTAACGGCTCAAACAGCAGCTAGAGCCTTCCAGCAGCACTTCTACCGTCCACACGGGTATCCGGACCAAGGGCCAGCCTTCGAAGCGGAGGTCTTCCAAGAGTTCTGCAATCTGTATGGCTGCAGGTAGATAAGAACAACGCCCTATCACCCTCAGACCAACGGACTATGTGAGAAAATGAACCAGGTGGTGATAGACTTGCTAAAAACGTTGCCCCTGGAAGAACGCAGTCTGTGGCCTGAAAAACTGCCTGATCTGGTGGACTTGTATAATCACATCCCCGTAGGTTCCACCAACTGTACCCCGGCTTACCTATTGAGAGCAAGACCTGGTAAGCTGCCTATTGACCTGGATATGGGAGTCCTGACACCTGAGGACACCTCGCCAGAGGCAGACTGGGATACAGAACGGCAGCAGCAGTATCGGAAAGTACAGGAGAGCGTCGAGCGAAGTCTGTCTCAAGCAAGAGAAAGGCAAGAGAAGACTTATAACCAGCATGCTCCCGCTGTTCCCCTGGTACCTGGAGAGCAGGTCTTGAAGAGAAAAAGGCGGCTCCACAAGTTGGACGACCAGTGGGAGAAGGACCCGTACACAGTACTGCCTTCAAGTCATGATAACCCAAAAGTCTGTGTAATCAGTAAGGATGGAGGAGAAACCACAGCCATTGTCTCCAGAGACCACCTGAAAAAGTGTCCCGAGCAGCTGCAAAGCCCTGACGAAGATCAAGAGAACCCTCAACCCGCAGAGGAAAGGGAAGAAATGATCAGTACTGTACTCGGAGACTTTCCCCGGTCCTGGACTCAAATCAACAACGCTGTCGTGGTACCCATCCTCACCTTTCTCCAGCCAGCCCCTCATGGGCCTACTGAAGAACAGGTAGTGTCAGAAGAGCAGCCGGCCCAGGAGGCAGAAGAATCCATACCAGCAGCCCAGGAGAATCAACCCTCTGCTAGTAGTGAGCCTGCCGTGCCCCTAGTAAGCCAAAGAGTATGCAGAAAGCTGCCAGGCCTACCCGCAACACCTTCTATACCCTGTAGTGCAGAACCAGATAGTGGGTTACGTAGGTCCACCAGGAGCACTAGAGGACACATGCCCGCTCGCTGGAGAGTCTAATGCCAAGTATATATTTACCTGTACATACGTAAATGCTGAAAAAGGTTTATGTTTTGTTGCCTGTTCATTGATTATGTTTCTCTAGTTACCCTGCAGGTTTATTTGGACTGACAGGTTATGGACGCTGAGTAACCGGAACTACATTGTAGATAGTTGCACCTTGGTGCCTCTTGCGAAAATGGCCGCGGAAGAGAAAAACCTGTCTGGCGTGGCCTCCTTGTGGCCCAAAGTAGCTAGCCTCAGCCTTGCAGCCACGCCCAGGGCCAACGTTAGGGGTTTGCTTTGGACAGGTCCCCTACTCTGTTCCAAGACTTCACCTTGTTGTGTGTCATGGACACCCGGTTACGGACACGCCGTGACCTCTAAAAGACTAAAACTTCGTGTACATATGTTATGCTACTATTATACCCTGTATTTGTGTTTTCTTAAAAATATGTTTAGTCCCGGAGTACTAAAATTTACTAGGGAAGAATTTGGCACCCCAGGGGTCTGGTTACCACAGTAATAGAAATATTACGTCTGAGAGCAGGTGGGAGGTTTCCTGGTCAGGAGCCCTTAAACATGCAACACCTCCTGTCCCAGGCCAGATAGGGGAGGAACCTGCCCTATATAAACTGGATCTGGGGCAGGGTTAGTTAGACAGAGCCTGGAGTGAAGTTCCAGACAGAGGGCGAGAAACAGCTAGGAGCTCTGTAGGAGCAGGAGCTGAGTGCCAGGGACTGGAAGCAGATATTGCTTGTCCTGGCTGAAGAGACTACGACCGGACAACAGAGTCCGAGGATGTGGGAACCTCTAAGTCCAGCAGCAGAAACCAGCCGGCAGGGGATTCCAGGTCCTCTGGCCATAGAAGCCCGGAGGCTCAGTCACAAGGAAGGGACCAGCACTGCCATCGAGGAGCGGAGGCTATCAGAAGGTCCCAAGTCACCAGCCATACGGGTGAGCACCACACGGTATACTCAGGGACGTGGGCTACTTCCACTTGCTTACAGCAAGGTAGCCAGGAAGAGTGCAGATAGACGGGGAAGCCTACAACTCCACCTGGCCAGGGGAACTCCTGCTTGCTCACAGACTGACCAGGCCGCTTATGTTAGCCAGTACTCCCGGGAGGGTCTGCCTTAATATCATCAGTAAAGACCCTGAACTGCACTGCAAAGACTCTGAGTCGTTCCTGCTTTCTCACCACATACAGCACTACTAGTACTGGGATGCCCGCGCACCATCACTCCCATCATCCACATTCCCTGCCCTGAGGCCATACTTTTCCCGTGGGGAGTTATCCCATCTTTAGCTGCGCACACCACACCAGCCTCAGCGGACTGCCTCGCAGCGGCGGTACACCCTGACCGCAATCCACGGGTGGCGTAGTCGCACATTAAACCACAAAAACCCTATAAAGACTGCCACTGGTTTGACCACCCTGAGCCATGGGACCAGGTCGCCGCCACGGAGACTACAACCCCCAGAGACCCGGCTCCGGATGACCCACATGCGTGTACACTCGGCCCAGGGAGCGCGTCACTTGCAGGGGTCTTCCCCATGCTGTTCCCATGTATTTTCAGCACTGTATGCATGTGTCACACAGCACATGGCCAGATAAGATTGTAAAATGTTAAAATGACATTTCCCGGTGAATGCATTTGTCACGGTTGAAAGCAATACAAAAGTACAAAAACGCATAAAAAATGCTACTTGTGAACATAGCCCAAGGTGTGGAGGAGTATTTTTGTTTTTGGTTATTTATTTTACCTTATACACAAGTCTTTATCCTGGAAAGGAAGTTCCTTAACATATTTCACAGGAAAACAGTTTCAGTTTCGTTTTTGAACGTTTTATTGTGAGCCTGTTAAAGTGGCTTAATACCTCTGACCACATTGTTGACAGCAGTGACCTGGGGGTCAGAAATGCTTCCTGGGGTGATGCCCATGCTGTCCCCATGTCTTTTGAGCACTGTCACTATCGTTTTGGGCACTTTTTAGGCTTTCTACAGACTGCCGGGGGTGCCGCCGCAAAAATGCTCGGGTCTCCCATCGACTAACATTGGGCTCGTTGCTCGGGTCGAGCACCCGAGTATCACGGCGAGCTCGGCCTGAGCTTCAAGCACCCAAGCATTTTAGTGCTCGCTCAACACTACTAGTTATATTTCTCTTCTTACCTGAGTCTCCCAGGTCTTGTTTCTTCTGGTTATTGGCCTGGATTGATGGTGTCTTTCGTTCCTCTGAACAATCCTGGTTGATCCTTCTGTTCTTCGGTCCTTTACTCTGGATAATGACGTCTTCATCCACTAGCTTCATCTCTGAGGTGGGAGACATCTTCCATCCTGAGTCTGTTTTCTTCCTCTTTTTTCCCTTCCTTTTGGGTTTTTTGATTGAAGACTTCTCATCAGCCGATGAGTCCAAGTGTCTTCTGTTCTTGAGTCCTTCACTCTGGGCAATGATGTCCTCATCCACTCACTCCATCTTTGGGGTGGGAGACATCTTCTGTCCTGAGTTAGGTCTTTTACTATTTTTTCCCCTCCTTTTGGGTTTTTTGCTTGAAGACTTCTCATCAGCCGATGAGTCCAAGTGTTTTCTTTTCCTCGCTCTCTTCCTCCCTACAATCTCCTCTTTCTCCATATTATCGCTTTGCTCACAGTCCGCAGACAGCTTCTTTACCGTCACCAGTCAACTCCAACTGCCACTTTCCTCAACTGTCAACTGAGCTCACGGGCACCTGGATGGCACTGGTCATGTGATCAGTAACTGACCAATAAGATTCTAAGGTTTATGCTACAGTATAAGGATGGGAATGTATCAGTTTGATATAAGGGTTGTAATAAAATTAAATCTGTTTCTGTTCTACTGTTTTTAGTTAGTTGATTTAAATTTTATCTTTCCATTTTTCATCACTTCAGTATTATCTCACAGATAATTTTAGGATTTTACGGCCCATTTTAACAATATGCTGTATTATTTATCCACACAAAAATAAGAAAACTATATACAGTGGGTATGGAAAGTATTCAAACCCCTTTAAATTTTTCACTCTTTGTTTCATTGCAGCCATTTGGTAAATTCTAAAAAGTTCCTTTTTTTCTCATTAAAGTACACTCTGCATCCCATCTTGACTGAAAAAGCCCAGAAATGAAGAAATTTTTGCAAATTTATTAAAAAAAAAGTGAAATATCACATGGTCATAAGTATTCAGACCCTTTGCTCAGTATTGAGTAGAAGCATCCTTTTGAGGTAGTACAGCCATGAGTCTTCATGGGAATGATGCAACAAGTTTTTCACACCTGGATTTGTTGATCCTCTGCCATTCTTCCTTGCAGATCCTCTCCAGTTCCGTCAGGTTGGATGGTGAACATTGGTGGACAGCGATTTTCAGGTCTCTCCAGAGATGGTCAATTGGGTTTAGGTCAGGGCTCTGGCTGGGCCAGTCAAGAATGGTCAGAGTTGCTCTGAAGCCACTCCTTTGTTATTGTAGCTGTGTGCTTAGGGTCATTGTCTTGTTGGAAGATGAACCTTCGGCCAAGTCTGAGGTCCAGAGCACTCTGAAAGAGGTTTTTAACCAGGATATTTCTGTACTTGGCCGCATTCATGTTTCTTTCAATTGCAACCAGTCGTCCTGTCCCTGCAGCTGAAAAACACCCCCATAGCATAATGCTGCCACCACCATTGGTTCACTGTTGGGATTGTATTGGGCAGGTGATGAGCAGTGCCTGGTTTTCTCCACACATACCGCTTAGAATTATCACCAAAAAGTTCTATCTTCATCTCATCAGACCAGAGAATCTTATTTCTCATAGTCTGGGAGTCCTTCATGCATTTTTGAGCAAACTCTATGTGGGCTTTCATATGTCTTGCACTGAGAAGTGGCTTCCGTCGGGCCACTCTGCCATAAAGGCCCGAATGGTGGAGGGCTGCAGTGATAGTTGACTTTGTGGAACTTTCTCCCATCTCCCTACTGCATCTCTGGAGCTCAGCCACAGTGATCTTGGGGTTCTTCTTTACCTCTCTCACCAAGGCTCTTCTCTCACGATTGCTCAATTTGGCTGGACGGCCAGGTCTAGGAAGACTTCTAGTGGTCCCAAACTGTTTCCATTTAAGGATTATGGAGGCCACTGTGCTCCTAGGAACCTTGAGTAATGCAGAAATTCTTTTGTAACCTTGGCCAGATCTGTGCCTTGCCACAATTCTGTCTCTGAGCTCCTTGGGCAGTTCCTTTGAGCTCATGATTCTCATTTGGTCTGACACGCACTGTGAGCTGTGCGGTCTTATATAGACAGATGTGTGCCTTTCCAAATCAAGTCCTATCAGTTTAATTAAACACAGCTGGACTCCAATGAAGGAGTAGAACCATCTCAAAGAGAATTACAAGGAAATGCATGTGACTTAAATATGAGTGTCTGAGCAAAGGGTCTGAATACTTATGACCATGTGATATTTCAGTTTTTCTTTTTTAATAAATTTGCAAAAATTTCTACATTTCTGTTTTTTTTTCAGTCAAGATGGGGTGCAGAGTAATAACAATAATAATCTTTATTTGTATATAGCGCTAACATATTCCGCAGCGCTTTACATACATTATCGTCGCTGTCCCCATCAGGGATCACAATCTAGATTCCCTATCAGTATGTCTTTAGAGTGTGGGAGGAAACCGGAGAACCCGGAGGAAACCCACGCAAACACAGGGAGAACATACAAACTCTTTGCAGATGTTGTCCTTGGTGGGATTTGAACCCAGGACCCCAGCGCTGCAAGGCTGCAGTGCTAACCACTGCGCCACCGTTTACTTTAATGAGAAAAAAAAATGAACATTTTAGAATTTACCAAATGGCTGCAATGAAACAAAGAGTGAAAAATTTAAAAGGGTCTGAATACTTTCCATACCCACTGTACTTCACCATTGTACTTATTGAGAAACAGTTGACAGCTATACATTATCTGCATAAAGTGGCTGAGAACAAAGCAAATGAGATGAGCATCTCATCCACTGCTGTACTCAGCATAAGCAGCGGCTGAAATGACAAAGCTAAGTATAATAATGTTTGTTTTGATTGCTGACTGTGCAGAGCGCAAAAGTCTGTTACAAACTCATTTTGACTCCAGTGCTATGTATAAGCAGTGACCAAGATGACAGAAAATGAGCAGCTAATTATTAAAGACTAGTGATGAGCGAGCATGCTCGCTACTGCTCAGTGCTCGCCCGAATATCTCACTACTCAAGATGCTCAGTGCTCGCCGAGTATTTCCGGGGTTGCTCAGTGGGAGCTCGGGTACCCTCCCTGCATGTTTGGCGCTCTTTAGAGTGCCAATCAACATGCAGGGATTGCCTGCCACTCACTGTAATGCTGTAGCCATGTTGGTTGTGGCATTACAGTGATTGGCTGGCCGCATAGCGTCATCGGGTCTATATCAGACCTGGCGCCGCCATGTACGTAACAGTCACTCCAGAATTAGACAGTGTAGGGAGAGGTGCTGCTGCGTCAGGGTGAGATTTGCTTGTGTATTAGGTAGTGTAGGGAGAAAAACCGTATATTACACATAGCCATCTTAACAAACAGTCCTTTTGAGGACTAACTAATCCATCTGCAGAGATATCAGGCAGGCAGTGTATATAGGCAGGCAGGCAGGGTATATAGCAGACTGCAGTGCATATAGCACAAGAGGCTCCATTCCAATTCTGCCTTCTGCTGCTGTTAGATATTTCTATACAAAGGCCCAGGTCTCAGGGGCCAGGAATACTTTTCTTTGGATCTTAATCCTCATTATTTGCTTAAAAAGCAATCCAGAAAACACAATTTTTCTGCGCCATTTGCTTGTTGGCACTGCTGAATACAGCCAAGTCCTTTCTATATTACAGCGCTAGAAATCCAGCTATTTAAAACCGTGTTTTCTCCGTCAAACGGATCACATATACGTTGTCAGAAAATACTGCCATTTCTGGCCTCCATTAAAAATTTCCTTTAGTGTGTCAGTGAAGAAATTCACAGCAGTTTGCTGTTCAAACTACTTACCTACAGGCCAGCTATGTGAAACTCTGTTTTCTCCATCACACGGATCACATATAAGTTTGCTCCAAACTCAAGTCATTTGTAGTGAGCGTGGAAGATACTGTCCTCCATTTAAAATGAGCAAGGCACGTGGCAAGGGACGGGTAACGGGACGTGATGGTAATGGTGCATGCAGAGGCCGAGGACAAGGCCGTGGACAAGCTGAAATTGTGCCACAACAAACACCCACATCTTCTCGCCTGACCTTCCTGTCCCAATTTCTAGGGGACCGCAGCACACCACTATTGAACCCAGAGCAGTGTCAAAAGGTTGTTGGTTGGATAGCGGATAATGCATCAAAGTCACTTAGCCACCACCACCACCACCACCCTGTCTTCCACACGGTCAAGTCTCAGTAGCCGTGAGTCTGGACCGCATATTCCTCACCCTGATCCTCCTTCCTCCCACCATGCCGAGTGCCCAGAGACAACTGATCCCACACTTGGACACTCTGAAGAGCTGTTCACTTTTCCATTTATAGATTGGGGCCTCTCGCCCGGTCCACTTGAAGCGGGGCAAGAGGAGATCGCGTGTAGCGATGCCCAAATATTTGTGCAGCCACGGTCACACAAAGTCGACGGTGGGAAAGTGTCACAAGAGGTGGACGATGATGAGACACAATTGCCAGAAAGTCAGGAGGATGACCAGGGTGGAGAAGTGGAAGACAAAGTGGTGGATGATATAGTAACTGATCCAACCTGGCAGAAGGACATGTAGAGCGAGGACAGCAGCACACAGGGGGAGGGAGGCAGAGCAGCCCAACAGGCAGGAAGAAGCAGTGTGGTGGCCGCAGACAGAAGGCAGGCAACCGTTCCCCGTAACACCAACACAAAGGAAGTTGCCAGTACAACTGTTAGGTCTTCCGGAGTCTGGTTGTTTTTTAAAGACTCTGCCGATAACCCCAAAAAGGCCATTTGCACCACCTGCCAGGCCAGCATCAGTAGGGGTGGCAAAACGACTAGCCTGACCACCACCAGCATGATCAGGCACATGGCAGCAAAGCACCCAACTTTGTGGGCCGAACCCCAGGGTCCAGGAACAGTGTCTGCAGGTGGCACCATTGCTTCTTCCGCTGTTGTGCATGCAAGCCGAACCCCTGTCCATGGTGCATGCGAAGATACATCCTGCTCTGCACCTGTCGTTGCGCACTCTCAAGTAGCAGCATTAGGAAGCACGTCCATGTCCTTGTCCCAGCGCAGATTTCAGTTGTCCATACCCCCGTCCTTGGAACGCAAGCGCAAATATGCAGCCAACGCCCCACAGGCCACACTACTAAATTCTCACATTTCACGACTGCTTGCGCTTGAAATGTCGCCTTTTAGGCTCGTGGAGATGGAAGCATTCCGCAACCCGATGGCGGCGGCCGTACCTCGGTACTCGGTCCCCAGCCACCACTATTTCTCCCGGTGTGCCGTCTCCGCATTACACAAGCACGTGTCCCATCTCCGAAATGACCACATCAGTCACAAGCTGGAAGCACTGCTGCACTGCCTCGGCAAAGCGGCAACAGGCTGTGCTGAAGCTAATATGCTTAGGTGACAAACCGCACAATGCTGAAGAGTTGTGGACAGCTCTGAAAGAGCAGGCAGATCTGTGGCTCACACCGCTGAACCTACAGCCAGGCATGGTCGTGTGTGACAGTGGTCGGAACCTGGTGGCGGCTCTGAGGCGAGGCGAGCTCACACACGTACCATGCCTGGCCCATGTGCTTAAACTTGTGGTTAAGCGGTTTCTCAAATTCTACCAGGAGCTGCCGGATCTGCTTGTTAAAGTACGCCGCCTGTGTGCCCATTTTAGAAAGCCAGCTACAGCTTCCGCCGCCCTTGCCATGTTTCAGCAGCTTTTGCAGCTTCCGGCTCACAGACTGGTGTGTGATGTCCCCACGCGTTGGAACTCTACACTGCAGATGTTGGGAAGGATTTGTGAGCAGAAGAGGGCAATTGTTGAGTACCAGCATCAACAAGGCCGTCTGTATTCAGTTCAGACTCCACACATAAGACCTCAGGAGTGGACATGGATGTCAGACATATCTACCATCCTCCAAAATTTTGAGGACTCCACCAAGATGGTGAGCGGCGATGACGCCATAATTAGCGTCACCATCCTGCTTCTCTGTCTTCTGAAATGCTCTCTGCTCACAATCAAAGAGGATGCATTGCAGGCGGAGCACGATGAGATGGAGAAAGGAACCATACAAGGTGATTACACACAGCCAAGCCTCATATCATCCCAACGTGGATTGGGTGACAATGAGGAAGAGGAGGAGGAGGAAGGACAGGAACTAGTTTAATGCCCTATAGACGGTACTACCTGCACAGCTGTCATCCCGTCTGTTCTGCGTGGATGGCCAGAGGACAGAGAAGAGGAGGAGGAGGAGAGCATGGTCAGTCATCCTCTTGGTGAGGACACGGAAGTCTTGCCTGTTAGTAGTCTGGCACGCATGGCTGAGTTTATGTTACGCTACCTTTCTAATGGGAACAGTTTTTTGTGAGGCCCTCCTCCACGTCTCTTCCAAGAGGCATTGAAGTGCCTCCAAATTTTTGTCAGTCCTTGCATTCACTGCATAGGCCAACACTATGGGAGACTCTCTCCTTTTTAATGGGAATTTGTCATTACTGTGGCCCTGCTCTATGTGTCTTTAAATTCTTAGTGGGGTTTTTCCTAAATTGGGTCAGCCGTTAGACTCACTGCATACCCTATAACTGTATAGCAGACTCTCTCCTTTCTAATGGGAACTTGTCGTTACTGTGACCCTGCTCTATGTGTCTTTAATATCTTAGTGGGGTTTTTCCTAAATTTAGTCAGCCGTTGGACTCACTGCATACCCTATAACTGTATAGCAGACTCTCTCCTTTCTAATGGGAACATGTTGTACTCGTTACTGTGGCCCTGCTCTATGTGTCTTTCAGAGTCCCTCCATCATCAATGAAACAGGATGTGTCTGATGATGTGTCACACACCACATTGCCAGATAAGGTTGTAAAATGTTAAAATGACATTTCCCGGTGAATGCATTTGCCTTAAAAAATAATGTTAAAAAAAAACAGTAGGACCTTTCTTTAGTATAAAAACAGAGTTGCCAATGTAACCTCAATGTAATCACATTGTTCAGCTCCTGCACCTCCTCCTGCATCTCCGAAATGACCACATCAGTCACAAGCTGAAAGCACTGCAGCACTGCCTTTGCCAAGCGGCAACAGGCTGTGCTGAAGATAACATGCTTAAAGCTTAGGTGACAAACTGCCCAGCGCTGCAGAGTTGTTGAAAGCTGTAACAGAGCAGCTTGATCTGTGGCTCTCACCGCTGAACATACAGCCAGGCATGGTCGTGTGTGACAATGGGCGGAACCTGGTGACGGAGAAATGACAGCCAGAGTTTCCCTCTATGCCAGTCCTTTCACCGAGCTAAAGAATATGGCTGTGGTGAAGAACAACTCCCACTGAGAAGCTGTTTCAGATTGAAAAACATTGGGCCCACCAGAGGATTTGATTCTGAGGGCTCACCTTTCTCCCCCGCTCAAGAGCCCCATAACAGCTGCAAAGTTAGCGCTATCATGAACTCTCCTGATGTAGAAGCCTGGGCACACCAGAGGATTCTCTGGTGGGACCGCCCAACCCTGCCGAGAAGCAGTCCTGGCTAAGAAAAGTGTGTGGGAAGGTTCCCGGACACTCTATGGCTGCTTTTTTGCTGAGGTGGAAACCCACGCAAACACGGGGAGAACATACAAAATTCTTGCAGATGTTGTCCTTGCTGGGATTTGAACCCAGGACCCCAGCGCTGCAAGGCTTCAGTGCTAACCACTGATCCAATGTGCTGCCATTCACCCTCTGATATCTAACAGCCTGGAGAAACTTGCACCTACTGCCACTCTATCTTCAGCTCCTTTGTGAGAAACTAATGTATTTGGGCAGCCACTCAGTCTACCAAATAAAATTCCTGAGAAGGAAATTGGGGAAGGCTTCGCTACTGGTACTGGGGGCAGTGCTAATACCATGGTGTCGTACCATAGTTTACTGGAAATATTCCAGGCTGGTAGGAGGCAAGCAGATTCCCACAGAAAAGTACCAGCAGTAATGTTCAGCGACCCGCGCTTGTAGAAGGCGGAGACAACACCGGGAGAAATAGTGGCGGCTGGGGACCGAGTATGGACACGAGGCATGAGGTGGTAAAAAGCTTCCACCTCCACGAGCCTAAAAGGCCACATTTCAAGTGAAAGCAGCTTTAGAGGACTTCCTGGGAGAAATGACAGCTGGGTAGATATGGTTTCCCAAGTCCTTTCACCAAGCTAAAGAATATGGCAGTGGTGAAATACAACTCAGCAAAAAAAGCTGTGGACTGGCTCCGTACCGTCCCTGGCCACATTCACCTATCCACGTGTTTGTGGTTAGGCGGTGCTTCCCAGTAAGTGCACTGGGGAGGGCACGGGTAATGTTATGGGACCTGTGCTTGTGGAAGGCAGAGACGACACCGGGAGAAACAGTGGCGGCTGGGGACTGAGTATGGACACCCGGCCGCCGCCAGCATGAGGTTATGAAAAGCTTCCGCCTCCACGAGCCTGAAAGGCCACATTTCAAGTGCAAGCAGCTGTCAAAAATTTGGCAGTACAGTATTGTAGCCTGTGGGTGGGTGGCTGGCTGGCTGCATACTTGCGCTTGCATTCCAAGGAATGGGGTAGGGACAAATGAGCGCTGCACTGGGACGAGGACATGGACGGTGATTGTTGCAAGTCTGCAACGACAGGTGCATGTCAGGAGGCATCTTCGCATGCGCCAAGGATCACTTATGATGGGCACACTTTTAGGCTGTGACCTGGGAGTCAGAGATGCTTCCAGAGGTCTTCCCCATGCTGTTCCCATGTCTTTTCAGCAATGTATGCATGAGTCTGATGATGTGTCACACACCACATGGCCAGATAAGGTTGTAAAATGTTAAAATGACATTTCCTGGTGAATGCATTTGTCTTGGTTGAAAGCAAAGCAAAAGTGCAAAAACGCATCAAAAACGTGTGAACATAGCCCAAAGTGTGGAAGAGTATTTTTGTTTTTGGTTATTTATTTTGCCTTATATACAAGTCATTACCCTGGAAAGGATGTTCCTTAACATATTTCCCAGGAAAATCCATTTTGGTTTTGTTTTTGTATGTTTTATTGTGAGTCCGTAAAAGTTGCGTAATACTCTGACAACGTTGTTGACAACAGTGATCTGGGAGTCAGAGATGCTTCCAGGAGTCTTCCCCATGCTGTTCCCATGTCATTTGAGCACTGTTCCCATCGATTCGAGCAATTTTTAGGCCCTCTGCAGACAGCCGGGGGGGAGCAGCCTGAAAAATGCTCGAGTTTCCCATAGACTTACATTGGGCTCGTTGCTCAGGTCGAGCACCCGAGTAGTCCAATGTGCCCGACCCGAGCATCGAGCACCTGAGCATTTTAGTGCTCGCTCATCACTAATGAAAACGCAAAGTATAATTACATCAGTATTTTCCTTAAATTACAATACATGTGCAATACTGGGCTTTTGGAAAGGACTCAGGAGTGCTATTGGTTCACAGGTTAGGGGGCCTATACTTGTCTTGTGCTAGGTGCTTGTAACCCACGCTGTGCCGGTGTGCTATCAGCATACACTGTGTTCCAAATTATTATGCAAATAATATTTTCTCAGATTTTCCCAAATTACCTATATGAATTGCAGTCATTGTAATTTTCCAGTCAAATAACTATTAGAGTACAATTGAAAGGTTTTTGTTCAAACTGCCTATGATAACAGTATATTTTTAAAACAATAAAAAACTCAAACTGCACTCAAAATGCATGTTCCAAATTATTATGCACAGCAGAGTTTTCAACCTTTTCATTTTAATAAAGAACAAAAAAATGGTCATTTTTGAAATTATAAGCATTAGCAGGTTATTACAAACTGAAATCAAACAGTTTTCAACTCAAAACTTTATTCTAGGTGATGTTACATTTGCACATAGGACCCTTTGTTCGAACGGAGCTTCTGAACTCTCTCGTCCATTGAATTTGTCAGGTTTTGGATGGTTTCTGCTTCCAATTGTTTTGCATGAGGACAGAATACCCTCCCAGAGCTGTTGATCAGATGTGAACTGCCTCCCGCCATCATAGACACTCCTTTTGATGATGCTCCAGAGGTTCTCAATGGGGTTGAGGTCAGGGGAGCATGGGTGCCACACCATAAGTTTGTCCCTTTTATGCCCATAGCAGCCAGAGATGCAGATGTGTTATGTGCAGCATGAGACGGGGCATTATCATGCATGAAAATGATCTTGCTGCGGAATGCACGGTTCTTCTTCTTGAACCATGGAAGGAAGTGCTGTTTGAGAAACTCAACATACATTATGGAGTTCATCTTTACCCCTTCAGGGATCCTAAAAGAGCCGACAATCTCTCTCCCCATGATTCCAGCCCAAAACATTACTCCACCTCCTCCTTGTTAGCGCCGTAGCCGTGTTTGTGTGTCACCCTACCTGGATGCCACAAGTGTAATAAAGCTGTGTCTGAGAGCAAGGGGGAGGTTCTCTGGTCAGGGGAACATTAGCATGCAATGCCTCCTGTCTCAGGCCAGTAGGGGGAGCAGGCTGCCCCTATAAAAGCTGGTACTGGGGGCAGGGTTAGAGAGAACTGGATTGCCTGTCTCAGCTTTGAGACGTGTCCCAGAGTGGAGCAGGGACAGAAAGTTGATTGCACCTAAGAGGAAGTGTGGCAGTAGGAGAGCCACAAGCCAGAGACAAGAGGCGAAGAGAGACTGTCTTGGCAGAGAAAAGACTTCATTTTACCAGACTTTGGTGTCTGAGGCTGGAAGGATTCCATATCCCCCAGCAGAGAACCAGCCCGCAAGGGACTGTACATTCCTTGGCCTAAGAAGCCTGGAGGCCCTGCCACAACCGAAGGGACCAGTAAAGCCGTACAAGGCTGGGAGCAGAAAGGAACCCACGTCGCAGGCCATACAGGCGAGAAAGCACGGAAAGCTCGGAAACGTGGGCTGTTATCCTATGAGGAGGAGATAGCCAGAAGGAGCGCAGAAAGCACGGTAGGCCTACACCCTCACCCTGACCAGGGCCAATTTCCCCGTTGCTCTCAGACATCCAGGTCCCCTCCTAGCCGGGACTGTTTATGGGTCAGTTTACCTGTTTCAGTAAAGACCCTGGACTACAACCTATTGTCTGTGTGCTCCTTGCTCCTCCAGCACTATCATCACTGGGACTCTCACTATCATCACTCCCACCATCCACTATACTGCCCTGGGGCCGCACTCTTCCCGTGGGGAGTCACATTACCCTAGCTGCACACCTCATCAGCCCCAGCGGTCTGCATGCAGCGGCGGTTCCTAATAACCGCAATCCACGGGTGGCGTAGTCGGACATTATCAATAACACATAACGGACTACCACTGGCCTGACCACCCTGAGCCACGGAACCGGGTTGCCACTACTACTCCCATCGTTTCCCCCTATTGCCCGGATCCGAGTGCCCCACGGCTCAGGGGGCGAGTCAGCTTTGGCGTAGTCGGCAGGATTTCGTGCCCGCAACCACCGGGTACTGCGTGCCTGAAAAAGACTGTTGTAAACTTACCTGTGGCGAAGTTTCCCGCCGTCCGGAGTCGTTTCCCGCCATCCGGAGCCGATTCCCGCCATCAGACGCCATCTTGGACCTTTTCCCGCCATCTTCTGCCGTCTTCCCGCCATCCGCAGCTGCTTCCCGCCTTCGGACGCCATCTTCAGGACACCGCGCGGGAAGAAGAGGGGCGTGGACGTCAAAACCGCGCGAGATCCGAAGCTCCGCCCCACGCACCGACGCTGCGCAAGGTCCTGGAAGGGAGAGACAGCGACGCTGACGTCATCAGGACGCGACGCCAGGTCCTCGTCCATAGCAGCAGCAGCGGAGCCGCGGCCTACAGAAGAGGATCGTCGGAAGGTAGGCCACACTTAACTAGGGGGGAAGAAGATGTCGGACACAGAGGCGCCCACTACCACCAATGCAGCTGCAGCAGCGGTGATGCCCTTTTCCTTGCCCTACATCCCTGGAGCGGCCTGGCTGCCCAAATACTCAGGGGAGCCCCATGCCCTAACTGACTTCAAGGAAAGGCTATACAGTTTGTTCCACGTTTACCCCCTGACAGATGAACAGAAGGTCAGCATATTAACAGGGCAGTTAACTGGAGCAGCCCAAAGGGAGGTAAAATCATGGCCCATTGAGGAGAAAGGGACTGTGAAGGGTATTCTGGCCCGGCTGCGGGGTACCTTTGATACACGTACCTCCGCTGAAATTAAAATGAGGTTCTATGGATGTAAGCAGCGGGCACAGGACAGCATCAGAGACTATGCCCTAAATCTGCAGGAAGCCTTGAGGGCTATTCAACAAACTGACCCTGGCAGTGTGCAGGAAACCGATAAGCTGCTAACAGAACAATTCATAGAGGGTCTGCTGTCCAGCGCCCACAGGGCCCAGCTGCGCCTCATGTTCTTCCAGAACCCCGACCTGACCTTTGCCCAATTTAAGGACAGGGCCATAAGGGTGCTCCGTGAATCTGCAACCAGTGGCGCTATAAACCCCCGGCGCCCTGCTATCACCTACCACCAGGAGGCGGCGCCCTCCTCTATGGACTCCGTGGAGGCTGATGCACAGGCCCTGAACCAAGCCCCGTCGAAAGGCCTGCACCACCAAGTCCAGGAGCTGACCAGGAGCGTCGCGGCGTTGACCAGGACCGTCCAGGCGTTGCAAGTGGACCCGTCAAGACCCATCAAGCTGGCTTCAAGTCCGGAGGATGTCCCGTGGCATCGACAGAGGAGGATCCCGTCGTTCCGAGGGAGGCCCACAGACCGCTACGCAGAGGATGGACAGCCCATTTGTCGTCGATGCAACCAGCCCGGACACATTTCCAGGTACTGTAATTTAAACGGGTCCAACCTGGGGCAGAGGGCCGACCCCCAGGCATAAGATCACCAGGCCCTTATAATTGGCGTGATAAGTACGTTGGGGGGCGCCCGGTTTTACCCGTGGTGCTGGACGGTATCCCCATGAGCGCCTTGCTGGATACTGGGTCGCAAGTAACCACAATCCCTTATGTACTTTTTAAGCAGTATTGGACTGATGCTGATATCACACGGTATCCAGACATTAACTTGAGCATCATCGCCAGTAATGGCTTACCCGTGCCGCAGATGGGGTTCAAGTAGATGACCATTAAAATTGGTAAAGTTGAACTGCCGGCACAGGGAGTGATTATTGTGGACATTGACCGTCATGAAAGTCACCCTAAAATAACTGTGGGTACTAATATCATTGAAAATTGTCTTTCAGAAGTAATTGTAATTCTACAACAGGTGGCGGTGAATGCTAGTTCCAGCCAAAAGAGAGTCCTCAACAAGGAGATAAAAGCCCTGATGAGACGGCAGCAGGTAGAACTGTCTGGTGGTGAGATCGGTAGCGTAAGACTCCATTCCCCATTTCCATGCCTCCCAAAAGTGAAATGATGATCTGGTGTCGGACTGCAATCGGGTTGAGAGGTAGAGACTACCAAGCCATGGTAGAACCCGTGTACTCAGACAGCAGGCCCACCATTTTGACAGCCCGGGGGGTGGTTGATGTCCGACATGGGAGGGTGCCCGTCCGCATCCTCAACATTGGGGAGAGGGAAGTACACTTACCCAGGTACGCTACACTCGCCAAACTGTTTGTTGTCGAACACCAAGCTATCAGGGCCGTGGAACCCTTGCCTCCATCTCCTCAGGCGGAGGGTAATGGCTCCCAGAAACAAAAAGAGGACTGGTGCCAGAAACTCCACGTGGGTGCTGACTCCACTCCCCTGCACCAAAAACAAGGAGTCTACCGGGTGGTACAGGAGTACGAGAGAGTCTTTAGTAAGCACCCGCTAGACTTCGGCAGAGTAAAAGGGATAGAACACCACATCCCCACAGGGAGCCACCCACCGATAAAGGAAAGACACAGACCTGTACCCCCTGCACATTATCAGAACGCCAAGGGTATGCTAAGGGAGATGAAAGAAGCTGGGGTCATTAGAGACAGCTGTAGCCCCTGGGCAGCCCCCTTGGTTCTGGTCAAAAAGAAAGACGGCACCATGAGAATGTGCGTGGACTATAGACAAATCAACCGTATCACCCACAAAGACGCATATCCGCTGCCTAGAATAGAAGAGTCTTTAGCCGCACTAAAATCTGCTAACTTCTTTTCTACTTTGGACCTTACTAGCGGGTACTGGCAGGTTCCTGTGGCAGAGGCTGACAAGGAGAAGACCGCCTTCACCACCCCGATGGGACTGAGCGAATTCAACTGTATGCCTTTCGGGCTCTGCAACGCACCAGGGACCTTCCAGCGGCTGATGGAATGCTGTCTAGGGCACCGAAACTTCGAGACGGTCCTCCTTTACCTGGACGACGTTTTCGTCTATTCAAAAACCTACGAGGACCACCTAAAGCACCTGGCCGAGGTGTTCGAAGCCCTGGCAGGCTATGGCCTGAAGGTAAAACCATCGAAGTGTCACCTGCTGAAACCAAAGGTCCAGTACCTAGGGCACGTGGTAAGCGCGGAAGGAGTGGCCCCCGACCCTGACAAGGTCACGGCAATCAAGAGCTGGCCAAGCCCCTCGAACATCAAAGAGGTGAGACAGTTTCTCGGGTTGGTAGGCTACTACCGAAGGTTCATCCCCGGGTTCACTAAGATGGCAGCTCCTATGCAGGACCTACTGATCGGACAGTCCAAGTCCAGAAGTCAAAAGCCACCCTTCAAGTGGGATAAACCGGAAGAGGAGTCCTTCCGCCAGCTAAAGTTTGCCCTCACTGAGGATAAGATCCTGGCCTACCCTGATTATGGCCAGCCTTTCATTCTCCACACAGATGCCAGTAATGTGGGACTGGGAGCCGTACTGTCCCAAAACCAACAGGGCAGAGAACGGGTGATCGCATACGCCAGTCGGAAGCTGAGGCCCACCGAGAGGAACCCGGAGAATTACAGCTCCTTCAAGCTAGAATTCTTGCCGGTGGTGTGGGCCGTGACGGAACGCTTCAAGCATTACCTGGCCTCCGCAAAGTTCACCGTGTATACGGACAACAACCCGTTGACACACCTGGACAATGCAAGACTGGGTGCCCTGGAACAGCGGTGGATGGCCCGTCTCTCCAACTATGACTTTGTGATCAAGTACCGGGCAGGCAAAACCAACGCCAACGCGGACGCCCTATCAAGAATGCCTCACTTACCTGAAGGTGACGAAGACCCAGAAGAGCTGGAAGAGGTAGAACTCCCCGCGTTTCACCGGTATGGAGCCGCTCAACACTCTCACCGCGTGAAGGAGGAGGATCTAACAACTGTGATGATGAATCCCCTACCTCACCACAGCTGGGCCGAAACCCAAGATAGTGACCCTGCTGTCCGCCTGGTGAAAGATCTGCTGACCCGGGAAGACGCCCGCCTAGATCCAGATGCCCCAGAGGAAGCCAAGCAGCTATGGAAGGAGAAGAGCAAGCTGTTCCTCTACGAAGGCAAGTTGTGCAGAAGGATTGTCAACCACCGGACGCACGAGCTGACCTGGCAGGTCGTGGTCCCAAGGCGAGATGCAGCTATGGTCCTGGGAGCTTACCATGACAGAGCGGGACACTTCGGTTGGAAGAAACTGGAGTTCCTACTAAGAGGAAGGTTCTTTTGGGTCGGCATGAGAGGAGCAGTAGAAAAGTGGTGCAGAGACTGTGGCCCTTGTCACCTGAGGAGGAAGGACCGCACCAGCCAGAAGACACCCTTGAGGCCCATCGTCACCACGCAGCCTCTTGAGCTGGTAGCTCTGGACCACGTCAAATTGACTCCCAGCCGGTCCGGATACATCTACGCCCTGACAATTGTGGACCACTATTCCCGTTTTCTAGTGGTGGTCCCGGTAAAGGACTTGACAGCCCAAACAGCGGCCCGAGCCTTCCAGCAATACTTCTGCCGTCCACACGGGTATCCGGAACAGGTCCTGACAGACCAGGGTCCAGCGTTTGAAGCTGAAATCTTCCAGGAGTTCTGCAACCTCTATGGCTGTAAGAAGATTCGGACAACGCCTTACCACCCCCAAACCAACGGGATGTGTGAGAAGATGAACAATATAGTCATTGATCTCCTGAAGACGTTGCCCCTGGAGGAACGCAGCCTGTGGCCAGAAAAACTGCCGGACCTGGTAGACATGTACAACAATATCCCGGTGAACGCTACAAACTGCACCCCGGCTTACCTGATGCGAGCCAGACCGGGTAAGCTGCCCGTAGACCTGGAGATGGGAGTCCTAATACCTGAGGACACCTCCCCGGATGCGGACTGGGATACGGAAAGGCAACTGCAGTACAAGAAGGTACAGGAGAGTGTGGAGAAGAGCCTGGCCCAGGTGAGAGAGAAGCAAGAAAGACTCTTCAATCAACACGCCCCTGCTGGTCCCCTAGAACCTGGTGAGCAAGTCCTAAAGCGAAAAAGAAGGCTACATAAGTTGGACGACCAGTGGGAAAGGGAACCCTACACCATACTGCAGTCTGACCACGACAACCCAAAGGTGTGCGTAATCACCAAGGACGGAGGAGAAACCACTAGTGTCGTCTCCAGAGACCACCTCAAAAGGTGCCCCGAGCAACTCCGTAGTGCAGAAGAGGATCAGAGTGACCTTGAACCCGCAGAGGACAAGGAAGAAATGATCAGCACCGTCCTCGGAGAGTTCCCTCAGTCCTGGACTCGCATAAATGATGCCATAGTGGTACCCGTCCTGCATTTCCTGCAACCGGCACAGCAACAACCAACACCAGAGCCGGAAGGTGAAGAGGAGCAAGCGGTTCCAGAGTTAGAAGAGCCTGTTCCAGCAGCCCAGGAGAGTCAACCCTCTGCTGACAGTGAGCCTGCCATGCCTGCGGTAAGCCAAAGGACCCGCAGACAGCTGCCTGCCCTACCTGTACACCCAGCTGGTAGCTATACCCCTAACGCTAGTGGGGAAAGCCAGGTTGGTCCACCACCAGACAGTGGGTTAAGGAGGTCAACCAGGAGCACAAAGGGACAGATACCCGCTCGCTGGAGAATATAGGATGCACTAAATTGTAAATAACCCTGTTGTCAAATGTTGAATTGATTGCCAAGTTACTTGCTTGTTTGGTAATTCTGTGTTTCAGTTTCTTGCAGCTACCGTAAGGACTCACAGGTTATGGACTTTTTATAACCGGGACCTTGTATGGACTGCGTTCGGAGCCTAACCCAGGAATGAACTAAGACTGTGAAGGACTTGGGGTAGGACAGACCCCCACCTGGTTAAGGCTCCCCGTTGTTTTGATGATTTGGACACCCGGTCACAGGCCACACTGTGACCTAAAGAACTCAATTTGTGCGCCGTCTGTCTATTAATGTTTTATTGTTATGCATATTGTCTTTGTTTATTGTTTAGTCCCGGAGTACTAAATTTCACTAGGGGGGAATGTGTCACCCTACCTGGATGCCACAAGTGTAATAAAGCTGTGTCTGAGAGCAAGGGGGAGGTTCTCTGGTCAGGGGAACATTAGCATGCAATGCCTCCTGTCTCAGGCCAGTAGGGGGAGCAGGCTGCCCCTATAAAAGCTGGTACTGGGGGCAGGGTTAGAGAGAACTGGATTGCCTGTCTCAGCTTTGAGACGTGTCCCAGAGTGGAGCAGGGACAGAAAGTTGATTGCACCTAAGAGGAAGTGTGGCAGTAGGAGAGCCACAAGCCAGAGACAAGAGGCGAAGAGAGACTGTCTTGGCAGAGAAAAGACTTCATTTTACCAGACTTTGGTGTCTGAGGCTGGAAGGATTCCATATCCCCCAGCAGAGAACCAGCCCGCAAGGGACTGTACATTCCTTGGCCTAAGAAGCCTGGAGGCCCTGCCACAACCGAAGGGACCAGTAAAGCCGTACAAGGCTGGGAGCAGAAAGGAACCCACGTCGCAGGCCATACAGGCGAGAAAGCACGGAAAGCTCGGAAACGTGGGCTGTTATCCTATGAGGAGGAGATAGCCAGAAGGAGCGCAGAAAGCACGGTAGGCCTACACCCTCACCCTGACCAGGGCCAATTTCCCCGTTGCTCTCAGACATCCAGGTCCCCTCCTAGCCGGGACTGTTTATGGGTCAGTTTACCTGTTTCAGTAAAGACCCTGGACTACAACCTATTGTCTGTGTGCTCCTTGCTCCTCCAGCACTATCATCACTGGGACTCTCACTATCATCACTCCCACCATCCACTATACTGCCCTGGGGCCGCACTCTTCCCGTGGGGAGTCACATTACCCTAGCTGCACACCTCATCAGCCCCAGCGGTCTGCATGCAGCGGCGGTTCCTAATAACCGCAATCCACGGGTGGCGTAGTCGGACATTATCAATAACACATAACGGACTACCACTGGCCTGACCACCCTGAGCCACGGAACCGGGTTGCCACTACTACTCCCATCGTTTCCACCTATTGCCCGGATCCGAGTGCCCCACGGCCCAGGGGGCGAGTCATTTGCATGGGGTGTCCATCAACCAGCCATCCTCCACTCCATCCATCTGGACCATCGAGATCATTTCATGCATGATAATGCCCCGTCTCATGCTGCACATAACACATCTGCATCTCTGGCTGCTATGGGCATAAAAGGGGACAAACTTATGGTGTGGCACCCATGCTCCCCTGACCTCAACCCCATTGAGAACCTCTGGAGCATCATCAAAAGGAGTGTCTATGCTGGCGGGAGACAGTTCACATCTAAACAACAGCTCTGGGAGGGTATTCTGTCCTCATGCAAAACAATTGGAAGCAGAAACCATCCAAAACCTGACAAATTCAATGAATGAGAGAGTTCAGAAGCTCCTTTCGAACAAGGGGTCCTATGTGCAAATGTAACATCACCTAGAATAAAGTTTTGAGCTGAAAACTGTTTGATTTCAGTTTGTAATAACCTGCTAATGCTTATAATTTCAAAAATGACCATTTTTTTGTTCTTTATTAAAATGAAAAGGTTGAAAACTCTGCTGTGCATAATAATTTGGAACATGCATTTTGAGTGCAGCTTGATTTGTTTATTTTTTTAAAAATATACTGTTATCACAGGCAGTTTGTACAAAAACCTTTCAATTGTACTCTAATAGTTATTTGACTGGAAAATTACAATGACTGCAATTCATATAGGTAATTTGGGAAAATCTGAGAAAATATTATTTGCATAATAATTTGGAACACAGTGTAGTGCACAGCAGCCAGCAAGTTTTCTTATTTAACTTTTTTTTCTGCATTTTTTCATCTGTAGCCTAAAAGACAACAGGTAAATATGCACTACAAACCTCAGGCTTTTTTTAATGTGTGATAGCTCACTTTAGGTGTGTTTTTTGACAAGCCCTAAGTGTAGCGTTTCTTTCATGTGTTTTCTCATAAATTTCTTTGTAGGACTTAAAGACATAAAAAAGACACAAACATATCTGAATGAAATATGGAAAAAGTTGGTAAAAATATGCAGGAAAACAATGGAGTTTCTTACCAGCAAAAAAAATCTACAAAAAAAAAACTGTGTGAAAAGAGTCTACTGGTGGTCTTTATAAGAGGTTTGTGTGCTCTTAAAGAGGTTGTCTCATCTTTTATGAAGGACACTGCTCTCCTGCCTCTTGGCTTCCGGTCAAAGGGGTGTCACTCGTCTTGGTCCGGCGCCTCCCTTATTCTTGAGATGCCATCCTCCTTCTTGCTTCGTGTGGATAATGCGTCCCTACGTCATCCACACAGTGTCCCCGGCACAGCGCTCCTGCGCAGGTGTACGGAGCAGAGTAAAGTACTGCAATGCGCATGTGCCGGGGCTCTTTGACCTTTCCTCCATTCCTTAATAGTCGGCCATCACACACCTCTTTCCTCATCACTAGTGTTGAGCATTAGAGATGAGCGTTGTTCGACTCGAACTGTTCGCCAATCTCAAATTCGAGCTGTTTTGGGCGGTGTTCGAGCCGTTCAGCGAACACGAACAATTTGAGAAAAATTCGGCTGTTCGAGGTTATGTTCGATAACTGTTCGTGCACCAAAATCATAACTGGATTTTTTCTCAGTAATGATGAAAATTAATGTTAATACGCAGTTTGAGTGTACAGCGGGGTGGGGGGAGGGACAGGGGATGGATCTCTGCAGGAACAATGAAGATCTCCATTTTTTTTTCTCTTTCCCGCATTTACAGTGGGGAGGTGCAATCTGTCAGCCTATCAGCAGCGCACACACGGAGCGAAGTGCTTTTTTCACACAAGCAAGGGCATGTGTCATTGACAGTGTATGTCACATGTCCTTGCCCTATAAGACCAAGCCATTTTCCCCGTCGCCACCATTTTCTCACTGCTGCAGCTGTGTGTTAGACGGCACCGCTGTTGCTGTGTGCGCTATACCTTGTTAATTTCAAGCCAATTTTCGCACAAATCTACAGATAGCTTGGGAGTAGGGAATAGTTGTGATTGCAATCCTTTTAAGGACTAGGTTACAGCATTTCCTACGACTTTTATCAGGCAGGTCTGTGCTCTTAAATAGATAGATTGTGGGAGTAAAGACTAATTGTAATTGCAGTCCTTTTCAGGACTAGGTTACATCAGTTCCTATCAGTTTTTGCCAGGCAGGTCTGTGCCAGTGCTGTGCAAGTTTTTTTCACAGCATTTGGCTGAATCTAGCAAAGCTAATCCTTTTTGGCCTATTGCAGAGTGTGTTAGTCAGTGGAGTAGCCTATCTGTGTTGCAAGATATACCACCTGTGTATAGAATACCAATTTTTTTACTGCACCTAGTGAAGTAAAATCTTTTGGGCATAGCATCATTCTATTAGTCCATCTATACTGACCTCCATCAGGTTGCAAATTGAATATAATTTTTTTCTGCATCTAGCTCTGAAAAAATATTTGGGCTTCTAGCAGTGTGTGGGACTTGTTCTATTAGTCCATCTATACTGACCTCCATCAGGTTGCAAACTGAATATAATTTTTTTCTGCATCTAGCTCTGAAAAAATATTTGGCCTTCTAGCAGTGTGTGGGACTTGTTCTATTAGTCCATCTATACTGACCTCCATCAGGTTGCAAATTAAAAATAATTTTTATCTGCATCTAGCTCTGAAAAAATATTTGGCCTTCTAGCAGTGTGTGGGACTTGTTCTATTAGTCCATCTATACTGACCTCCATCAGGTTGCAAATTAAAAATAATTTTTATCTGCATCTAGCTCTGAAAAAATATTTGGCCTTCTAGCAGTGTGTGGGACTTTCTCTATTAGTTCATCTATACTGACCTCCATCAGGTTGCAAATTAAAAATAATTTTTATCTGCATCTAGCTCTGAAAAAATATTTGGCCTTCTAGCAGTGTGTGGGACTTTCTCTATTAGTCCATCTATACTGACCTCCATCAGGTTGCAAATTAAAAATAATTTATATCTGCATCTAGCTCTGAAAAAATATTTGGCCTTCTAGCAGTGTGTGGGACTTTCTCTATTAGTCCATCTATACTGACCTCCATCAGGTTGCAAATTAAAAATAATTTTTTGTCTGCATCTAGCTCTGAAAAAATATTTGGCCTTCTAGCAGTGTGTGGGACTTTCTCTATTAGTCCATCTATACTGACCTCCATCAGGTTGCAAACTGAATATATTTTTTTCTGCATCTACCTCTGAAAAAATATTGGGCTTCTAGCTGTGTGTGGGACTTGTTCTATTAATCCATCTATACAGACCTCCATCAGGTTGCAAACTGAATATAATTTTTTTCTGCATCTACCTCTGAAAAAATATTTGGGCTTCTAGCTGTGTGTGGGACTTGTTCTATTAGTCCATCTATACTGACCTCCATCAGGTTGCAAACTGAATATAATTTTTTTCTGCATCTAGCTCTGAAAAAATATTTGGCCTTCTAGCAGTGTGTGGGACTTTCTCTATTAGTCCATCTATACTGACCTCCATCAAGTTGCAAATTCAAAATAATTTTTTGTCTGCATCTAGCTCTGAAAAAATATTTGGCCTTCTAGCAGTGTGTGGGACTTTCGCTATTAGTCCATCTATACTGACCTCCATCAGGCTGCAAATTAAAAATAATTTTTATCTGCATCTACCTCTGAAAAAATATTTGGCCTTCTAGCTGTGTGTGGGACTTGTTCTATTAGTCCATCTATACTGACCTCCATCAGGTTGCAAACTGAATATAATTTTTTTCTGCATCTAGCTCTGAAAAAATATTTGGCCTTCTAGCAGTGTGTGGGACTTTCTCTATTAGTCCATCTATACTGACCTCCATCAGGTTGCAAATTAAAAATAATTTATATCTGCATCTAGCTCTGAAAAAATATTTGGCCTTCTAGCAGTGTGTGGGACTTTCTCTATTAGTCCATCTATACTGACCTCCATCAGGTTGCAAATTAAAAATAATTTTTTGTCTGCATCTAGCTCTGAAAAAATATTTGGCCTTCTAGCAGTGTGTGGGACTTTCTCTATTAGTCCATCTATACTGACCTCCATCAGGTTGCAAACTGAATATATTTTTTTTCTGCATCTACCTCTGAAAAAAATATTGGGCTTCTAGCTGTGTGTGGGATTTGTTCTATTAATCCATCTATACAGACCTCCATCAGGTTGCAAACTGAATATAATTTTCTTTTGCATCTACCTCTGAAAAAATATTTGGGCTTCTAGCTGTGTGTGGGACTTGTTCTATTAGTCCATCTATACTGACCTCCATCAGGTTGCAAACTGAATATAATTTTTTTCTGCATCTAGCTCTGAAAAAATATTTGGCCTTCTAGCAGTCTGTGGGACTTTCTCTATTAGTCCATCTATACTGACCTCCATCAGGTTGCAAATTCAAAATAATTTTTTGTCTGCATCTAGCTCTGAAAAAATATTTGGCCTTCTAGCAGTGTGTGGGACTTTCTCTATTAGTCCATCTATACTGACCTCCATCAGGTTGCAAATTAAAAATAATTTTTATCTGCATCTACCTCTGAAAAAATATTTGGCCTTCTAGCTGTGTGTGGGACTTTCTCTATTAGTCCATCTATACTGACCTCCATCAGGTTGCAAATTAAAAATAATTTTTTGTCTGCATCTAGCTCTGAAAAAATATTTGGCCTTCTAGCAGTGTGTGGGACTTTCTCTATTAGTCCATCTATACTGACCTCCATCAGGTTGCAAACTGAATATATTTTTTTTCTGCATCTACCTCTGAAAAAATATTTGGGCTTCTAGCTGTGTGTAGGACCTGTTCTATTAGTCCATCTATACTGACCTCCATCAGGTTGCAAACTGAATACAATTTTTTTCTGCATCTATCTCTGAAAAAATATTTGGGCTTCTAGCTGTGTGTGGGACTTGTTCTATTAGTCCATCTATACTGACCTCCATCAGGTTGCAAATTGAATATAATTTTTTTCTGCATCTAACCCAGCCAATAGTTTTGGCCTAATACCACAGTTTGGCCACTCAGCTCTGCTCGGTTCCCATCCATTGTTTTTTTGTGCAAACAACTCCAGAGTTGTGAATTAGTTAACCACCAAAATGAGTGGAAAAAGGCCTGCTGCTGGTGGAAAGGGGAATAGGCGTGTTGGGAAGGGGAAAAAAGGTTGTGTCCGTGGGGTAGGTGTTAAAGCAACAGTAACATCTGCAGAAGAAAGACCATCTTCCAGCCAAACTAAAATGTCTACTTCTTTTAGCGGACAATGTGATAAGATCCCTTTCTTACAGCCACGCCAATCGCTACAAATTCCAGATGAGGCACAAAAACAGCAGGTGCTTCAACGGATATCAAGTGCTCCTTTAAGTGGGCTCTCCTCCACATCAACTTCAACATCACAAATACTCCAGTCCTCAAAGGTGTCACCCCAATCGCACTTGCTTCCTCACAGCTCCCAAATCTCCAGCTGCCCGTCTGAGTATGAGGTAGAACAGATGGTTGAGTCTGCAGAGCTGTTTACTCATACTATAGCCTGGGAATCAGAGGTCGACTCCAGCGCTTCTGTGAATCCAGACGAGGAAATGATCTGCACTGATGCCCAGAATCTTTATGAGTCGGATCCAGGACCAGACGCAGAAGGTTCTGACCATAATGTAGACCCTCGTTCCCAAACTGTAACTCCTGTTGGTGGAGACAATGAGGAAGACGATGATGAGACTCAAATACCTGATTGGAGCGACAACTTTAGTTTTTTGTCAGGGCAGGAACAGGTTGGCTCTGAGGACGACGGGTGTGATAACGCACAGGGTGATGATGATGAGGTTGGAGATCCCACTTACTGTCAACCCACAGTCAGCCAAGAGATGAGGTCAGCAGAGGAGGTGGAGGAAGATGCTAGTGACGACGAGGTCAGGTTGCGCCTTCCTGGACAGAGACGTAGTACTGGAAGCACGTCAACAACTGCATCCTCAAACACAACTCTGCCTCTCACCACAAGCCGTGGTGGCTCTTCAGGTCGCATGGGTGCTAAGCCTTGCATAGCCTGGGCATTTTTTCAGATCGATAAAGATGACCCAACTCGTGTTATCTGTAACATTTGTCAGCAAAAGCTAAGTAGAGGCCAAAAAATACATAGTTTGAGTACTTCATGCATGAACCGGCACATGGACATGAAGCATAAGTTGCAGTGGGAAGCTCAGTGTGCTACAATGCGGCCTAGCCGGCCGGGCCAACCACCGTCTGCCATATCTTGTGCATCCGCGGCCTCTTCATCCTCTGTGACTGGGGGGACAGCAGTCACACCTGTTTTGGGGCGCAGACCTGCCACCTCTTTACCCGCAACAGCCAGCGTGATTGGCAGGTCATCATTTTCTTTGGAGGTGGTAACACCAGCTGGTGTTGAGCGCTGTCCGACATCGATAGCACCACCTTTGGATCAAGGCAACCTAACATGTCCGCCTGCATCTTCCTCACAGACCGGCAGTTTGCCGGGGACACCCTTATCAACCCCGTCTAAGCACAATAGCCAGCCCTCGGTCCCTCAGATGTGGACAAGTAAAAGACCATTTCCTCCTAGCCATGAGAAAGCTAAGAGGTTGAATTTCACCATCTGCAAGCTCTTGGCTACAGAAATGCTGCCTTTCCGCCTGGTGGACACAGAGGATTTTCGAGACCTTATGTCCGTCGCAGTGCCCCAGTACCAGATGCCCAGTCGGCACTACTTCTCAAAGAAAGGTGTGCCTACGCTCCACCAGCATGTCGCACACAACATCACCGCTTCTTTGAGAAACTCTGTGTGTGACAGGGTGCATTTCACCACAGACACTTGGACGAGTAGGCATGGACAGGGGCGTTACATGTCGCTGACTGGGCACTGGGTAACTATGGTGACAGCAGGACAAGGGGCTGCTGTCCAAGTCTTGCCGTCCCCACGAGTTGTGCGTCAATCCTCTTTATGTCAAAGTTCCTCCACTGCTTCTGCCTCCTCAACCTCCTCTCGGTCTTCCACCTGCACCCAAAGCCTGTCTGGTCATGCCACAAGCTTTCTAACTGCGCAGAAGGGATCCTGCACACCTCCTTACTATGCTGGCAGTAGGGCTCAACGTCATCAGGCGGTTTTTACTTTGAAATGTCTGGGAAATGTGAGTCACACAGCTGAGGAGTTGTGGTCAGCTCTGGAGAACCAATTTCATGAATGGTTGTCTCCACTGGACCTGAAACCAGGGAAGGCCGTGTGCGACAATGCTGCAAACCTGGGTGCGGCCCTTCGCCGGGGCAATGTCACACACGTGCCTTGTATGGCTCACGTGTTGAACCTGGTTGTCCAGTAATTTTTAGCCCACTATCCCAGACTAGATGGCCTTCTGCAGAGGGCACGGTCGCTGTGTGCTCACTTCCGCCATTCGCATCCCGCAGCTCAGCGACTTACATCTCTACAGAAGTCGTTGGGCCTGCCACTTCACAGGCTAAAATGCGATGTGCCTACCCGGTGGAATTCAACTCTGCACATGTTGCAGCAACTGTGGCAGCACCGACAAGCCCTGGTGCAATACGTTCTGACGTATAGCCTGGGCCAACGAGATCCAGAGGTGGGGCAAATCACGCTGGAGGAGTGGTCTCAGATCAGGGACCTATGCACCCTTCTGCACAGTTTTGAAATGGCGACGAAGATGTTTAGTGCTGACGATGCCATTATCAGCATGACTATTCCGGTGATTTACATGCTGGAGCATATGTTAAACAGAATTCGGAGTCAGGTGGTGGCACAAGAGGAGGTGGAGGAAGTAGAGGAGGAGGAGTTGTATGCGGAAGGGCTAACATCTGCAAGGTCCAGACGGTCGGCAGCACCAAGGCGGCAGGCATGTGAGGGTGGGGGAGATGGTTTTACCAGGGCGCATGGTAGCAGCCAAACTAGTGAGGAAGGTGCAGGAGCCCAGGAAGAAGTGGAGGACGAACTGATGGAAGACTCATCAGATGAGGGAGACCTTGATCACATATCTGTTGTGCGAGGTTGGGGGGAGAGGACAGAGGAAGGAAGCATGATTGTTACCTCGCCACCAACACAACAGGGACTTGGTGCTCCTGGATGCGCAACACACATGAGTGCCTTCTTGCTGCACTACCTGCAACATGACCCTTGAATTGTGAGAATTAGAAATAATCCTGACTACTGGGTTGCCACACTGTTAGATCCCCGGTACAAAAGTAAATTTGCAGAAATTATTCCTACCATAGAAAGGGATGCACGCATGCAGGAGTATCAGCAGAGACTGTTGCAGAATCTTACATGTCCTTTTCCACAAAACACCAGTGGTGCACGTAGTGAATCTCACAGTTCCAACTTGCCAACCGTGGGACCGTCAAGTGTTCAGCACTCAAACCGTAACAGAACCACAGTATCTGCTGGTAACATCAATTTTGCGGAATCATTTCACCACTTTTTTAGCCCATCCTTTGCAAGGCCACAGGAGACAAGAAGTCTGACACATAGTCAACGCCTAGAGATGATGGTACAGGAGTATCTCCAAGTAAACATTGAAGCCATGACTGTGTCACTGGACCCTTGATCTTTTTGGGCTTCCAATCTGGATAAATGGCCGGAGCTAGCCACTTACGCCTTGGAGATCTTGTCATGCCCCGCAGCCAGCGTTCTGTCTGAACGTGTGTTCAGCGCTGCTGGTGGTGTGCTGACAGATAAGCGCACGCGGCTCTCCACTGATAATGTAGACAGACTCACGTTCATAAAGATGAACAAATCATGGATCCGAAACGACTTTTCTACCCCTGTGTCATCCTGGGGAGAGTAAAAGCTTGATGATTGGTTAAAATCACCCTACCAACCGTTTTAAGCTTTCAAATTACTAATCATGTTTATCTGTATCTTGGCTGGAAAATAATTTGGGCTTTGTAGCAGTGTGCAGCACTGATTCTATTAGGCCATCTATAATAAGCTCCACCAGATTTAAAATTACTAATCATGTTTATCTGTATCTTGACTGGAAAATAATTTGGGCTTTGTAGCAGTGTGCAGCACTGATCCTATTAGGCCATCTATACTAAGCTCCACCAGATTTAAAATTAATAATAATTTTTAGCTGCATCTAGCCCGGAAAATAATTTTGGGGCTCCGAGATGCGCAAGACACATAAGTGCCTTCTTGCTGCACTACCTGCAACATGACCCTCATATTGTCAGAATTCGAAGTAATCATGACTACTGGGTTGCCACACTCTTAGATCCCCCAAACTTTTCGATCAACCTTTTCATTTTAATGAAGACCAAAAAAATGGTCATTTTTGAAATTATAAGCATTAGCAGGTTATTAGAAACTGAAATCAAACAGTTTTCAACTCAAAACTTTATTCTAGGTGATGTTACATTTTCACATAGGACCCCTTGTTCGAAAGGAGCTTCTGAACTCTCTCGTCCATTGAATTTGTCAGGTTTTGGATGGTTTCTGCTTCAATTGTTTTGCATGAGGACAGAATACCCTCCCAGAGCTGTTGCTTAGATGTGAACTGCCTCCCGCCATCATAGACACTCCTTTTGATGATGCTCCAGAGGTTCTGAATGGGGTAGAGGTCAGGGGAGCATGGGGGTCACACCATAAGTTTGTCCCCTTTTATGCTCATATCAGCCAGAGATGCAGATGTTTTATGTGCAGCATGAGATGGTGCATTATCATGCAAAAAAATGATCTTGCTGTGAAATACACGGTTCTTCTTCTTGAACCATGGCAGGAAGTGCTGTTTGAGAAAATCCACATACATTATGGAGTTCATCTTTAGCGCCTTCAGGGATCCTAAAGGGGCCGACAATCTCTCTCCCCATGATTCCAGCCCAAAACATTACTCCACCTCCTCCTTGTTGGCGCTGTAGCCGTGTTTGCGTGGGGTGTCCATCAACCAGCCATCCTCCACTCCATCCATCTGGACCATCGAGCGCTGCACGGCACTCATCCGTGAACAAAACAGTTTTGAAATCAGTCTTCATGTAATGTTTGGCCCACTGGAGCCGTTTCTGCTTGTGTGACGTGGATAGAGGAGGTCGACAGGATGGCGTATGCACAGCTGAAAACCTCTGAAGGACCCTGCATCTTGTTGTTCGGGGGACGTTGGAGGCACCAGCAGCTTCAAAAACTTGTCTACTGCTATGACAAGGCTTTTTTGCCGCTGCTCTTTTAACCTGACGTAATTGCCGGTAGGAAAGAGTCCTCAATTTGCCCTTATCAGCACGCACACGTGTGTACTGTGAATCAGCTACATACTTCTTGATTGCCAAGACACTTCATCCTGATCATCGCACAATGTTGATTGTAGTCATGCCTTGACCTAAACACTCCACAATTTGTTGCTTCTCAGCAGCCGACACATCCTTTTTCTTTCCCATTTTGGCAGAAAATGTAGGCTGCTTAATAATGTGAGACAGCCTTCTTAAGTAGTCTTGCCTTTCATTGGACACACCTGCCAAACTAATTAGCACAGGTGTCTGCAATTGCTTACAGTGATATAAAGAGCCCTGACACACATCACCATCAATGAGTTTAACTGACAAACAAACAAATTCTTCCCTTATCACTCCTAAACACTTTTTGCATAATAATTTGGAACACAGTGTACATGTGCTTTTCCACAAAACACCAGTGGTTCACGTAGTGAATCTTACAGTTCTAACTTGCCAACCGTGGTCTGTATGGAGTTGTTCAATAAAGGGCCCAAAATTAAGATAACATAGATGGGAGAGGTCTCTATGAATAGGAATTCCTAAGTATTTGATACCTTGTGAGGGCCAGGCAAAGGGAAAGTTGGACTGGATGGAATCCTATATGGATTTGGGGAGGGAGACATCGAGGGCCTCAGACTTCGCTGCATTGATTTTAAAATTTGACCATGTAACAAAGTGATCTATTTCAGCCATAACAGCATGGATGGATATATGTGATTGAGTGATATATACTAGGACATCATCAGCAAATAGAGAGCACTTGTACTCGGTGCCTCCCACCTCAATCCACCTAATATTGGGGTTATGGCGAATTGATGAGAGCAGGTGCTCCATCACTAGGATGTATAAGAGAGGGGACAGAGGACATCCCTGCCTTGTCCCATTGGTGATTGTGAAAGGTGATGAAAATGTTCTGATGCACCCCCTGGGCCTTGAAACACCCGGAGCCGGACCCTTTTTGGTGGATGCTGGTGGTTGTAGTCTTCGTGGCGGCGACCCGGTTCCGTGGCTCAGGGTGGTCAAACCAGTGGCGGAACTATTTATGTGGTTTTGCTGTTTAAATGTCCGACTACGCCACCCGTGGATTGCGGTCAGAGTGAACCGCCGCTGCATGGCAGACCGCTGAGGCTGGTGTTGTGGGTGCAGCAGAGCGTAGCATAACTCCCCACGGGAGGAGTATAGCCTCAGGGCAGTGTATGCGGAGGATGGGGGTGATGGTGCAGGGCAGCAGCAGTAACGACACGGAGTCAGTGATGCAGTCCAGGGCCTTTACTCACAGTTCTTATTATCCAGACCACGTCTGCAGGTAACGACTGCCCACGTCGTACTGTGCTCACCAGGTGAGGGGCTCAGACAACTCCCAGATAACTTTGGAGCGCTTCACAGGATCCCCTTTGTGTGTCCTTTGTCTGGCCTTTCTTACCAACCCTTCTGTCCGGCTGCCTCGGGCCTCCTCTTGGTAAACTTGGCGCCAGTTTCCCTGACCCTATGTGGTGCCTTCCTAGCGGGTGTAGCAAGGGGCTGCGCCACATAAAATGTCACAGCCTCCGGTTTCTAGCTGAGGGTCGTTTCCTGCCTCCACTAGTTTCGGGGACCGGTCTCCCCCTTTGGCCTGACCCCTCCACGCAGGTGGATTCGGGCGTGCGGTGGCGACTCGCCCGTCCGCACCCCTGGGACCCCTTCATTCCTCGTTCCTGGAGCCTTCTCCGCTCCTCTTCCTTCCTTCTCCCTCTTCCAGGCCTGGGCCTCTGTTACTAGGCCCGCCTTCGGAGCAGAGCTCATGCAGAGCCCCTGCTCCCTGCCACTTCTGCTCAGACTTCTCTGCACTGAACTAAGATGGTGCCCACCTTTTATACTCCCTTCTCAATGCACCCAGGAACTGCTTCCTCCCTGCTCCTGCACTACAGGGTTCCCCTTCCTCAGTGTTCCCTCCCCCCACTCCAGCCAGGGACAGGGACTGTCGTGCCCATCTCAGAGGCATATTGGTCGCCCTGCCCCACGGCAATGTGGTGTAATGCATGCAGGTGTCGGGTCCTGATCCACACTCCATCCTTACCTGAGAGTGAGATATCACACCTCTGGGTGAGGTGCAATACCTCTGTAGCAACCGAGCCCTCAGGGTGCTACAGTTCCATTTATCTTCAGCCTAGGTGACGTATTGTGATACAGGGCCGTGATTTTGGCTATAAAAGGGTCCCCTAAACCCCTACCCCAAGCTTTTTAAGAGAATCATATATGGTGTGCCAGGAGACTCTATGGAATGCTTTCTCAGCATCCAACGAGAGTATCTAATTACAAATTTTTAACTGCATCTAGCCCAGGAAATACTTTGTGCCTAGTAGCAGTGTCTGCTAGTCAGCGGATTATCCCGGCGGTTAAGCAAGCTACACCACCTGTAGTTTGGACACTTAATTTTTTCAAAGGAAATGCTCCGGGACCACGGGATACTCAGTGAAGAGCATCAGGAGGCACCCCAAGGCATAGGGGCTGGGACTGGCACTAGGATGCCTTGCGGTGGACAGCCGAGCTCGATCCTTATAAAAGCTTTTTAACTGCAGCAGCTTTAGTGGACGCTACTGGAGCTGGAATTACGCGGCTGCTGGCATGAGACTTGCCCTCCAATAGATCCTTGTAAATGGATTTAAAGTGTATTCATTCAAATTAGAGAGACAATTTAAATTAAAAAGCTTAGAGCTGCCTCCACCACAGGGGGGCTCGCTCGACCCACCAGCGGACAGGCACCAGTATTGGGAGAGGGGGGCTGGCCGTCAGGGTTCACCGCGGCTCTGGCACAAACCTGGCGACACGGAGGTGGCACGGGCAGGAGCGGACTGAACGTGTCGGCTTCTCACTTTTTGGATTTTAGAAGGGCATGACATGCCTATATCTGTGTCTCCCCCTCCTTTTACTCCTCCACCTCTTTTCTTTTCGCATGACTATATGTACTTGTCACTTTTCCATGTGTTAGTTGTGTCTTCTGAGCAGTTTGTCAGCTTTTGGACACCTTTGAAGGTGTTTTCTATGTGTTTCTATGTGTTTTTGTCTGCCTGCCATTGGTTTTAACGGTGTTCGAAGGTGTTCGACGAACAGTTCGACGAACAGTTCGGCGAACACACGGGTGTTCGACGAACCGAACCGAACTCGAACACTACGGGGGTGGCTCAACACTAATCTTAACTAATGGCATGGCTGTGATTGGCAGTTGAAATGATGTCATGATGCGCTATAAAAGCCGCCGCCGCCATTTTGGGCTCACTCTGCTGTGAATTCAGTTAGGGATAGGACGCTGCTGTTCTGATGGACAGTTTTAGCTACCTATTTGCTCTATTGTGCTTTACCCAAGCTACTTTATAAACCGCTGTGCCTTGCAGCGCTAGTACACAGTGCTCTGCACTGTTCACGGCTGTCTGCGAGGTCTCTGTGTGTGAGTGCAGCTCACGCTGTAGTGTGTGCTGCAGCCACGTCTGGTTGTAGTCCGCTCAGCGTGCGTCACTGCCTCATACATTGTCCTTTTTTGCTAATTGTTCATTATTCCTGATTTCTCCTATTAGTGTGGTGGTTCCATCCATATTCAGCTAGATTGGTTCCAAACACGCTATATAGGAGTAGATAGAGGAGCCTTTCTGCAGCATTGGGCCCTGCAGCCCCAGCCAGATTAGTATTAGCCTACTTTTTGTAGCCTCATCTATTGCATTGTAGGTTAACTTCCTGCATTGTAATAGCTACAAAAAGTTTGTGATACTATCGGTATTACATCTTTGGGCACATCCAGTGTCTTTTTGTGACAAAAAAGAAACTAAATAAAGTTCACCAAACACTCCACTTTACTGTTGTGTAGGCCACATTAGCTCATATTAAAGTCTTGTCCACACTTTATAAAATTAGTGTTTCTTATACCTGTTAGCAGCTGTTCAGGAATAAGCACACTAAGCCCTTAAGCCCCCGTCTCACATAGCGAGATCGCTGCTGAGTCACGGTTTTGGTGACCCAGCAGCGACCTCACCAGCGATGTCGCTATGTGTGACACTTTGCAGCGATCAGGCCCCTGCTGTGAGGTCGCTGATCGCTGCAAAATGTCCTGGACCATTTTTTGGTCTTTGCCCTCCCGCTGGTCAGCACACATCGCTGTGTGTGACCAGCGGGACCAGCGATCAGGCTGGTAACCATGATAAACAGAGCGTTACTAGGGGCACACGCGCACCTAGTAACCCGTTGTTTATCATGGTTACCACTCTGCTATGGGACAGGAGCATCGTGGAAAGATTCTTTCCACGATGTCGCTGCTCCCCTGATCGCTGGTGAGCCTGCCTGTTTGACAGCTCACCAGCGATCACATAGCGACGCAGCAACGATCCCTGACAGGTCGTATCGTTGTCGGGATCGCTGTAGCGTCGCTATGTGTGACGGGGCCTTTACTACTTTTCTGCCTATCTTTATCAGTCTTCCAAGATGAAGAAGGCAGGGAGTAAGGCATGTGGTCGTGGTCGTGGAGTTTCTGCAGGGAGAGGACGTGAGGATTCTGTGCCTGCAGGGAGAGGACGTGGGGATTCTGTGCCTGCTGCGGGCACCAGTGACTCAGCATCCCCAGTTTTACCAGGGAATAGTCCTTTATGCGCAGATTTGTAGGAGCTCGCCATACCCCACTGTTGCGGGAGGACCAAATTTAAGCCGTTGTCGGATGGATGGCAGCTAACGCATCGACTTCAATTAGTTCCAGATCCCCTCAGGTCCTGAGCACTGAAGAGCACCCATCTGTCTCTTCACCACCTGCCAAATTGCCCAGGCAGTCAGAGAGCCCTGGACAGAAGCCATCTCTACTTCTGTTCTCTGAATCTCTTGGCTTGGAAAGAGGGGGCCAGCCAAGCAGAATTCTAGAATTTGAAGAAGAGGTAGTATGCAGTGATGCGCAACCGTTTTGTCTCTCTGAATCTGAAGAGGCGGGTGGGCCAGTGCCTATGGTCAGCAGCACACCTCAGTACGCATCTGATGATGAGACTCAGGTGCCACTTTCTGGTGCGTACTGTGCTGTCGAGACTACCCAGGAGAAGCAGTTGTTTGAAGCGGGTGGTGTAGATGATGAGGTCTTTGACCCATCATGGCGTGAGGGACAGGAAGGTGGTGGGAGCAGCTCTGAGGAAGAGATTTCCCGAATGGCCCAAAAAGGAGGGAGAGGGAGGGGGCAGACTTGGTTGCCTGTAGCCTCCACTTCGGCACCCATTAGGAGCATGCCTCTTCTAAAACCCAAAACGGGCGCTCCCAAGACTTGCAGTGCCTGGTCCTTTTTAGACACAGTTGCAGATGACATTTGCTTTGTCAAATGCAAGCTGTGTAATCAGAAGGTGAAAAGAGGGAAAAGTGTCAGCAACCTCAATACCACAAATATGTGGAAACATGTGCGGACCAAGCACGTGGTGGAGTTACAAAGACACACTGAAGACCTAGGCCAACCTACAGCGCCACCTACCACCTCTTCAGCTCGTGTTGTAGCCTCTTCCTCCAGCTCACACACAGCTGGTTCGGCTTCCTCACAGGATCGCCATGGAAGAACCTCTGGCACTGTTGTACAGAGACACAGTGTAATTCCACCCACAGCACCACGTTCCCTGTCATCCTCACACTCCCAGGCCAGTCTACAGCCATCGTTAGCACAGGCATGGGAGAGAAGGCGCCCATACTCGGCAAACCACCCCCGAGCACAGGCTCTGAATGCTGGCATTGCAAAACTACTGGCCCTTGAAATGCTATCATTCAGGCTGGTGGAGACTGACACCTTCCGTAACTTGATGGCATTGGAAGTCCCACAATACAACGTGCCCAGCCGCTTTTATTTCAGCAGGCAAGCCGTCCCTGCCCTGCAACAGCATGTGGAGGGAAAAATTAAACATGCGCTACAAAATGCCGTCAGTAGCAAGGTCCACCTGACCACCGATGCGTGGACCAGTAAGCATGGACAGGGACGATACCTTTCCCTCACTGCCCATAGGGTAAATTTTGTGGAGTCGGGTACAGATCTTGAGAGTGGCGCTGTACGTGTTCTGCCAACTCCAAAGATTGCAGGAATCCAGTCTGTAGACATTGACTCCTCCTCATACTCCAGTTCCTCTGAATCAGCGCTGCAGGAGCCGTCACGGTCTACCTCCACATCGACCCGTGAACGGGTTACCTGTTACGACTGATATGAGCACAGCCGTGGCCAAACGTCAACAGGCCGTATTGAAATTTATTTCTTTGGGGAATCGAAGCCACACAGCGCAGTAGCTCTGGAATGCAATCAAGCAGCAGAGCGACGTGTGGTTTGTGCCAGTGAATCTCCAGCCAGGCATGGTAGTGTGTGACAATGGCCGAAATCTGGTGGCAGCTCTGGGCCTAGGCAACCTCACTCACATCCCATGTCTGGCACATGTGCTCAACTTGGTCGTGCAGAGTTTTTTGAGGGGCTATCCGGATCTTGATGCACTGCTGCACAAGGTCCGCATAGAGTGCGCTCACTTGCGGCGTTCCAGCAACGCAAGATCGCACATTGCAGCTCTGCAGCGCCGATTACGCCTTCCGGAACATCGCATCATATGTGACCTACCCACCAGGTGGAATTCAACGTTACATATGTTGGAGAGGTTGTGTGAGCAGCAGGCAGCAGTAATGGAGTACCAGTTGCAGCAGGCACAAACAAGTCGCAGTGCGCGCCGTTCACACTTCACCACCACTGAGTGGGCCTCTATGAAGGACATTTGCCACGTTTTGCGTGCCTTTGATTATTCCACGCGGATGGCGAGTGCAGATGATGCACTAGTCAGCATGACTATCCCCCTTATCTGCCTGCTTGAAAAAACACTGCAAGCACTAAGGGAGGAGGTTTTGGAAGAGGTGGAGGATGAGGAGTCACAAATGCCATCTGCTTCTGTACAGTCTGCGCAACGTGGTTCCTCACAAAGGCCTAGGCAGGGGACACTTTGTGAGGAGGATGAGGAGGAGTCAATGGAGGAGGAAGACATCTGTCCAGAGGAGGGAAGTACACAATGCTTTAGTAGTCAGTATCTAGAGCGAGGGTAGGGAGTAGAGATGAGCGTTGTTCTACTCGAACTGTTCGCCAATCTCAAATTCGAGCTGTTTTGGGCGGTGTTCGAGCCGGTCGGCGAACACGAACAATTTGAGAAAAATTCGGCTGTTCGAGGTTATGTTCGATAACTGTTCGTGCACCAAAATCATAACTGGATTTTTTCTCAGTAATGATGAAAATTAATGTTAATACGCAGTTTGAGTGTACAGCGGGGCGGGGGGAGGGGCAGGGGATGGATCTCTGCAGGAACAATGAAGATCTCCATTTTTTTTCTCTTTCCCGTATTTGCAGTGGGGAGGTGCAATCTGTCAGCCTATCAGCAGCGCACACACGGAGCGAAGTGCTTTTTTTCACACAAGCAAGGGCATGTGTGATTGGCAGTGTATGTCACATGTCCTTGCCCTATAAGACCAAGCCATTTTCCCCGTCGCCACCATTTTCTCACTGCTGCAGCTGCGTGTTAGACGGCACCGCTGTTGCTGTGTGCGCTATACCTTGTTAATTTCAAGCCAATTTTCACACAAATATACAGATAGCTTGGGAGTAGGGAATAGTTGTGATTGCAGTCCTTTTAAGGACTAGGTTACAGCATTTCCTACGACTTTTATCAAGCAGGTCTGTGCTCTTAAATAGATAGATTGTGGGAGTAAAGACTAATTGTAATTGGAGTCCTTTTCAGGACTAGGTTACATCAGTTCCTATCAGTTTTTGCCAGGCAGGTCTGTGCCAGTGCTGTGCAAGTTTTTTTCACAGCATTTGGCTGAATCTAGCAAAGCTAATCCTTTTTGGCCTATTGCAGAGTGTGTTAGTCAGTGGAGTAGCCTATCTGTGTTGCAAGATATACCACCTGTGTATAGAATACCAATTTTTTTACTGCACCTAGTGAAGTAAAATCTTTTGGGCATAGCATCATTCTATTAGTCCATCTATACTGACCTCCATCAGGTTGCAAATTAAAAATAATTTTTTTCTGCATCTAGCTCTGAAAAAATATTTGGGCTTCTAGCAGTGTGTGGGACTTGGTCTATTAGTCCATCTATACTGACCTCCATCAGGTTGCAAATTAAAAATAATTTTTTTCTTCATTTATCTCTGAAAAAATATTTGGGCTTCTAGCAGCGTGTGGGACTTGTTCTATTAGTCCTTCTATACTGACCTCCATCAGGTTGCAAATTAAAAATAATTTTTTTCTGCATCTAGCTCTGAAAAAATATTTGGGCTTCTAGCAGTGTGTGGGACTTGGTCTATTAGTCCATCTATACTGACCTCCATCAGGTTGCAAATTAAAAATAATTTTTTTCTGCATCTAGCTCTGAAAAAATATTTGGGCTTCTAGCAGTGTGTGGGACTTGGTCTATTAGTCCATCTATACTGACCTCCATCAGGTTGCAAATTGAATAAAAAATTTTTCTGCATCTAGCTCTGAAAAAATATTTGGGCTTCTAGCGGTGTGCGGGACTTGGTCTATTAGTCCATCTATACTGACCTCCATCAGGTTGCAAATTAAAAATAATTTTTTTCTGCATCTAGCTCTGAAAAAATATTTGGGCTTCTAGCAGTGTGTGGGACTTGGTCTATTAGTCCATCTATACTGACCTCCATCAGGTTGCAAATTAAAAATAATTTTTTTCTTCATTTAGCTCTGAAAAAATATTTGGGCTTCTAGCAGTGTGTGGGACTTGTTCTATTAGTCCTTCTATACTGACCTCCAGCAGGTTGCAAATTGAATATAATTTTTTTCTGCATCTAGCTCTGAAAAAATATTTGGGCTTCTAGCGGTGTGTGGGACTTGGTCTATTAGTCCATCTATACTGACCTCCATCAGGTTGCAAATTAAAAATAATTTTTTTCTGCATCTAGCTCTGAAAAAATATTTGGGCTTCTAGCAGTGTGTGGGACTTGGTCTATTAGTCCATCTATACTGACCTCCATCAGGTTGCAAATTAAAAATAATTTTTTTCTTCATTTATCTCTGAAAAAATCTTTGGGCTTCTAGCAGCGTGTGGGACTTGTTCTATTAGTCCATCTATACTGACCTCCATCAGGTTGCAAATTAAAAATAATTTTTTTCTGCATCTAGCTCTGAAAAAATATTTGGGCTTCTAGCAGTGTGTGGGACTTGGTCTATTAGTCCATCTATACTGACCTCCATCAGGTTGCAAATTAAAAATAATTTTTTTCTTCATTTATCTCTGAAAAAATATTTGGGCTTCTAGCAGCGTGTGGGACTTGTTCTATTAGTCCATCTATACTGACCTCCATCAGGTTGCAAATTAAAAATAATTTTTTTCTGCATCTAGCTCTGAAAAAATATTTGGGCTTCTAGCAGTGTGTGGGACTTGGTCTATTAGTCCATCTATACTGACCTCCATCAGGTTGCAAATTAAAAATAATTTTTTTCTTCATTTAGCTCTGAAAAAATATTTGGGCTTCTAGCAGTGTGTGGGACTTGTTCTATTAGTCCTTCTATACTGACCTCCAGCAGGTTGCAAATTGAATATAATTTTTTTCTGCATCTAGCTCTGAAAAAATATTTGGGCTTCTAGCGGTGTGTGGGACTTGGTCTATTAGTCCATCTATACTGACCTCCATCAGGTTGCAAATTAAAAATAATTTTTTTCTGCATCTAGCTCTGAAAAAATATTTGGGCTTCTAGCAGTGTGTGGGACTTGGTCTATTAGTCCATCTATACTGACCTCCATCAGGTTGCAAATTGAATAAAAAAATTTTCTGCATCTAGCTCTGAAAAAATATTTGGGCTTCTAGCGGTGTGTGGGACTTGGTCTATTAGTCCATCTATACTGACCTCCATCAGGTTGCAAATTAAAAATAATTTTTTTCTGCATCTAACCCAGCCAATAGTTTTGGCCTAATACCACAGTTTGGCCACTCAGCTCTGCTCGGTTACCATCCATTGTTTTTTTGTGCAAACAACTCCAGAGTTGTGAATTAGTTAACCACCAAAATGAGTGGAAAAAGGCCTGCTGCTGGTGGAAAGGGGAATAGGCGTGTTGGGAAGGGGAAAAAAGGTTGTGTCCGTGGGGTAGGTGCAGAAGAAAGACCATCTTCCAGCCAAACTAAAATGTCTACTTCTTTTAGCGGACAATGTGATAAGATCCCTTTCTTACGGCCACGCCAATCGCTACAAATTCCAGATGAGGCACAAAAACAGCAGGTGCTTCAACGGATATCAAGTGCTCCTTTAAGTGGGCTCTCCTCCACATCAACTTCAACATCACAAATACTCCAGTCCTCAAAGGTGTCACCCAAATCGCACTTGCTTCCTCACAGCTCCCAAATCTCCAGCTGCCCGTCTGAGTATGAGGTAGAACAGATGGTTGAGTCTGCAGAGCTGTTTACTCATACTATAGCCTGGGAATCAGAGGTCGACTCCAGCGCTTCTGTGAATCCAGACGAGGAAATGATCTGCACTGATGCCCAGAATCTTTATGAGTCGGATCCAGGACCAGACGCAGAAGGTTCTGACCATAATGTAGACCCTCATTCCCAAACTGTAACTCCTGTTGGTGGAGACAATGAGGAAGACGATGATAAGACTCAAATACCTGATTGGAGCGACAACTTTAGTTTTTTGTCAGGGCAGGAACAGGTTGGCTCTGAGGACGACGGGTGTGATAACGCACAGGGTGATGATGATGAGGTCGGAGATCCCACTTACTGTCAACCCACAGTCAGCCAAGAGATGAGGTCAGCAGAGGAGGTGGAGGAAGATGCTAGTGACGACGAGGTCAGGTTGCGCCTTCCTGGACAGAGACGTAGTACTGGAAGCACGTCAACAACTGCATCCTCAAACACAACTCTGCCTCTCACCACAAGTCGTGGTGGCTCTTCAGGTCGCATGGGTGCTAAGCCTTGCATAGCCTGGGCATTTTTTCAGATCGATAAAGATGACCCAACTCGTGTTATCTGTAACATTTGTCAGCAAAAGCTAAGTAGAGGCCAAAAAATACATAGTTTGAGTACTTCATGCATGAACCGGCACATGGACATGAAGCATAAGTTGCAGTGGGAAGCTCAGTGTGCTACAATGCGGCCTAGCCGGCCGGGCCAACCACCGTCTGCCATATCTTGTGCATCCGCGGCCTCTTCATCCTCTGTGACTGGGGGGACAGCAGTCACACCTGTTTTGGGGCGCAGACCTGCCACCTCTTTACCCGCAACAGCCAGCGTGATTGGCAGGTCATCATTTTCTTTGGAGGTGGTAACACCAGCTGGTCTTGAGCGCTGTCCGACATCGATAGCACCACCTTTGGATCAAGGCAACCTAACATGTCCGCCTGCATCTTCCTCACAGACCGGCAGTTTGCCGGGGACACCCTTATCAACCCCGTCTAAGCACAATAGCCAGCCCTCGGTCCCTCAGATGTGGACAAGTAAAAGACCATTTCCTCCTAGCCATGAGAAAGCTAAGAGGTTGAATTTCACCATCTGCAAGCTCTTGGCTACAGAAATGCTGCCTTTCCGCCTGGTGGACACAGAGGATTTTCGAGACCTTATGTCCGTCGCAGTGCCCCAGTACCAGATGCCCAGTCGGCACTACTTCTCAAAGAAAGGTGTGCCTGCGCTCCACCAGCATGTCGCACACAACATCACCGCTTCTTTGAGAAACTCTGTGTGTGACAGGGTGCATTTCACCACAGACACTTGGACGAGTAGGCATGGACAGGGGCGTTACATGTCGCTGACTGGGCACTGGGTAACTATGGTGACAGCAGGACAAGGGGCTGCTGTCCAAGTCTTGCCGTCCCCACGAGTTGTGCGTCAATCCTCTTTATGTCAAAGTTCCTCCACTGCTTCTGCCTCCTCAACCTCCTCTCGGTTTTCCACCTGCACCCAAAGCCTGTCTGGTCATGCCACAAGCTTTCTAACTGCGCAGAAGGGATCCTGCACACCTCCTTACTATGCTGGCAGTAGGGCTCAACGTCATCAGGCGGTTTTTACATTGAAATGTCTGGGAAATGTGAGTCACACAGCTGAGGAGTTGTGGTCAGCTCTGGAGAACCAATTTCATGAATGGTTGTCTCCACTGGACCTGAAACCAGGGAAGGCCGTGTGCGACAATGCTGCAAACCTGGGTGCGGCCCTTCGCCGGGGCAATGTCACACACGTGCCTTGTATGGCTCACGTGTTGAACCTGGTTGTCCAGCAATTTTTAGCCCACTATCCCAGACTAGATGGCCTTCTGCAGAGGGCACGGTCGCTGTGTGCTCACTTCCGCCGTTCGCATCCCGCAGCTCAGCGACTTACATCTCTACAGAAGTCGTTGGGCCTGCCACTTCGGCTAAAATGCGATGTGCCTACCCGGTGGAATTCAACTCTGCACATGTTGCAGCGACTGTGGCAGCACCGACAAGCCCTGGTGCAATACGTTCTGACGTATAGCCTGGGCCAACGAGATTCAGAGGTGGGGCAAATCACGCTGGAGGAGTGGTCTCAGATCAGGGACCTATGCACCCTTCTGCACAGTTTTGAAATGGCGACGAAGATGTTTAGTGCTGACGATGCCATTATCAGCATGACTATTCCGGTGATTTACATGCTGGAGCACATGTTAAACAGAATTCGGAGTCAGGTGGTGGCACAAGAGGAGGTGGAGGAAGTAGAGGAGGAGGAGTTGTATGCGGAAGGGCTAACATCTGCAAGGTCCAGACGGTCGGCAGCACCAAGGCGGCAGGCATGTGAGGGTGGGGGAGATGGTTTTACCAGGGCGCATGGTAGCAGCCAAACTAGTGAGGAAGGTGCAGGAGCCCAGGAAGAAGTGGAGGACGAACTGATGGAAGACTCATCAGATGAGGGAGACCTTGATCACATTTCTGTTGTGCGAGGTTGGGGGGAGAGGACAGAGGAAGGAAGCATGATTGTTACCTCGCCACCAACACAACAGGGACTTGGTGCTCCTGGATGCGCAACACACATGAGTGCCTTCTTGCTGCACTACCTGCAACATGACCCTCGAATTGTGAGAATTAGAAATAATCCTGACTACTGGGTTGCCACACTGTTAGATCCCCGGTACAAAAGTAAATTTGCAGAAATTATTCCTGCCATAGAAAGGGATGCACGCATGCAGGAGTATCAGCAGAGACTGTTGCAGAATCTTACATGTGCTTTTCCACAAAATACCAGTGGTGCACGTAGTGAATCTCACAGTTCCAACTTGCCAACCGTGGGACCGTCAAGTGTTCAGCACTCAAACCGTAACAGAACCACAGTATCTGCTGGTAACATCAATTTTGCGGAATCATTTCACCACTTTTTTAGCCCATCCTTTGCAAGGCCACAGGAGACAAGAAGTCTGACACATAGTCAACGCCTAGAGACGATGGTACAGGAGTATCTCCAAGTAAACATTGAAGCCACGACTGTGTCACTGGACCCTTGCTCTTTTTGGGCTTCCAATCTGGATAAATGGCCGGAGCTAGCCACTTACGCCTTGGAGATCTTGTCATGCCCCGCAGCCAGCGTTCTGTCTGAACGTGTGTTCAGCGCTGCTGGTGGTGTGCTGACAGATAAGCGCACGCGGCTCTCCACTGATAATGTAGACAGACTCACGTTCATAAAGATGAACAAATCATGGATCCGAAACGACTTTTCTACCCCTGTGTCATCCTGGGGAGAGTAAAAGCTTGATGATTGGTTAAAATCACCCTACCAACCGTTTTAAGCTTTCAAATTACTAATCATGTTTATCTGTATCTTGACTGGAAAATAATTTGGGCTTTGTAGCAGTGTGCTGCACTGATCCTATTAGGCCATCTATAATAAGCTTCACCAGATTTAAAATTAAAAATAATTTTTAGCTGCATCTAGCCTGGAAAATAATTTTGGGGCTCCGAGATGCGCAAGACACATAAGTGCCTTCTTGCTGCACTACCTGCAGCATGACCCTCATATTGTCAGAGTTCGAAGTAATCATGACTACTGGGTTGCCACACTCTTAGATCCCCCAAACTTTTCGATCAACCTTTTCATTTTAATAAAGACCAAAAAAATGGTCATTTTTGAAATTATAAGCATTAGCAGGTTGTTAGAAACTGAAATCAAACAGTTTTCAACTCAAAACTTTATTCTAGGTGATGTTACATTTTCACATAGGACCCCTTGTTCGAAAGGAGCTTCTGAACTCTCTCGTCCTTTGAATTTGTCAGGTTTTGGATGGTTTCTGCTTCAATTGTTTTGCATGAGGACAGAATACCCTCCCAGAGCTGTTGCTTAGATGTGAACTGCCTCCCGCCATCATAGACACTCCTTTTAATGATGCTCCAAAGGTTCTGAATGGGGTAGAGGTCAGGGGAGCATGGGGGTCACACCATAAGTTTGTCCCCTTTTATGCCCATATCAGCCAGAGATGCAGATGTTTTATGTGCAGCATGAGATGGTGCATTATCATGGAGAAAAATGATCTTGCTGTGAAATACACGGTTCTTCTTCTTGAACCATGGCAGGAAGTGCTGTTTGAGAAAATCCACATACATTATGGAGTACATCTTTAGCGCCTTCAGGGATCCTAAAGGGGCCGACAATCTCTCTCCCCATGATTCCAGCCCAAAACATTACTCCACCTCCTCCTTGTTGGCGCTGTAGCCGTGTTTGCGTGGGGTGTCCATCAACCAGCCATCCTCCACTCCATTCATCTGGACCATCGAGCGCTGCACGGCACTCATCCGTGAACAAAACAGTTTTGAAATCAGTCTTCATGTAATGTTTGGCCCACTGGAGCCGTTTCTGCTTGTGTGAAGTGGATAGAGGAGGTCGACAGGATGGCGTATGCACAGCTGCAAACCTCTGAAGGACCCTGCATCTTGTTGTTCGGGGGACGTTGGAGGCACAAGCAGCTTCAAAAACTTGTCTGCTGCTATGACAAGGCTTTTTTGCCGCTGCTCTTTCAACCTGACGTAATTGCCTGTAGGAAAGAGTCCTCAATTTGCCCTTATCAGCACGCACACGTGTGTACTGTGAATCAGCTACATACTTCTTGATTGCCAAGACACTTCATCCTGATCATCGCACAATGTTGATTGTAGTCATGCCTTGACCTAAACACTCCACAATTTGTTGCTTCTCAGCAGCCGACACATCCTTTTTCTTTCCCATTTTGGCAGAAAATGTAGGCTGCTTAATAATGTGAGAGAGCCTTCTTAAGTAGTCTTGCCTTTCATTGGACACACCTGCCAAACTAATTAGCACAGGTGTCTGCAATTGCTTACAGTGATATAAAGAGCCCTGACACACATCACCATCAATGAGTTTAACTGACAAACAAACAAATTCTTCCCTTATCACTTCTAAACACTTTTTGCATAATAATTTGGAACGCGGTGTACATGTGCTTTTCCACAAAACACCAGTGGTTCACGTAGTGAATCTTACAGTTCTAACTTGCCAACCGTGGTCTGTATGGAATTGTTCAATAAAGGGCCCAAAATTAAGATAACATAGATGGGAGAGGTCTCTATGAATAGGAATTCCTAAGTATTTGATACCCTGTGAGGGCCAGGCAAAGGGAAAGTTGGACTGGATGGAATCCTATATGGATTTAGGGAGGGAGACATCGAGGGCCTCAGACTTCGCTGCATTGATTTTAAAATTTTACCATGTAACAAAGTGATCTATTTCAGCCATAACAGCAGGGATGGATATATGTGATTGAGTGATATATACTAGGACATCATCAGCAAATAGAGAGCACTTGTACTCGGTGCCTCCCACCTCAATCCACCTAATATTGGGGTTATGGCGAATTGATGAGAGCAGGTGCTCCGTCACTAGGATGTATAAGAGAGGGGACAGAGGACATCCCTGCCTTGTCCCATTGGTGATTGTGAAAGGTGATGAAAATGTTCTGATGCACCCCCTGGGCCTTGGGACACCCGGAGCCGGACCCTTTTTGGTGGATGCTGGTGGTTGTAGTCTTCGTGGCGGCGATCCGGTTCCGTGGCTCAGGGCGGTCAAACCAGTGGCGGAACTATTTATGTGGTTTTGATGTTTAAATGTCCGACTACGCCACCCGTGGATTGCGGTCAGAGTGAACCGCCGCTACAGGGCAGACCGCTAAGGCTGGTGTTGTGGGTGCAGCAGAGCGTAGCATAACTCCCCACGGGAGGAGTATAGCCTCAGGGTAGTGTATGCGGAGGATGGGGGTGATGGTGCAGGGCAGCAGCAGTAACGACACGGAGTCAGTGATGCAGTTCAGGGCCTTTACTCACAGTTCTTATTATCCAGACCACGTCTGCAGGTAACGGCTGCCCACGTCGTACTGTGCTCACCAGGTGAGGGGCTCAGACAACTCCCAGATAACTTTGGAGCGCTTCACAGGACCCCCTTTGTTTGTCCTTTGTCTGGCCTTTCTTACCAACACTTCTGTCCGGCTGCCTCGGGCCTCCTCTTGGTAAACTTGGCGCCAGTTTCCCTGACCCTATGTGGTGCCTTCCTAGCGGGTGGAGCAAGGGGCTGCGCCACATAAAATGTCAGAGCCTCCGGTTTCTAGCTGAGGGTCGTTTCCTGCCTCCACTAGTTCGGGGACCGGTCTCCCCCTTTGGCCTGACCCCTCCACGCAGGTGGATTCGGGCGTGCGGTGGCGACTCGCCCGTCCGCACCCCTGGGATCCCTTCATTCCTCGTTCCTGGAGCCTTCTCCGCTCCTCTTCCTTCCTTCTCCCTCTTGCAGGCCTGGGCCTCTGTTACTAGGCCCGCCTCCAGAGCAGAGCTCATGCAGAGCCCCTGCTCCCTGCCACTTCTGCTCAGACTTCTCTGCACTGAACTAAGATGGTGCCCACCTTTTATACTCCCTTCTCAATGCACCCAGGAACTGCTTCCTCCCTGCTCCTGCACTGCAGGGTTCCCCTTCCTCAGTGTTCCCTCCCCCCACTCCAGCCAGGGACAGGGACTGTCGTGCCCATCTCAGGGGCATATTGGTCGCCCTGCCCCACGCAATGTGGTGTAATGCATGCAGGTGTCGGGTCCTGATCCACACTCCATCCTTATCTGAGAGTGAGATATCACACCTCTGGGTGAGGTGCAATACGTCTGTAGCAACCGAGCCCTCGGTGCTACAGTTCCATTTATCTTCAGCCTGGGTGAAGTATTGTGATACAGTGCCGTGATTTTGGCTATAAAAAGGTCCCCTAGACCCCTACCCCAAGCTTTTTAAGAGAATCATATATGGCGTGCCAGGAGACTCTATGGAATGCTTTCTCAGCATCCAACGAGAGTATCTACTTACAAATTTTTAACTGCATCTAGCCCAGGAAATACTTTGTGCCTAGTAGCAGTGTCTGCTAGTCAGCGGATTATCCCGGCTGTTAAGCAAGCTACACCACCTGTAGTTTGGACACTTAATTTTTTCAAAGGAAATGCTTCGGGACCACGGGATACTCAGTGAAGAGCATCAGGAGGCACCCCAAGGCATAGGGGCTGGGACTGGCACTAGGATGCCTTGCGGTGGACAGCCGAGCTCGATCCTTATAAAAGCTTTTTAACTGCAGCAGCTTTAGTGGACGCTACTGGAGCTGGAATTACTTGCCTGCTGGCATGAGACTTGCCCTCCAATAGATCCTTGTAAATGGATTTAAAGTGTATTCATTCAAATTAGAGGGACAATTTAAATTAAAAAGCTAAGAGCTGCCTCCACCACAGGGGGGCTCTCTCGACCCACCAGCGGACAGGCACCAGTATTGGGAGAGGGGGGCTGGCCGTCAGGGTTCACCGCGGCTCTGGCACAAACCCGGCGACACGGAGGTGGCACGGGCAGGAGCGGACTGGCCGTCTCGGCTTCTCACTTTTTGGATTTTAGAAGGGCATGACATGCCTATATCTGTGTCTCCCCCTCCTTTTACTCCTCCACCTCTTTTCTTTTCGCATGACTATATGTACTTGTCACTTTTCCATGTGTTAGTTGTGTCTTCTGAGCAGTTTGTCAGCTTTTGGACACCTTTGAAGGTGTTTTCTATGTGTTTCTATGTGTTTTTGTTTGCCTGCCATTGGTTTTAACGGTGTTCGAAGGTGTTCGACGAACAGTTCGGCGAACACACGGGTGTTCGACGAACCGAACCGAACTCGAACACTACGGGGGTGGCTCAACACTAGTAGGGAGATGCAGAGCAAGCAGAGATCACGCCTCAAGCAGGGGACAGCGTTTCTTGGCCAGTTGGCAGTCTGCAGCACATGGTTGATTTCATGCTGCAGTGCCTGAGAAATGACCGCCACATCGCCCACATTCTCAACACGGCTGATTATTGGGTGTCCACCCTCCTAGATCCTCGCTACCGGGACAACTTACAAAGCCTCATAACACCGTTGAACTGGGAGCGTAAAATGCGGGAGTACCAAGATGCACTGGTGCATTCCATCATGTTCTCCATTCCACCCGAGAGCAGTGCTGCTAGTGCTTTACAAAGCAGCTCAGTGCATCGAGGCAGTGGAGGAAGCTCTGCACAAAGAGGGAGCAGAAGCAGGGCCTCAGCACAAGGCAAGACCAGTATGGCCCAAATATGGCAAAGTTTTGTGTCCCTGCCACAAATGTCTACACCATCACAGACGGCTCCAGTCAGCAGGAGGCAACGTTTCCGTCAGATGGTGACAGACTACATGTCTTTCCCTCTCAGTGTACTCCCAGACGGCTCTTCCCCCTTCAAGTTTTGGGTCTCTAAGCTGGATACATGGCCAGAGCTTAGCTAGTATGCATTGGAGGTGCTGGCTTGCCCTGCTGCTAGTGTATTATCGAAACGCGTCTTTAGCGCCGCAGGTGGTGTACTAACAGACCGTCGCATGTGCCTATCCTCCGATAACGTTGACCGGCTTACTTTTCTGAAAATGAACAAGGCCTGGATCTCTCATGAATTTGCCAGTCCTCTTCCAGAATAAATAATTGGTTGGCAATAGTATCCAGGTCTCCTGTTGTGTTCATGTTTCTACCACCTGAACTGTAATCCCTGAGCTCCAACACTGCCAGTTGCTGCTCAGAAGTGCCGTCTGCACAGTCAACGCTTGGTCCAGTGTTATTGGGGTTCAGTAACGTCAGCTGATCCCCTGCTGTGTGCCCGGCAATATCTCCTGCTCTATCCACATCCATAATACTACAGATTTTAAACTTGCTCCAATTAGGCCTCTGGCTCCACTCTGTTTTTAGTATTTACCCTGAGCTCCAACACCGCCAGTTGCAGCTCAGAAGTGCCGTCTGCACAGTCAACGCTTGGTCCAGTGTTATTGGGGTTCAGTAACGTCAGCTGATCCCCTGCTGTGTGCCCAGCAATATCTCCTGCTCTATCCACATCCATAATACTACAGATTTTAAACTTGCTCCAATTAGGCCTCTGGCTCCACTCTGTTTTTAGTATTTACCCTGAGCTCCAACACCGCCAGTTGCTGCTCAGAAGTGCCGTCTGCACAGTCAATGCTTGGTCCAGTGTTATTGGGGTTCAGTAACGTCAGCTGATCCCCTGCTGTGTGTCCGGCAATATCTCCTGCTCTGTCCACATCCACACTACTACAGATTTTAAACTTGCTTCAATTAGGCCTCTGGCTCCACTCTGTTTTCAGTATTTACCCTGAGCTCCAACACTGCCAGTTGCTGCTCAGAAGTGCCGTCTGCACAGTCAATGCTTGGTCCAGTGTTATTGGGGTTCAGTAACGTCAGCTGATCCCCTGCTGTGTGCCCGGCAATATCTCCTGCTCTGTCCACATCCACACTACTACAGATTTTAAACTTGCTCCAATTAGGCCTCTGGCTCCTCTGTTTTCAGTATTTACCCTGAGCTCCAACACCGCCAGTTGCTGCTCAGAAGTGCCGTCTGCACAGTCAACGTTTGGTCCAGTGTTATTGGGGTTCAGTAACGTCAGCTGATACCCTGCTGGGTGCCCGGCAATATCTCCTGCTCTGTCCACATCCACACTACTACAGATTTTAAACTTGCTCCAATTAGGCCTCTGGCTCCACTCTGTTTTTAGTATTTACCCTGAGCTCCAACACCGCCAGTTGCTGCTCAGAAGTGCCGTCTGCACAGTCAACGCTTGGTCCAGTGTTATTGGGGTTCAGTAACGTCAGCTGATCCCCTGCTGTGTGTCCGGCAAATTCTCCTGCTCTGTCCACATCCACTCTACTACTAATTTAAAACTTGCTCCAATTACACCTCTGGCTCCTCTCTGTTTTCAGTATTTACCCTGTTGGTCCAGTGTTATTGGGGTTCAGTAACGTCAGCTGATCCCCTGCTGTGTGCCCGGCAATATCTCCTGCTCTGTCCACATTCACACTACTACAGATTTTAAACTTGCTCCAATTACACCTCTGGCTCCTCTGTTTTCAGTATTATCCCTGAGCTCCAACACCGCCAGTTGCTGCTCAGAAGTGCCATCTGCACAGTCAACACTTGCTCCAGTGTTATTGGGATTCAGTAACGTCAGCTGATCCCCTGCTGTGTGTCCGGCAAATTCTCCTGCTCTGTCCACATCCACTCTACTACTAATTTAAAACTTGCTCCAATTACACCTCTGGCTCCTCTCTGTTTTCAATATTATCCCTGAGCTCCAACACCGCCAGTTACTGCTCAGAAGTGCCGTCTGCACAGTCAACACTTGCTCCAGTGTTATTGGGGTTCAGTAAAGTCAGCTGATCCCCTGCTGTGTGTCCGGCAAAGTCTCCTGCTCTGTCCACATCCACTCTACTACTAATTTAAAACTTGCTCCAATTAGGCCTCTGGCTCCTCTCTATTTTTAGTATTTACCCTGGGTTCCAGCACCGCCAGCTGTTTCCCAGCAGTGTCTTTGGCACGGGTACTCCCTCCTGCCCAGCCTGGTTGCAGCACGCCAGCTGTTTCCGGGTAGTGTCAACGTCACTTTGCCTCCAATACGTTGTCCTGTCGTGTTGCGGTCGGGTTAGCCGACTCTATGGTGCCTGCAGTTTAGGTGACTCCTATGTGGGCTGCGGGATCTGGTAATGAAGGCTGGTTCCATAGTGCCAATAGGACAAGCACCCCCTGTAGGACTGTGGGTTTCGGTATCTCCGGCCGGCTCGTGGCCTTGCTACTTTTTTTTTCATGTGTACCTTCTGCTACCCATCCGGGTTCCAGTACCATCAGCTGGTTTTCGGCAGTGCCTTTGGCTTAGGTGCCTCCTTCTTGGTATCCGAGTTCCACCAACGTCTGCTGGTCCTTGGTAGTGCTTTCTGGCACAGGTACCTCCTGCTTAGTAACCGGGTTCCAGTACCGTCAGCTGGTCCTCGGAAGTTCCATTGGCTCTTGTACTTTCTGCTACCCATCCGGGTTCCAGTACCGTCAGCTGGTTCTCGGCAGTGTCTTTGGCACGGGCACTCCCTCCTGCCCAGCCTGGTTCCAGCACGCCAGCTGTTTCCGGGTAGTGTCAACGTCACTTTGCCTCCAATACGTTGTCCTGTCGTGTTGTGGTCGGGTTAGCCGACTCTATGGTGCCTGCAGTTTAGGTGACTCCTATGTGGGCTGCGGGATCTGGTAATGAAGGCTGGTTCCATAGTGCCAATAGGACAAGCACCCCCTGTGTAGGAGTGTGGGTTTCGGTAACTCCGGCCGGCTCGCGGCCTTGCTACTTTTTTTTTCATGTGTACCTTCTGCTACCCATCCGGGTTCCAGTACAGTCAGCTGGTTCTTGGAAGTGCCTTTGGCTTAGGTGCCTCCTTCTCGGTATCCGAGTTCCACCAACGTCTGCTGGTCCTTGGTAGTGCTTTCTGGCACAGGTACCTCCTGCTTAGTAACCGGGTTCCAGTACCATCAGCTGGTCCTTGGTAGTTCCATTGGCTCTTGTACTTTCTGCTACCCATCCAGGTTCCAGTACCGTCAGCTGGTTCTCGGCAGTGCCTTTGGCTTAGGTGCCTCCTTCTCGGTTTCCGAGTTCCACCAACGTCTGCTGGTCTTTGGTAGTGCTTTCTGGCACAGGTACCTCCTGCTTAGTAACCGGGTTCCAGTACTGTCAGCTGGTTCTTGGTAGTTCCATTGGCTCTTGTACCTACTGCTACCCATCCGGGTTCCAGTACCGTCAGCTGGTTCTCGGCAGTTCCTCAGCCTTCTTGTACCTTCTGCTACATTTCCAAGTTCAAGCTTTTTGAAATGGTTTTTGGTAATCACTCTGGATCTCCCTGACGACGACCCTGAAGACGACGACCCTGAAGACCACCCCGAAGAAGACGAGGACCCCGAAGACGACGACCCTGAAGACGACGACCCTGAAGACCACCCCGAAGACGAGGACCCCGAAGACGACGACCCTGAAGACCACCCCGAAGAAGACGAGGACCCCTAACACGATGACCCTGAAGACGATGACCCTGAAGACCACCCCAAAGAAGACGAGGACCCCGAAGATGACGACCCTGAAGACGACGACCCTGAAGACCACCCCGAAGAAGACGAGGACCCCGAAGACGACGACCCTGAAGACGACGACCCTGAAGACCACCCCGAAGAAGACCAAGAAGATGACCCTGAAGAAGATGACCAAGAGGACAAAGAACAAGAAGACAACCACCAAGATACAGAAGAACAAGAGACAGAAAACCAAGAAGCAGAAGAACAAGAAGCTGCAGAACAAAAAGCAGAAGAACATTAAGCATAAGACTAAAAATCAGAGCAAAAGTTATTATCTAAATTATAAGCAGAAGAAGACTAAGGAGTGTATGGGGGTGAATCCGTTCCTCCTCGTGGTGCCCCTGGAAAAGACTTGCTGCAGGCCAAACTGAACGCGGACAAATCCTGTTGTAAATCTGTTGTGACAGGCAGAACGGAAGGTGTAATCTTCAAACTTTTAGGGATAACAACTACAGGAATGCCTGTCACAAATAAGAATATGATGAAGAAGAAGAATATGAAGAAGATGAAGCAGTAGAATATGAAGAAGAATAATAGTTGAATAAGAAGAATATGAAGAATGTAAAAAAAAGAGAATAATAGGAAGAAGGTGAAGAAGAAGAAGATGAATAAGGTGAAGAAGAAGTTGATGAAAAAGATGCTGCTGCTGAGGATGATGAAGGAGAAAGTGTGGGAGAAGTAAAAAAGAAGGTGAAGAGCATGGAAGTAGTGAAACATAAATATCTGACAAAATATAAAAAAGCTTAACATAGTCAATATATTTGTAACTTCAAACGTCTTAAAAAAAATGAATTCCTGCTATTCCATTTGATTGGGCTAAACCTCTATGCCTTTAATGTCTCCCCCACCTCCCCCAATACATTCTGCATTATTCTTAGTTGTTTTCCTTCATGTAGAGTTAACCTACAAGGAAAGAAAGGGTTTATTTTCATTCCGATATTTGCGTCCCATTGACTTGCATTGGTTTCCGGTATCAGAATCGGCGATATCCGATATTTTTTGGGTATCGGTCCGATCCGATATTTCACGATATCGGAAGTTATCGCTCAACACTACTCATCACCCTTGATAGATCTGCCATAGGAATAAGGAAATTCAATTACGAGTAAATATAAAATTATCATAGGCATGTGCTTAGATGTTGGTGTTCAAGTAAGGGCACAACTCGTAATATGGTATATAAAGAACTTGTGATTCAAGTGATAAGTAAAAAAAAGTGATTTAATTGCAATCCACAGCAAACATATGACCTTTCGGTCTCATATAGATCTTCTTCAGATATACGGATTGCCCAAGGAATAAAAGCCACAGAAAGATGCTGGAAAATAGCATTCAGCTTGGGGAACTTGTGGAAATACCACTATCAGTATGGCGCCTGTGTGTACCAGCTGGAAGAGAAAGAAGAGGAAGGAAGAGAAAGTTAAAAAAAAATCTCTCTTGAAATCCCCTTCTCCTCTGGCATATCTATCTTCAGATTTATCTTTTGCCAAGAAAATTGTTTCAGGCGATTCTGATTCAAATGATCCAGATGAATATTTTTTCCTGCGCAAAGATAAGCTGCTAGATTTTATTAAGTCAGTTAAAGGGAATATGTCATCAGAAAATTACCTATTGTTTAATTAGGACATGTCAGTAGGTCAAAAGTGGCCAGGGTTTACTTTTATTTTATTCCTGCTGTTCCCCTTAGTATTCTAGATTTTTTTTAAAAATCCACTGTACAGAGGCAACGCTGCTTCATGACGTGGCTCAAATGGTCGCTAGGCCAATCTCTGGCTACCACTGCACCCAAGAAAAAGGCAGGACTCATCACTAGTGTTGAGCCACCCCCGTAGTGTTCGGGTTCGGTTCGGTTCGTCGAACACCGGGATGTTCGAGGAACTGTTCGTCGAACTGTTCGTCGAACACCTTAGAACACCGTCGAACACCGTTAAAACCAATGGCAGGCAAACAAAAACACATAGAAACACATAGAAAACACATTCAAAGGTGTCCAAAAGCTGACAAACTGCTCAGAAAACGCTTTCTTTAAAAAAGCCGGCCGGCAATTCAGCAGCGGCATACACCGGTACCCGACAATTTAGACAAGAAGGAATAGAGCCTCACACATAGATTAGATAGATAGAAACATGTCAGTCACATATATATGAAGTACAGTGACAGTGTTGCTTACTGTACTTGTCATTTAGTGTAAAGGATTTATTAAAAAATATAATAGTGTTTTCATGCACTGTCTCTTTAAAAAAGCCGGCTGGCAATTCAGCATCTGTGCCCGACAATTTATAACAGACAGAATAGAGCTTCACACATAGATTAGATAGATAGAAACATGTCAGTCACATATATATGAAGTACAGTGATAGTGTTGGTTACTGTACTTGTCATTTAGTATTAAAATAAAGGATTTATTATTAAAAAAAATTGGCGTGGGGTTCCCCTTAATTTTAGGCTCTAGCGGAGGTTAAGCAGACAGCTGGGGCAGATGTTTGAAGCCTGGTAAGGGGGTAATACCCACGGAGCTTCCCAGGCTACTAATATGAGCCCCCAGCTGAATACATAGCCTTTACTAGCTATTAAAATGGGGGACCCCCCCAAAAAAATGACGTGGGGTCCCCCCTAATTTAATAGCTAGCAAAGGCTAGGCAGACAGCTGGGGGCTGATATTAATAGCCCAGGAAGGGTGCCATGAATATTGGCCCCCTCCCAGGCTAGAAACACCAGCCGTCAGCCGCCCCAGAAATGGCGCATTCATAGGATGCGCCAATTCTGGCACTTAGCCTCGCTCTTCCACGCTGCCCTGTAGCGGTGGCAGGGGGTAATAGGGCTGGGGTTGATGTCAGCTTATAATGCCAGCTGACATCAAGCCCAGGTTAGTAATGGAGAGGCGTCTATAAGACACCCCCATTACTAACCCCATAGTCAAAGTTAAAAGAAAACACAAACACCCAGAATAAAGTCCTTTAATTGAAATAAAGACACAATCCTTTATTGTTCTAAATTAAACCATACTTACCATCACGCCCATTCCAGCTGAAGCCAACGATCTCCTGCAATAAAAGAAAAATAATAAAGCAACATCATCCTTACCTTTCCATGGTTCCCACGACAGCTTCAGCTCTGCTACATCGAGAAGACAGGCTGGACCGCAGCAGAATGCTGCCATCCAGCCTGTCATCCCGCAGACACTGAGAAGCGCAGGCATGCTTGCGCTCTGCAGTGTCTGGCTGTGACGGCATAAAGATGAGACGAGTTCATGTCCAATGAACTCAGCTCACCTCCTGCACGTCACTGACAGCGTGGGAGAATTCTCCTGCACTCAGCGCTTCAGCGTGAGAATTCTCCCACGCTGAAGCGCTGAGTGCAGGAGAATTTTCCCACGCTGTCAGTGACGTGCATAAGGTGAGCTCATGTCCAATGAACTCAGCTCACCTCCTGCACGTCACTGACAGCGTGGGAGAATTCTCCTGCACTCAGCGCTTCAGTGTGAGAATTCTCCCACGCTGAAGCGCTGAGTGCAGGAGAATTTTCCCACGCTGTCAGTGACGTGCATGAGGTGAGCCGAGTTCATTGGACATTAACTCGGCTCATCTGGATGCCCTCACAGAGAGACACTGTGGAGCGCAAGCAAGCCTGCGCTTCTCAGTGTCTGCGGGATGACAGGCTGGATGGCAGCGTTCTGCTGCGGTCCAGCCTGTCATCTCGATGTAGCAGAGCTGAAGCTGTCATGGGAACCATGGAAAGGTAAGGATGATGTTGCTTTATTATTTTTCTTTTATTTCAGGAGATCGTTGGCTTCAGCTGGAATGGGCGTGACGGTAAGTATGGTTTAATTTAGAACAATAAAGAATTGTGTGTTTATTTCAATTAAAGGACTTTTTTCTGGGTGTTGTGTTTTTTTTAAATACTTTACTAGAAATTCATGGTGGTCATGTCTAATATTGGCGTGACCCCATGAATTTTGGGCTTAGGGCCAGCTGATAATGCCAAGCTGGCCCTAACCCCTTTATTACCCAGTGAGCCACCGCATCAGGGCCCTGGATGAGTTGGGTACAGCGCCAGAAGATGGCGCTTCTATGAACGCGCCATTTTCCGGGGTGGCTGCGGACTGCAATTTGCAGCGGGGGTGGCCCAGAAAGCTTGGGCCTCCCTGCGCTGCGGATTCCAGCCCCCAGCTGCCTAGTTGTACCTGGCTGGACACAAAAACAGGGTGAAGCCCCACGTCAATTTTCTTTAAATTATTTCCTGAAATAATTTAAAAAAATTGAAGTGGGGCTTCGCACTATATTTGTGTCCAGCCAGGTACAGCAGGCAGGAATGGGCTGCCCCCAACCACCAGCTGCCTATTTGTACCTGGCCGGACACAACAATATAGGGAAGGCCTTTTTTTCTTAATTATTTCATGAATTTCATGAAATAATTAAAAAAAAAATACGTGGGGCTTCGCCCTATTTTTGTGTCCAGCCAGGTACAACTAGGCAGCTGGGGGCTGGAATCTGCAGCGCAGGGAGGCCCAAGCTTTCTGGGCCCCCCCCGCTGCAAATTGCAGTCCGCAGCCACCCCGGAAAATGGCGCGTTCATAGAAGCGCCATCTTCTGGCGCTGTGCCCAACTCATCCAGGGCCCTGGTGCGGTGGCTCACTGGGTAATAAAGGGGTTAGGGCCAGCTTGGTATTATCAGCTGGCCCCAAGCCCAAAATTCATGGGGTCACGCCAGTATTAGACATGACCGCCATGAATTTCTAGTAAAGTATTTAAAAAAAACACAACACCCAGAATAAAGTCCTTTAATTGAAATAAACACACAATTCTTTATTGTTCTAAATTAAACCATACTTACCATCACGCCCATTCCAGCTGAAGCCAACGATCTCCTGCAATAAAAGAAAAATAATAAACCAACCTCATCCTTACCTTTCCATGGTTCCCACGACAGCTTCAGCTCTGCTACATCGAGATGACAGGCTGGACCGCAGCAGAACGCCGCCATCCAGCCTGTCATCCCGCAGACACTGAGAAGCGCAGGCTTGCTTGCGCTCTGCAGTGTCTGGCTGTGACGGCATAAAGATGAGACGAGTTCATGTCCAATGAACTCGGCGCACCTCATTCACGTCACTGACAGCGTGGGAAAATTCTCACGCTGAAGCGCTGAGTGCAGGAGAATTCTCCCACGCTGTCAGTGACGTGCATAAGGTGAGCTCATGTCCAATGAACTCAGCTCACCTCCTGCACGTCACTGACAGCGTGGGAGAATTCTCCTGCATTCAGCGCTTCAGCGTGAGAATTCTCCCACGCTGAAGCGCTGAGTGCAGGAGAATTTTCCCACGCTGTCAGTGACGTGCATGAGGTGAGCCGAGTTCATTGGACATGACCTCGGCTCATCTTTATGCCGTCACAGAGAGACAATGTGGAGCGCAAGCAAGCCTGCTCTTCTCAGTGTCTGCGGGATGACAGGCTGGATGGCGGCGTTCTGCTGCGGTCCAGCCTGTCATCTCGATGTAGCAGAGCTGAAGCTGTCGTGGGAACCATGGAAAGGTAAGGATGAGGTTGCTTTATTATTTTATTTTTATTACAGGAGATCGTTGGCTTCAGCTGGATTGGGCGTGACGGTAAGTATGGTTTAATTTAGAACAATAAAGAATTGTGTCTTTATTTCAATTAAAGGACTTTATTCTGGGTGTTTGTGTTTTTTTTAACTTTGACTATGGGGTTAGTAATGGGGGTGTCTTATAGACGCCTCTCCATTACTAACCTGGGCTTGATGTCAGCTGGCATTATAAGCTGACATCAACCCCAGCCCTATTACCCCCTGCCACCGCTACAGGGCAGCGTGGAAGAGCGAGGCTAAGTGCCAGAATTGGCGCATCCTATGAATGCGCCATTTCTGGGGCGGCTGACGGCTGGTGTTTCTAGCCTGGGAGGGGGCCAATATTCATGGCTCCCTTCCTGGGCTATTAATATCAGCCCCCAGCTGTCTGCCTAGCCTTTGCTAGCTATTAAATTAGGGGGGACCCCACGTCATTTTTTGGGGGGGGTCCCCCATTTTAATAGCTAGTAAAGGCTATGTATTCAGCTGGGGGCTGATATTAGTAGCCTGGGAAGCTCCGTGGGTATTACCCCCTTCCCAGGCTTCAAACATCTGCCCCAGCCGTCTGCTTAACCTCCGCTAGAGCCTAAAATTAAGGGGAACCCCACGCCAATTTTTTTAATAATAAATCCTTTATTTTAATACTAAATGACAAGTACAGTAACCAACACTATCACTGTACTTCATATATATGTGACTGACATGTTTCTATCTATCTAATCTATGTGTGATTCTCTATTCCTTCTATTCTAAATTGTTGGGTACAGATGCTGAATTGCCGGCCGGCTTTTTTAAAGAGACGGTGCATGAAAACACTATTATTTTTTTTAATAAATCCTTTACACTAAATGACAAGTACAGTAAGCAACACTGTCACTGTACTTCATATATATGTGACTGACATGTTTCTATCTATCTAATCTATGTGTGATTCTCTATTCCTTCTATTCTAAATTGTCGGGTACCGCTGCTGAATTGCCGGCCGGCTTTTTTAAAGAGACGGTGCATGAAAACACTATTATTTTTTTTGATAAATCCTTTACGCTAAATGACAAGTACAGTAAGCAGCACTTTCACTGTACTTCGTATATATGTGGCTGACATGTTTATATCTATCTAATCTATGTGTGAAGCTCTATTCTTTCGGTTCTAAATTGTCGGGTACCGGTGTATGCCGCTGCTGAATTGCCGGCTTTTCATGTTTCACTGTTGGCACTGTTCCCATCGATTTGGGCAATCACTGTAATGCCACAACCACCATGGCTGTGGCATTACAGTGAGTGGCAGACAATCCCTGCATGATTGGTGCTCTAAATAGCACCAGACATGCAGGACACGCTTTTGGTGCACGAACAGTTATCGAACATAACCTCGAACAGCCGAATTTTTTGCAAATCGTTCGGGTTCGTCGAACAACTCGAGCACCGCCCAAAACAGCTCGAATTTGAGATTGGCGAACAGTTCTAGTCGAACACCGCTCATCTCTACTCATCACATCATAGCCTATGAGAGCGGTGGCGTGAGATCAATGAAGAGGCCTTCACAAACAAAAATCACACTGGTTATACTCCTCAGGTTATGGTGTGGGGCGGCATAATGTATGGTAGCCGGACCCCTCTAGTCTTAATTCTAAGTACACTAACTGCTCGGCATTACATTGATTTGGTCGTGGAATCAGTGGTAAGATCATTTCTCCAAAGTGTCTCAGGACACATTTTTCAACAAGACAACAGCAATCCGCATATTTACCTTGCTACTGTGAGCAGCCTGCATGGCCTAAATGTCCTAACATGGCCTGCAGAGTCTCTGGACTTGTCTCCCATCAAGCACATCTGGAACGTCATTGGTCGGCAATTGCACAGGGATCTGCCAGCAGTGAATATTGATGATTTGCCCAAATGCATTCAGTGTGGCAGAAACTTCCTTAGACAACCATTAATAACCTCATTGACAGCAGCCAATGTGTGTAAATGTGGGGATTTCTGCGCTTGATGCTCATATATGATATTGAATAAATCAAGATGTTATCACAGGGATACCGCGACAGAGAGGGGCCAGAAGATCGTGGCGTCTGGTCACCCAAACTCCTGCACTGGTTAGAAACTGCTTCACTATCATACTAAAGAGTGCAGGTTTTCTTTGCTCTGGCATTGCTAGGGTTCATCTGGTCAGTTGATCTCCTGGAGCTCTCCATCATGGATTCCCTTAGCCGTTCTGTGTTGGACACTCTTTTCTGGTATATACGCTTGCCTCTGGCATTTGGGAATTGCCAGTGATAGTTCATTCTGCCTGGTTTGGAGTTGGAGGAGTTGTTCTGTGTTTGGAGTTGGCATTTAGAGAGTTGTTCTGGAGATTTCTGCGTGGCGTTTGTATGCGTGTTCATCATCATCCTCTCCTATTTGGTTTCACCTACCTTACCCTACCCCGTGTTCCACTCTGTGGTTTTGTGAGTGTATTTTGTATGATTGCAGTTTTCATTTATCCCTGTCTGTCTTCCCTTGTCTGTCTGGTTAGTGTTATCCTATACACTTCAGTCTCACACCTTCCTGGGTGGGGGAGGGAACAGATAGGGGTAAGTCAAGAGCAAGGCACATGACCCTGGCGTCTCCACCTTCCAAGGTAATCCAGGGGACAAGGATAGACTAGGGCGCCCCTTAGCGTGAGGGACAGGGAAGGAGACCCTTTTCCTGACAAATCCTGCAAGAGTACCCTGACAGATGTTTTGAAATTTTGCTTCTATATATCCTGTAATTTCCATAATTCCATGATTTTTCCTTATTGGTGGAAAAAGGAAAACAAAATGGAGTTTTAGGGCAAAAAGATTCCTTTATTAATACAAGCAAACATCTAAGAACAGCCACATAATTCATAAAAATTTAGACAGACAAATAACAAAACAGAATAAAGGAAGGGGAGGTACCAATAGAAGGACCCAAAATGTTTATAAGTGAATGAGGAAAACGGAAGAAATATTTTTTTCTTTGTCTGATTTACACCTGGGTCACCATAATATTTCTAATTCTTCCACACACCAAAACCTCCAAGTACTTAAAAAAGGCCCAATTAGTAGTGCCAAACCTTACCCATTCTACTGGACAGTCCCCCAACAGATAAACAACATCCCCAACGCACGTTTCACTTCTTTTTTTCATGGTTTCCTCAAGGGGAAGTAGCTTAGAGAAAAATGCCTTGCAGGACCTTATAAACCCACGAACCCTGGTCATGTCTGTTAATTAGCCAATGAGAACGAATTATCGGCACATGGTCCAAATGAACACCATTATTCCAGACCTTCTATCCCACATTCTGTAAAGTGAATATAAACAGTTGCTAGCCATAGGGCATGGACATATTGTATCAGGTTTGATGCAAGGCTAGAGTAAGATAAAAATAAAAATATTACAAAGACATACAAGAGAATTCAGCAAACTGACAAAAAATAATAAGAATAATAATGACAATGGAAAGTGGTAAAGTGGTGGCAAGTGCTTATTACAAAAAAGATTAAAAACTCAAAGTTTTATTAAGGGGAGGAGATGCAAAGAGGCTTCTGGCCTCACTTTGCACCAGAAGCCTCTTTGCATCTCCTCCCCTCATACAAGAATGTTTGATGTCAATTTCCCGTATGTTAAAGGTTTTTATGGTTACAGTCATGGTGCATCCTAAAATGACGCGTTATTGTTTTTAAATCGTCATGTCAGCCACTGTCTTGGCCGCACCAATGTCCCTCACATGCTCGCGTACTCTGATCCGCAGTTCCCTTGTATTTATTGCATTTATTCAAAACTGAAGGCATACTGAACCAGCATGGCTACCACAGCATCTTGCAGCGACAAGATATTCCATCCGGTTTGCGTTTAGTTGGACCATCATTTATTTTTCAACAGGACAATGACCCCAAACACACCTCCAGGCTGTGTAAGGGCTATTTGACCAAGAAGGAGAGTGATGGGGTGCTACGCCAGATGACCTGGCCTCCACAGTCACCAGACCTGAACCCAATCGAGATGGTTTGGGGTGAGCTGGACCGCAGAGTGAAGGCAAAAGGGCCAACAAGTGCTAAGCATCTCTGGGAACTCCTTCAAGATTGTTGGAAGACCATTTCCGGTGACTACCTCTTTGAAGCTCATCAAGAGAATGCCAAGAGTCTGCAAAGCAGTCATCAAGGCAAAAGGTGGCTACTTTGAAGAACCTAGAATATAAGACATATTTTCAGTTGTTTCACACTTTTTTGCTAAGTATATAATTCCACATGTGTTAATTCATAGTTTTGATGCCTTCAGTGTGAATGTACAATTTTCATAGTCATGAAAATACAGAAAAATCTTTAAATGAGAAGGTGTGTCTAAACTTTTGGTCTGTACTGTATATATCTATATATATTTTTATATTTTTTAAACATTTTTTTTACACTTTCTGCATGCTTCAATAGTCTCCATAGGAGACTAGAAGCAGCAGTTGTCTGATTGCTTCTACTGCATACAGGCGGTGAGCAGATAGCCTGTATGCAGTAGAAATGCTAACTTGCTATGAGTGCCGACCACTGGGTGGCGCTCATAGCAATTAAGAGATGACAACCACAGGGGTCTGCGGCAGACCCCGGGTTGTCATGCCAACCCATCGGTGACCCGCGATCATTTGACAGGGCCACCGATGGGTGGAGCTAATGCCGCGCTTCCCGTGATTGACAGCGGCATTTAACTGGTTAATAGCCGTGGGTGGATCGTGATTCCACCCGCGGCTGTTGCGGGCACATGTCAGCTGTATAGATCAGCTGACATGTGCCAGGTTCAGTGCGGGCTCAGAGCCGGAGCCCACGCTGAACCCTGGGTGATGGCCTGGGGTGTACTAATACGCCCCAGCCTTTAAAGGCGTTAAAGACAGCTGTCTTACATAGTCAACTTTATAAAAGACTCCTGTCCACAGACTCAATTAATCAGTCAGACTCTAACCTCTACAACATGGGCAAGACCAAAGAGCTTTGTAAGGATCTAAGGGACAAGATCATAGACCTGCACAAAGCTGGAATGGGCTACAAAACAATAAGTAAGATGCTGGGTGAGAAGGAGACTGTAGCATCGGCGTCTCTGCCCCTTGCTAAGCAGAGACGCCGTCCCTCTCACCTCCCCGCTCCTGGCGCGGCGTCCTCTAGCGCTTCTCTCCCCGCTGCTTCCGGCACGCGCTCCTTCCCCGGTTGTGTGCTTAGGGCGCGCGCGCGCTCCCCCTCTCTTAAAGGGACCGCGCACGCCGTCCTAAGGAGTCCCCGGCCAATTGCTGGAGGACCTCCCATATATAAGGCACCTCCTCCAAAATGGAGGTGCCCGAGCAAAGTTGTTTGCACTGTGTCTGATCTGTGCTTCAGCCCTCAGGTCCCGCTGCTAGCCTCACTTCTCGTCCTGCCTGCCAGCCTGTTATCTGCCCGTTACCTGCCAGCCTGCTCACCTGGAGCGCTCACCTGTTACCTGCCTTGGCTATCTGTCCGCTCACCTGGGAGCATCCGCCTGCCTTGTCTGTCAGACCGCTCACCTGGGAGCGCCCACCAGTTACCTGCCATTTACCTGCCTCGTCTGTCGGGCCGCTCACCTGGGAGCACCCGCCTGTTACCTGCCTCGTCTGTCTGCCCGCTCACCTGGGAGCGCCCACCTGTTACCTGCCTCGTCTGTCTGCCGGCTCACCTGGGAGCGCCCACCAGTTACCTGTCAGTTACCCGCCTCGTCTGTCTGCCCGCTCACCTGGGAGCACCTGCCTGTTTCCTGCCAGCCTGCCTGGAGACCCTGCCGTCACTTGCTGTGACCACCTTCCTGGTAAACCTAAAGACTGCTACTTGCCCTGCTTTCTCGAACTGTGACCACCTGTCTGCTACCAGAGACTTCCGCCTGCTTGCCGTGTCCATCCGCCATACCGGTCAGTCCCAGCCATCTGACCCGTGGGAGCCACCTGCTCTCTTACAAGGTCGTCCCCAGAGTAGCACCTGGTCCCTCAGCCCGGATCCTCCCTGGTCACGGTGTCGTTAGCTGCCGTACGACCAGGGTCGGTTCGGGTGGATACTTAGTCACGCCCCTCTGGGTCCCTCCTTGCACCTCGGCACAGAGGTTCCACCACCCGGACCCGTAACAGAGACAACTGTTGGTGCAATAGTAAGAAAATGGAAGAAATACAAAATGACTGTCAATCTACATTGATCTGGGGCACCATGCAAAATCTCACCTCGTGGGGTATCCTTGATCATGAGGAAGGTGAGAGATCAGCCTAAAACTACACGGAGGGGAACTTGTTAATGATCTCAAGGCAGCTGGGACCACAATCACCAAGAAAACTATTGGTAACACATTACGCCTTAAAGGTTTAGAATCCAGCAATGCCCGCAAGGTCCCCCTGCTCAAGAAGGCACATGTGCAGGCCTGTCTGAAGTTTACCAATGAACACCTGGATGATTCTGTGAGTTATTGGGAGAAGGTGCTGTGGTCAGATGAGACAAAAATTAAGCTCTTTGGCATTAACTCAACTCGCCATGTTTGGAGGAAGGGAAATGCTGCCTATGACCCAAAGAAAACCATCCCCACTGTCAAGCATGGAGGGGAAAACATTATGTTTTGGAGGTTTTTCTCTGCTAAGGGCACAGGACTACATCAATACATCAATGAGAGAATGGATGGAGCCATGAACCGTAAAATCCTGAGTGACAACCTCCTTCCCTCCGCCAGGACATTAAAAATGGGTTGTGGCTGGGTCTTCCAGCAAGACAATGACCAAAAACATACAGCCAAGGCAACAAAGGAGAGGCTCAAAAAGAAGCACATTAAGGTCATGGAGTGGCCTAGCCAGTCTCCAGACCTTAATCCCATAGAAAACTTATGGAGGGAGTTGAAGCTCGGAGTTGCCAAGCGACAGCCTCAAAATCTGAATGATTTAGAGATGATCTGCAAAGAGGAGTGGACCAAAATTCCTCCTGACATGTGCGCAAACCTCATCATCAACTACAAAAAACGTCTGACTGCTGTGCTTGCCAACAAGGGTTTTGCCACCAAGTATTAAGTGTTGTTTGCCAGAGGGATCAAATACTTATTTCTCACTGCAAAATGCAAATCAATTTATCTAGTTTATACAATGTGATTTTCATGATATTTTTGGATATTCTATCTCTCAATGTTAAAATTAACCTATTATCTACACTGTGTGCAGAATTATTAGGCAAGTTATATTTTAGAGGATTATTTTTATTATTGATCAACAACTATGTTCTCAATCAACCGAAAAGACTCATAAATATCCAAGCTTAATATTTTTGGAAGTTGGAGTGTTTTTTTTTTAGATTTGGCTATCTTAGGAGGATATCTGTTTGTGCAGGTAACTATTAATGTGCAGAATTATTAGGCAACTTAATAAAAAACAAATATAATCCCATCTCACTTGTTTATTTTCCCAGGTAAGCCAATATCAGTGCACAAAATTTAGAAATAAACATTTCTGACATGCAAAAACAAAAACCAAAAAAATTAGTGATCAATATAACCACCTTTCTTTATGATGACACTCAACAGCCTTCCATCCATAGATTCTGTCAGTTGCTTGATCTGTTTTCGATCAACATTGCGTGCAGCAGCCACCACAGCCTCCCAGACACTGTTCTGAGAGGTGTACTGTTTTCCCTCCCTGTAGATCTCACATTTTATGATGGACCACAGGTTCTCTATGGGGTTCAGATCAGGTGAACAAGGGGGCCATGTCATTATTTTTTCTTCTTTTAGACCTTTACTGGTCAGCCACGCTGTGGAGTAGTTGGATGCATGTGATGGAGCATTGTTCTGCATGAAAATCATGCTTTTCTTGAACAATGCCGACGTCTTCTTGTACCACTGCTTGAAGAAGTTGTCTTCCAGAAACTGGCAGTAGGTCTGTGAGTTGAGCTTCACTCCATCCTCAACCCGAAAAGGTCCCACAAGTTCATCTTTGATGATACCAGCCCATACCAGTACCCCACCTCCACCTTGCTGGCGTCTGAGTCGGAGTGGAGCTCTCTGCCCTTTACTGATCCAGCCTCTGGCCCATCCATCTGGCCCATCAAGAGTCACTCTCATTTCATCAGTCCATAAAACCTTTGAAAAATCAGTCTTAAGATATTTCTTGGCCCATTCTTGACATTTGATCTTATGTTTCTTGTTCAAAGGTGGTCGTTTTTCAGCCTTCCTTACCTTGGCCATGTCCCTGAGTATCGCACACCTTGTGCTTTTTGATACTCCAGTAACGTTGCAGCTCTGAAATATGGCAAAACTGGTGGCGAATGACATCTTGGCAGCTTCACGCTTGATTTTCCTCAATTCATGGGCAGTTATTTTGCGCCTTTTTTGGCCAACACGCTTCTTGCGACCCTGTTGTCTATTTGCCATCAAACGCTTGATTGTTCGCTGATCACGCTTCAAAAGTTTGGAAATTTCAAGACTGCTGCATCCCTCTTCAAGACATCTCACAATTTTGGACTTTTCAGAGCCCGTCAAATCTCTCTTCTGACCCATTTTGTCAAACGAAAGGAAGTTGCCTAATAATTAAGCACACCTTATATAGGGTGTTGATGTCATTAGTCAACACCCCTCCTCATTACAGAGATGCAGATCACCAGATTTACTTAATTGGTAGTTGGCTCTCAAGCCTATCCAGCTTGGAGTAGGACAACATGTATAAAAAGTATCAAAGTGATCAAAATACACATTTGCCTAATAATTCTGCACGCGGTGTACATATATTCCATGTTCATTCCATGTCCAGGATTCACAAGAAATCTATAATACCTCTCCATATTTTGGACCTATAAGTTATGTTCATTCTCTTTATTTATTCATTTTCTTTATTCTTTTTAGTACGTCCCTATATGTACCACAGATTTTTAAAATATTGGAACGATTCTTTCACCTTTGAGAATCAAATCTAAAGGTCGTGTTATATAATACTTCTGGTAAGAAAAGTAATAGCACAGATAAGTACAGGGAGGATTTCTCTACGACATTATCTGTTGTGTTCATTATATCAGAAGTCCCAGAAGATTTTCTGGTTGCTAGGATAGAAAAGGCTTCTATCCAGGAATGAGAACGCCGACATGTGATTGCTCCCGGTGTGTAGTGGACAGTCTCGTAGCAAACGTTGCCATAGTCTCACCTTTTGCAGCTCCTCACAATTTGTGTGGATTTTACCCCTTATTCATACAAGTTTGCGTAAAGGACTTGATTTTTTCTGCAGCGAGCGAACCCTGGATTTATGGGAAGAAAAAAGAGATAATGGATTGTAATGTTTGCTCTATAATGATTCAAAATAAAATCTTTACCAATAATTGTTGCAGCCCCTTTCACTAGGCTCCCTCAGTGTATCCCCCACACACTGTGACACCACAATATAATACCCTGACAGTGTCCCCCACACACAGTATAATACTCCTACAGCTCATCCCACACAGTATGATACCCCCACAGTGCGCCTTCACACAATGATTCCCCAATACACACTATGATGCCCACACATTGATGTCCCACCTGCCCCAGTATGGTCCATTCTCAATCCAAATAAAAACCTGTCACCTAGCCCCTTTCCATGATGAGTTCAGCAGATCTCCGCTCTGTGCTGTCTGTGGCCCGACACACCATGTAGTGATGTGATTGCGCATCAATTGCACAAGTGAATGGGAGGAGCAGGGACGGCTCTCCACTCCAGCATTTCATTGAACCATATCTGAGTTCTAAAGATGGAGATTCAGTTTTAAAACGGGACATGCCACCTGACCTCCTGTGACATGCCACCCACCTCCCAGGACATGTCACGACCTCCCGACACATGCCATCGACGTCCCAGCACATGCCATCGACCTCTGGGATATGCCACCGACCTCCCGGCACATGCCATTGACCTCCTGGGACATGCTACCGACCTCCCGCCACATGTCAAAGACCTCCCGGGACATTCCATTGACTTCCTGGAACATGCCATCGACCTCCCGGGACATGCCATCGATGTTCCGGCACATGCCATCGGCTTCCGGGACATGCCACCGACATCCCTCCACATGCCATCGACCTCCCGGGACATGCCATCGATGTTCCGGCACATGCCATTGCTTAACGGGACATGCCACCGACATCCCTCCACATGCCATCGACCTCCTGGCACATGCCTACGACCTCCCGGGACATGCCATCGATGTTCCGGCACATGCCATCGGCTTCCGGGACATGCCACCGACATCCCTCCACATGCCATCGACCTACTGGCACATGCCAATGACCTCCCGGGACATGCCACGACCTCCCGGGACATGCCATCGACGTCCCAGCACATGCCATCGACCTCTGGGATATGCCACCGACCTCCCGGCGCATGCCATTGACCTCCTGGGACATGCTACCGACCTCCCGCCACATGTCAACGACCTCCAGGGACATGCCAACGACCTCCAAGGACATGCCAGCCACCTCCTGGCACATGCCATCGACTTCATGGGACATGCCACCCACCTCCCGGCACATGCCACTGACTTCCTGGGACATGCCAACGACCTACCGGGACATGCCAACGATGTCCTGGAACATGCCATCGACCTCCCAGGACATGCCAACGACCTCCTGGGACATTCCATCGACTTCCTGGAACAAGCCATCGACCTCCCGGGACATGCCATCGATGTTCCGGCACATGCCACCGACATCCCTCCTCATGCCATCGACCTCCCGGGACATGCCATCGATGTCCTGGAACTTGCCATCGACCTCGCGGGACATGCCATCGACCTCCCAGGACATGCCATCGATGTTCCGACACATGCCATCGGCTAACGGGACATGCCACCGACATCCCTCCACATGCCATTGACCTGCTGGCACATGCCAACGACCTCCCGGACCATGCCATCGATGTTTCGGCACATGCCACCGGCTTCTGAGACATGCCACCGACATCCCTCCACATGCCATCGACCTCCCGGGACATGCCATCGACCTCCTGGCACATGCCATCGATGTTTCGACACATGCCATCGGCTTCCGGGACATGCCACTGACATCCCTCCACATGCCATCGACCTGCTGGCACATGCCAACGACCTCCCGGGACATGCCATCGATGTTCCGGCACATGCCATCGGCTTCCGGGACATGCCACCGACATCCCTCCACATGCCATCGACCTGCTGGCACATGCCAACGACCTCCCAGGACATGTCATCGATGTTTCGGCACATGCTACCGGCTTCCGGAACATGCCACCGACATCCCTCCACATGCCATCGACCTGCTGGCACATGCCAACGACCTACCGGGACATGCCACTGACCTCCAGGGGCATGCCACCGCCCTACCGGAACTGCTCACCAAATTGAGGACTATCCCGCTGTATCTGAAACAATTGGGAAGGATGTGTCTTGGATTATTTGGGTCTGCAGAAAGACCGTGCTCATGAGGCCTAAGAGCTCATGTATATAGAATAAAGCAAGCAGCAATGCTGTTTGGGTGCAGCTGCACAGAATAAAGCACAAAATCCGTAACCTCCTGCATGAAATCAGACATAGAGTGAGCCAGTATGGCAGCTTTATTCTGGTGTGTGGCGTCCACAAGTTAGTCTATGTTCACACTTCCGTTTTGATATTCCATTTATTCCGTTTTTAGGAACAAGAAAAACGTAAATAATGTCAAAGACGTGTACATTTCCATTCGTCTGTTCTTAAAAACAAGATGGTGGGAACGGAACCTAAAAAGAACAGCAGCTTGTCTTAGAAGTCTGGACTTACTGGGACACTAGTCCGGGGCTTGTATTAAGAAGTCCAGCTAGAGCTCTGGATCTGGGGAATAGATTGGTCTGGAGTCTTTAGGTTTTCCAACTTTGGGGACATTTTAGTTTATGGCTATAAAGAAAATTGCAGTTGGGTTTCATTACAGATTGTGCATAGTCTCTTCTAAGCTTTGTGTTGCACTGGCTATTGTTGGCTGCAGAATGGGCTAACTGAGAATCTGTCAGTGAGCTCATTCATATTGAATGCTGGAGTAGGTTATAACCCTTATCTGTCTTTTCCTGAGCTCCTCTCTGCTGATTTATAACCACAGACCACATGAAAGATGAATGTGCAGGAAACAAAGAGCCTGGAAAAGCAAAATGGTGCAATTTTGAGTATGCAACATTTATACTGACTAGGAAGCAGCACCTTATGTCACCCAGCTTTCCCAGGCACCTGGTGCCTAGCTATGAGGTACCACAGAAGGCATTGTCATTAGGACACAGTATAAATAAAGCTGAGTGACAGCTCACGTAAGAGCTTCGGTAGTCACCAAAATAACAGCTGCGATGTGAGAGCGCATGCGCAGATGAATAGCATTACCTGATAAAAGCCGCCCAGCACACAAGGGGTTACAATCCCCGGCACCTTTGCTACATGCAGCAGCCACAACCGTGACGTTTCCCAGGGAGCTCACACCACGTGACGCTGTGCGCACCAATAGCGGAGCTAGTATCCAGCGCTGAGCCGCTCACAGTCTCAGAAGTGGGGGGCGGGGCCAGGTAGAGCCCCTCCCCTCCGCACATGGCACCTTCTGCTGCCTGCAGGAAGAAAGGAGGAAGAAAGTGGACGCTGCTTGGCATCAGGTAAAGCGCCGAGTGCGGAGGCCGGGCAGCCTGGTGAGCGGGGCCATGGACGGAAGCCGGGCACTGCGGGCCACCTGCTGCAGGGGCTCACATCTGCTGTGCGATAAGCTGCAGGCCCCTCTGTGCACAAAGGGGACACGGGGCAAATAATGCAGGAAGCGGGCACATGACTGTGCTGTGCTGTGACTGTATATAATATATATGCACATATGACTCAGTGTACTGTAGACATACTGTACTATACATATATGCCTCACAGTGTACTATATACTCACTATATGCTCATCATATATCGTCATGTATATCTGCACTCACTACATACTATAACACACTACATATGACTCGCCATATACTATATACACATATGCTGTAACATATACACTCTACTAGTGCGGGCGAAGGCCTACCGAGAACATGGGCTCTGAGGGCCGCCCGGAACATGGGCTCTGAGGGCCACTGTTCAGCTGCATATAAAAAAAGACCTGACCCTAGTACACAAGTTTACATTTGCTTCTATGTAATATTAATTTGGCACGCTTGTGTACTGAATGATTAGATTATACCATTTTCTGCAAAGTGTGAATCAAGTGTAATAGCATTACTCATTAGCACTGCTTCACAGGGGCGGCCTACCAGAGGATTCTCCTGTGGGCCAGTCCAAGCCTGCATGCTACTCTGTATATACTGTAATAAATATATTTCACTACATATCTTAGTGTATACAGTGCCTACAAGTAGTATTCAACCCCCTGCAGATTTAGCTGGTTTGATGAGATGCAAATAAGTTAGAGCCTTCAAACTGCAAACGAGAGTAGGTTTTATGAACAGAAGCATAAATCTTACAAACCAAAAAGTTATGTTGCTCAGTTGAATTTTATTAAATTTTAAACATAAAAGTGTGGGTCAATTATTATACAACCCCTATGTTTAATATTTTGTGGAATAACCCTTGTTTGCAATTACAGCTAATAATCGTCTTTTATAAGACCTGATCAGGCCGGCACAGGTCTGTGGAGTTATCTTGGCCCACTCCTCCATGCAGATCTTCTCCAAGTTATCTAGGTTCTTTGGGTGTCTCATGTGGACTTTATTCTTGAGCTCCTTCCACAAGTTTTCAATTGGGTTAAGGTCAGGAGACTGACTAGGCCACTCCAACACCTTGACTTTTTCCCTCTTGAACCAGGCCTTGGTTTTCTTGGCTGTGTGCTTTGGGTCGTTGTCTTGTTGGAAGATGAAATTACGACCCATCTTAAGATCCTTGAGGGAGGAGCGGAGGTTCTTGGCCAAAATCTCCAGGTAGGCCGTGCTATCCATCTTCCCATGGATGCGGACCAGATGGCCAGGCCCCTTGGCTGAGAAACAGCCCCACAGCATGATGCTGCCACCACCATGCTTGACTGTAGGGATGGTATTCTTGGGGTCGTATGCAGTGCCATCCAGTCTCCAAACGTCACGTGTGTGGTTGGCACCAAAGATCTCGATCTTGGTCTCATCAGACCATAGAACCTTGAACCAGTCTGTCTCAGAGTCCTCCAAGTGATCATGAGCAAACTGTAGACGAGCCTTGACATGACGCTTTGAAAGTAAAGGTACCATACAGGCTCGTCTGGAACGGAGACCATTGCGGTGGAGTACGTTACTTATGGTATTGACTGAAACCAATGTCCCCACTGCCATGAGATCTTCCCGTCCTTGGGTTAGCCTTGACTCTTCGAACAAGCCTGGCCTCGGCACGGGAGGACACTTTCAAAGGCTGTCCAGGCCGTGGAAGGCTAACAGTAGTTCCATAAGCCTTCCACTTACGGATGATGCTCCCAACAGTGGAGACAGGTAGGCCCAACTCCTTGGAAAGGGTTTTGTACCCCTTGCCAGCCTTGTGACCCTCCACGATCTTTTCTCTGATGGCCTTGGAATGCTCGTTTGTCTTTCCCATGTTGACCATGTCTGAGTGCTGTTCACAAGTTTGGGGAGGGTCTTAAATAGTCAGAAAAGGCTGGCAAAAGAGATCTTTAATCCACACATGTGAAGCTCATTATTCTTGGTGCCTGAACTACTTCTTAATACTTTAGGGAGACCAAACAGAATTCTTGTGGTTTGAGGGGTTGAATAATAAATGACACTCTGAATTAACTCTTTACGTTTTTAAAAAAAAAATAAAAAAAAATAAAAAAATTTGCTGCAGTGCATTTCCCACTTCCAGGCTGATCTACAGTACAAATGTCATAATGCCAAGTTAATTCCGCATGTGTCAACCAGCTAAATCTGCAGGGGGTTGAATACTACTTGTAGGCACTGTATATACTTTATGCTTATTACATGTATATGCACACACTACTCTATATACATATTACATATAATGTTTAATAATGTTTTTATTTATATTGCACCAACATATTCCGCAGCACTTTACAATTCAGACAAATTACAGACAGTATCATCACTGTCCCCATTGGGTATATAGATTGTGAGCCCCAATCAGTATGTCTTTGGAGTGTGGCAGGAAACCGGAGGAAACACACGCAAACACGGGGAGAATATACAAACTCCTAGCAGATCTTGTCCTTGGTGGGATTTGAACCCAGGATCCCATTGCTGCAAGGCTGCAGTATTAACCACCGAGCCACCATGCTGCCCATGGTGACCTGTACATACTGTAATATATATGCATATGACTCACTATATATGCTAATCATTACATATATATGCACACACTACTCTCCAACTACATATATTGTAATATGTACACACCTGTACATAATGTAATATACATACACATGACTCACTATATAAATACACATAATGTTGTACATACACACTACTACATGTACAATGTACAGTACAGACCAAAAGTTTGGACACACTTTCTCATTTAAAGATTTTTCTGTATTTTCATGACTTTGAAAATTGTACATTCACACTGAAGGCATCAAAACTATGAATTAACACATGTGGAATTATATGCTTAACAAAAAAGTGTGATACAACTGAAAATATGTCTTATATTCTAGGTTCTTCAAAGTAGCCACCTTTTGCTTTGATGACTGCTTTGCACACTCTTGGCATTCTCTTGATGAGCTTCAAGAGGTAGTCACCGGAAATGGTTTTCACTTCACAGGTGTGCCCTGTCAGGTTTAATAAGTGGGATTACTTGCCTTATAAATGGGGTTGGGACCATCAGTTGTGTTGTGCAGAAGTCTGGTGGATACACAGCTGATAGTCCTACTGAATAGACTGTTAGAATTTGTATTATGGCAAGAAAAAAGCGGCTAAGTAAAGAAAAACAGAGTGGCCATCATTACTTTAAGAAATGAAGGTCAGTCAGTGCGAAAAATTGGAAAAACTTTGAAAGTGTCCCCAAGTGCAGTTACAAAATCCATCAAGTGCTACAAAGAAACTGTCTCGCATGAGGACTGCCCCAGGAAATGAAGACCAAGTATCACCTCTGCTTCTGAGGATAAGTTTATCCGAGTCACCAGCCTCTGAAATCGCAGGTTAACAGCAGCTCAGATTAGAGACCAGGTCAATGCCACACAGAGTTCTAGCAGCAGACACATCTCTACAACAACTGTTAAGAGGAGACTTTGTGCAGCAGGCCTTCATGGTAAAATAGCTGCTAGGAAACCACTGCTAAGGACAGGCAACAAGCAGAAGAGACTTGTTTGGGCTAAAGAACACAAGGAATGTACATTAGACCAGTGGAAATCTGTGCTTTAGTCTGATGAGTCCAAATTTGAGATCTTTGGTTCCAACCACCGTGTCTTTGTGCGACGCAGAAAAGGTGAACGGATGGACTCTACATGCCTGGTTCCCACCGTGAAGCATGGAGGAGGAGGTGTGATGGTGCTTTGCTGGTGACACTGTTGGGGATTTATTCAAAATTGAAGGCATACTGAACCAGCATGGCTACCACAGCATCTTGCAGCGGCATGCTATTCCATTCGGTTTGCGTTTAGTTGGACCATTTATTTTTCAACAGGACAATGACCCCAAACACACCTCCAGGCTGTGTAAGGGCTATTTGACCAAGGAGGAGAGTGATGGGGTGCTACGCCAGATGACCTGGCCTCCACAGTCACCAGACCTGAACCCAATCGAGATGGTTTGGGGTGAGCTGGACCGCAGAGCGAAGGCAAAAGGGCCAACAAGTGCTAAGCATCTCTGGGAACTCCTTCAAGATTGTTGGAAGACCATTTCCGGTGACTACCTCTTGAAGCTCATCAAGAGAATGCCAAGAGTGTGCAAAGCAGTCATCAAAGCAAAAGGTGGCTACTTTGAAGAACCTAGAATATAAGACATATTTTCAGTTGTTTCACACTTTTTTGTTAAGTATATAATTCCACATGTGTTAATTCATAGTTTTGATGCCTTCAGTGTGAATGTACAATTTTCATAGTCATGAAAATACAGAAATTTCTTTAAATGAGAAGGTGTGTCCAAACTTTTGGTCTGTACTGTGTGTGTGTGTGTGTGTGTGTGTGTGTGTGTGTATGTATGTATGTGTGTATATATATATATATATATATATATCTATATATCTCTTTCATTCAGTGGTAAGATAATTTCATATAAAATTGTCGCGGTCCTTACAGTCTACAGATCGGTGCGGAATATCCTTGAGCTGCACATAAATTAGTTTTCTGGGTCCAAATCTATCTGTAAGGATGTGTGTACATGGGGCGTACCTCACGCACACGTTCCATAGCGCCAATTAAGTGGCTCTGCGGGTTGTTAATATTTGCTGCAGATATTATCATGCAATAGTAAGGCTATGTTCCCACATGTTGTTTTTTGTTTTGTTTTATTTCAGTTAAATCTGCATCAAAACTGTTCTCTGCCAGGAAATCCGCTGCGTCAAATCTGCGTTTTTTTTCACTGTCCTTCTGTCTCTATTTATGCATGTACATAAAGTTCTGTGGAAAAAAAAAAAAAAAAAAAAAAAGCATCCTATTGTGCCATCAAAAACGCAGAGAAAATTTACCTGCTTTTTTTTTTTTTTTTCTTCACCACCCATTACTTCCTATGGGTGAAAAAAAAGCTGAAAGAAGTGACATGGTCTACTTTCCAAGAACACAAGGCACAAAATACGCAGAAAAAAATACACTAGATGTGGGAACAGTGAATTCTGGTTTCTCACAGACTTTGCTGGTACTGCAAAATGCAGCTGAAAATCTGCATAAAAATCTGCAGCAAAATATACTGAAAAACACAAGGTGTGTGAACATAGCCTAAGAGTAAAATGAGCAGCTTAAAAGGGTTGTCTAGGTTTAGAAAAACATGGCTGCTTTCGTTCAGGAACACCACCGCTGATTATCAGTTGTCTGGTTATGCAACATGGCCCCATTTAAGTGAATGGAGCTGAGCTGCAATACTGCGCACAACTCATGGACGGGTGATGCTCTTTCTGATAGACGGCAGCTTTGTTTTTCTATTCCTGGACAAGTGACACATTAGGGCAGGGCTCGACAAACCCAGGCGCCTGGTCGCCAGTGGCGCCTAGAAAATGTTGCCTGGTGCTTGAGGAGTTGAGAAGAAAAAAAAATACTCTCAATCCAATCCCACCTCCTGCACGGAGTCATCCAATCGGAGGAAGCAGGGACAGTATCGCTCAGGCCGCCTTCTCAACTTTGCTCCGCCCCCCTTATGCTCCGGGACTGGACAGGGAGAGTTGGGTTACGGGGGAAGCAGGGCCGGCGTCAGCACCCGGCGTACCCGGGCAAGTTCCGGGGCCCTGGAAAATCAGAGGGGCCCACCCGCCCACTCACTGTCGGGGCCCGGGCCCACACACCCACCCGCCCACTCACTGTCGGGGCCGGGCCCACACACCCACCCGCCCACTCACTGTCGGGGCCCTGGCCGCTTCCTCGGCACCTGTTCAGGGACGCAGGCGCTGCTTGATTGCCGGCACTTCCCCCAGACATGGCCGCGCGCTGTCCGGCTGTGTCTGCTAGTAATGACATGGCAGGGTCGACGGCACTGCACCTTTAATTGTGCTTGTGTGTCGCTCCTGCCGCGTCATTACTAGCAGACACAGCCGCACAGCGCGCGGCCATGTCTGGGGGAGTGCCGGCAATCAAACACCGTCGGAGCGGAGGTCCTGCACAGATGGGCGGGAGGGGCCCGGACCCGACCGCAAGTGGGCCCCTCTGATGGTCCAGGGCCATGAAGTCTGTGACACGCCGGGGGCCCTGAACTGCCCCATACCCGAGGAGCTGCTGGACAGGACACTGGACCGGGGACAGGTGAGTGAGGCTTCCCCAGTTCCCATATTAAAAATATTAGTAATGGGTCTGTGTGAGTGCATGTATGTGAATGTCAGTGTATATGACTGTGTATATATATTTGTCTGTTTTATCTATGTGTGTGTGCGCGCGCATATGTCTGCGTACCGTGTGTGTGCGCGCGCATATGTCTGCGTACCGTGTGTGTGCGCGCGCATATGTCTGCGTACCGTGTGTGTGTGCGCGCGCATATGTCTGCGTACCGTGTGTGTGCGCGCGCATATGTCTGCGTACCGTGTGTGCGCGTGCATATGTCTGCGTATGTGAAGGATGAGGGGGCAGGCTGGGCCATGTGTAATAAATAAATATATATATATATATATATATATATATATATATATATATATATATATATATATATATATATATATATATATATATATATTTATTTCTCCGCCGTATCTGTGCATCATGAATCATGTATGTGTTAAAAGGGCCCACTGAGACTCTTTCGCCCGGGGCCCAGAAAAACCTGGAGCCGGCCCTGGGGGGAAGGATTGCTGTGGCCGGGGGCCCGTTCTCCTCTCCCGCTACCTGTGTAAGTACATACAAAGGCCGTGCTCCCCGGGGAGACGCCGTGTGTGAGGGGGTCTATATGTACAGTTTGTCAACAAAAAAAATTCTGGCTCCTAAATTTTTTGGCTGGCTCCTAGATTCTGAACAACTTTGTCGACCCCTGCATTAGGGTACATTGACAAGGGATGCAAAGAAAACCTGCGGATTACTGTACCAGTCGTGTGCAATTTTTGTGGTTTGCACATTTTTACGTCAATTTATGTTGCTGCTTTCACCCTTTTCAGTGTGGTGGGGCGAAATCCACTAAATAATCATAAATATTATTATATGGTGCTGTACATGAGAAGGGGTTACATAAAAAATACAGACTGGTACAAAGGGAAGAGGACCCTGCCCTTTCGGGCTTACATTCGACCCCACCATGAATCTGCAGCAAAATCGTCATATGACGCATGCAGGTTTCACTGCAGATGGGGTCCCATAGCAGAAGTATAATGCACATAGCATAGTCCTCCATACAGTATAATGCACGCCTCCATGTGGTATATAATGCACGCCCCTCCCATAGTCCTCCATGCGGTATATAATGTGCGTGCCCCCCCCCCCATAGTCCTCCATGCGGTATATAATGCGCGCCCCCCCCACATAGTCCTCCATGCGGTATATAATGCGCGCCCCCCCCATAGTCCTCCATGCGGTATATAATGCGCGCCCCCCCATAGTCCTCCATGCGGTATATAATGCGCGCGCCCCCCCACATAGTCCTCCATGCGGTATATAATGCGCCCCCCCCCATAGTCCTCCATGCGGTATATAATGCGCGCCCCCCCCCCCATAGTCCTCCATGCGGTATATACACTGTGTTCCAAATTATTATGCAAATAATATTCTTTCAGATTTTCCCAAATTACCTATATGAATTGCAGTCATTGTAATTTTCCAGTCAAATAACTATTAGAGTACAATTGAAAGGTTTTTGTACAAACTGCCTATGATAACAGTATATTTTTAAAAAAATAAAAAACTCAAACTGCGCTCAAAATGCATGTTCCAAATTATTATGCACAGCAGAGTTTTCAACCTTTTCATTTTAATAAAGAACAAAAAAATGGTCATTTTTGAAATTATAAGCATTAGCAGGTTATTACAAACTGAAATCAAACAGTTTTCAACTCAAAACTTTATTCTAGGTGATGTTACATTTGCACATAGGACCCCTTGTTCGAAAGGAGCTTCTGAACTCTCTCGTCCATTGAATTTGTCAGGTTTTGGATGGTTTCTGCTTCAATTGTTTTGCATGAGGACAGAATACCCTCCCAGAGCTGTTGCTTAGATGTGAACTGCCTCCCGCCATCATAGACACTCCTTTTGATGATGCTCCAGAGGTTCTCAATGGGATTGAGGTCAGGGGAGCATGGGTGCCACACCATAAGTTTGTCCCCTTTTATGCCCACAGCAGCCAGAGATGCAGATGTGTTATGTGCAGCATGAGACGGGGCATTATCATGCGTGAAATGATCTCGATGGTCCAGATGGATGGAGTGGAGGATGGCTGGTTGATGGACACCCCATGAAAACATGGCTACGGCGCTAACAAGGAGGAGGTGGAGTAATATTTTGGGCTGGAATCATGGGGAGAGAGATTGTCGGCCCTTTTAGGATCCCTGAAGGGGTAAAGATGAACTCCATAATGTATGTTGAGTTTCTCAAACAGCACTTCCTGCCGTGGTTCAAGAAGAAGAACCGTGTATTCCGCAGCAAGATCATTTCATGCATGATAATGCCCCGTATCATGCTGCACATAACACATCTGCATCTCTGGCTGCTATGGGCATAAAACGGGACAAACTTATGGTGTGAACCCCATTGAGAACCTCTGGAGCATCATCAAAAGGAGTGTCTATGATGGCAGGAGGCAGTTCACATCTGATCAACAGCTCTGGGAGGGTATTCTGTCCTCATGCAAAACAATTGAAGCAGAAACCATCCAAAACCTGACAAATTCAATGGACGAGAGAGTTCAGAAGCTCCTTTCGAACAAGGGGTCCTATGTGCAAATGTAACATCACCTAGAATAAAGTTTTGAGGTGAAAACTGTTTGATTTCAGTTTGTAATAACCTGCTAATACTTATAATTTCAAAAATGACCATTTTTTTGTTCTTTATTAAAATGAAAAGGTTGAAAACTCTGCTGTGCATAATAATTTGGAACATGCATTTTGAGTTTTTTATTTTTTTAAAAATATACTGTTATCATAGGCAGTTTATACAAAAACCTTTCAATTGTACTCTAATAGTTATTTGACTGGAAAATTACAATGACTGCAATTCATATAGGTAATTTGGGAAATCTGAGAAAATATTATTTGCGTAATAATTTGGAACACAGTGTAATGCACGCGCCCCCCCCATAGTCCTCCATGCGGTATATAATGCGCGCCCCCACCATAGTCCTCCATGCGGCATATAATGCGCCACCTCTCCATGCGGTATATAATGCGCGCGCCCCCCCCATAGTCCTCCATGCGGTATATAATGTGCGCACCCCTCCCCCCATAGTCCTCCATGCGGTATATAATGCGACTAGACTTGGATTTTTTGTGAATGTTGGGTCACTATTAGACCCCATTGACGTTCATTAAACATGTTATAACCAAAATGTAAAAAAAAATGTTTGTTTTTTTTTCTTAGAAAACCTCTTTTAATACTTTGTGTAAAACTTCTTTAAAAACATTAACATAGTTCATTCATATACTTGGGAGTGGGGGAGTCTTAGGCTATGTTCACACATCATGTTTTCCTCAGCGTTTTTTATGCAAATTTTCAGCTGCATTTTGCAGTACCAGCAAAGTCCATGTTTTTTTTTTGTTCAGGATTTTATGCTTTGCATGTTTTTTTTTGCAAAATAGAGCATGTCACTTCTTTTCAGCGTTTTTTCACCCATTGGAAATAATGGGTGGTGAAAAAATAAACGTACCAAAAACGCAGGGGTCAAGTTTTCAGCGTTTTTTTTTTTGTGCCTAAACCAGAATGAGATTTTTTTTTTTTCACTGAACTTTATGTACATGCATAACAGAGATAAAAGTAGTGAAAAAAAAAAAAAAAAACGCACCAAAAACAGCAACAAAATTCCTGACCAACCTCTTGGCAAGAGATCAGGTTTTGCTGCAGAAAATGAACGCTGAAAAAACCATGATGTGTGAACATAGCTTTTAAGGCGCCCCAGGTGTAAGGGCTTACATATTAGGTGAAAGTTGTCTGGAGTGGCCAACCATCAGTTGTCTGGGGGCTTCCCGAAAGATGATATTGGGGGGAGAGAAGGATCGGGCATTTGGGATTTTAGTAGCCAAGCCTTTTATTTTCAGGGGAGGTATCTGCTGCAAACTCTTCTGGCAGAGACTTTTTTTCCTGTTGGATTCCCATAAATGTTTACGGGAAGGTCAGGAGAGACTGTGGTCTGCCGACAGTTATCTTATGTGTACGACCGGCTTAAAAAGGTTTTCCACCTTCGGGGGCTCTTTTGTTTAAAAAAAAAAAAAAAAAAAAAAGTGCATGTAATCGGGGCTAAAAAAAATTTTTGCAATTTGAGTTTCATTAAAAAAATGTTTTTTTTTGCAGTTTGCCTTCCATAGCCTCTGTGTTGCACTGTCTGTTTCCGGCTGCAGAATGAGTTAACTGAGAATCCATCAGCGAGCTCCCTATGATGGTCTCACCAGGACTTAGTAACGTTATTCTGTCTTCATCTCAGCTGATTGATGAAAAAGAGTCTGTAAAAGCCAAAATCGGTGCAACATTTTGAATGAGACCCAATTGCAAAAATGATTTTTAGCCCCCAAATACATGCATTTAATAAAAAAAAATTGTCTACAAATATGTACAACCGCTTTAAACATCATAGTGAGATCTATATAGTTTTAGTAAATGGCAGCCATAGCGATCTTGATTGTCTGCAGCTGCCTCTGCTGGGTAAATATTTGCTTAGTAATGGTCTTGGGTGTCTGTGGGATGTGATGAGTGCGGCTCCCTGGGGTTTTACTCATCTCTTGCTTCTCTTGACAGCAGGCAGCGGTGGTTGCCCCGTCCTGAACCATTGCTGTGACTACCAATATCTACTTGAACGTGGAATGTCTCCTGACCTGCCTCCGCTCAGTGCCGCCCCCTGCTGCCCCTGGTGATAGGTAAGCTGCTGTCTTCTCTTCTTTATACTCCATGCACTGCACATGCAACATCCTGCAGTAATATTACAGTGCCTGGCTAGCTTTTTTTTTTTTTTATTGCGTGGCATTGGCATCACCATGGCTTTTTTTTTTAATAATCTTTGAAGTGTTGTGTGAACATGCGCCAAAAAATAAGAAGGTTGTCAAAAAGCAATGCCTGGGCTGAGCATTTTCCTTCTTCAGATTCATCAATAAGTCTGGCACAGCATGGTACTGTGGGCAAAGGTCGGTGCGGTCCCTCATATGGTCCTACTGCCTAGGGCAGTGTCGCAGGGACCCAGCTGCATTAGAGATTGTACTTATAAGCTATTATTGGGCAGCAATTTGGGTAGAAGTTAATCCTATAAGAATTTTATTTGTAATTGTGTAGAAAAACGCGCCAAAAAATGGCTGAATGTGCTCATTGTTACCAAAATCGGCATGGAACTGCAGAAATAACCACATTCACATGTATGGAAAGAAACTTCTGGAACCGGTCTTCCCTACGTGAAGATAAACACCCTTAAAGGGGTCGTCCAAAAATTGCAAGGTATCCCCTATCCATACAGGGGAGTAACGGCCTGGTCTCCGGAGCGTGGTGTTACAATACTGCCGTAGTACTGCTGGAAACCTGTGGCCGAAGGAGCACAAGCAGGAACAGCAAACTGTAGTAGAAGTTCTAGAAGTTAGCAAGGAGATGTAGGAAACAATCCGTAGATGAATTGGAACAGTCTGGGTAAGAATGTTCAGGAGCTGGAGACTGAAACTAGGCTAATAGCTGGCACAATACTCAAGCAATGAGTGAGAGATCCATGCGGCTTTAAGTAGGCACAAACAGGAAACCAGATGGATTCCATAGATTCAGAATCTGCCATCTTGGTAAAGGGCAATTGCAGAACACAACAGCAGCCTCCAGTGATGAGGAGTGAAACTGCAGCACAATATTAAAGTAAACAATAGTGGCCACTCGTGGTCAAACTGTAGAAGGGCAACTGAAACCTGGGGCCTGGTTCTCCGGGGCCAGGTCGTTGTCTATGGCACTGTTGGAAATAGCGGAGCGCTGTAGTCAATGAATGTAGAGGAGGCCGAGTCTCCGCACATCCTCTCCATTCAAGATGCAGCTCTGCAGAGTTCTGTTTCCAGGATTGCTTGGGGTCCCAAAGTTTGGACCCCCAGAGATCAGGGAGTTATCTCCTATTGTATGGTTAGGGGTTAACGTGCAATCATGGGAAAACCCCTTTAAAGGCCACTACTAGTTTAATTGAAGTCAATGGATGAGGGGGGTCAATATTGCCCTTAAAGGGAACCTGTCACGTTGTACTTTCAGTCCGATCTGTGAGTCCAGTGGCCGGTCCTATTAGTGATTGACAGCTATCTCTGCAGGCACAGTCATTCAGGGAAGACTATCAATCACTACTAGACCCGCCCACTGGACTCTTATGTATATAAACACAGATTTTACTGCATAAAATGCAAATTATTCTGAGACTTTTCCCACAAACGCATATATAAATCTGATCAGCTTCTCCGGCTCTATAACATCCTGCCTGTAGATCAGAAACCGTTTTCAATAGTACAGGTCCCTTTAAAACCATTTGCTTTTCGGATCCATATTATATATAACTTTTGCCATGTTGAAGAGGCGCTTCCATAAAGAGTTCTGCCATTTAGCCCTCTGCAATCTCTACTGTGCACACGGCTCATGTAATATCCTGTGCGATGGAGCCTCATAGAGATACACTGAGAAAGCAAAAATAGCGGCCAGTGATAATGGGAGGCAACAGTGATCGGAAATGATATTGATGTGCCCGATAATGCTAGTGAAGGGTTAAAAGAGAAACCTATTCACCGAGCGCTGTTAGACGTTAGAACGTCATGGACGGCAATTCCGTAATGTAACATTGGAATCACCATTTCTTCTTCAGTGGGGTTGTCCAGGTTTAGAAAAACACGGCTGCTTACTTCCTAACACAGCGCCACCCTCCGTCCACAGGTTGTGGGTGGTACTACATCTATGTCCTATTCACTTCAATAGAGAAAAGCAACAACTCCAGATTACTCCATGATGTCATGGGGAACGGAGCTGAAAGGGGTTGTATTAGATCAGAATAACATGACTGCTTAAACCAGCAAAAGGGCCCTGTGGGCAAAAGTATGTCTTAAAATAAGAAGCCCTGATTTTCTTATCTCTCAGACTTGGGAATAGTTTTTTCTAAACTTTGTTTATTTCTTTGTTGTGTTTATGGAAAATATATCCTTTCTGATCATTTATCTCTTCTGACATATGTCTCTTCTGTTTATGTGGTTGCCCCCTAAAGAGTCCCTGTCACTTGCCATAAATATGTAACTTTTCTGCCTAAAATAAATGCCGCTGTTCTCCTGAATCCGGCGATGTTTTTCTTTTGTTTCTGTGCTTCTCTGTTCCTGAGATATGGACTTCTCTTACCTTTACATAAATCTAGTCTTGTTAGCCAAGTGGGCGTTATCCTCTACTGGGAGTTTTCTTCAGGACCACACCCATTTGCTAACAAGAGACTAGCTTTATATACAGGGAATCTTTAGGCCATATCTCCGGAACAGAGAGGCCCAGGAACAAAAGAAAAACATCGCCGGATTCAAGAGAACAGCGGCATTTACACCAGGTAATTTTTTTTTCACAATATTTAGTTTCTTTTAATATGTTTAAAAAAATGATGATTGGTAGACTTGGACTAGTGTGTAGATAGTTTGATGCTAGATTCATAAAATCGTAGAAACATTTTGGATGTTGACTGAAAGAGTAACGACTGCCACTTTAAAAATCTGTCTTCACTGAAGACAGATTTTACCCATGAATTGAAAATTTTTAGAATTACCAGTCCAGGAGGAGAAAGAATTAGTATGTGGAGGGCAAAAAAAAAAGATGGGTCAAGTAAACGATGGGTTCAAACCATTGTTTCTCTATAGATTCCAGTCCCGGTTTTGGATTGAGATATGTTCAATTGGAGAGTTTTTTTTTTTTTTTTTTTTTGTAGGAGATCAAATCTAACATTTTTTTTTCAGGTGTAATATACTTTTGAAGATGGTGTTTTTTTTTTTTTTTTTTTTTTTTTTTTTTTCGGGAAAGAAATTGTTCCAAAACCTCATCCTGTAAGCAGCAAAGTAGATCTTCTATTAAAATGAATAGGAAGTGTTTAATGCTTCCTTTAAAACTCTTTTTATTATTTGTTTAATATGTGGATAATTTAAAACTTCACTTTAAAGTTTTAAAAAAAAAAAAAAAAAAAAACATCCAACAAAAAAACTGTGTGTGAACATATCCTTGCAGTTACTGAGAAGCAGAGCTGTCTGGAAGTGAACCGATTGTTGGGAGCTTCTTTAGCCACCAGTTTCGCTCTCCTCTACTTCTTGGACCGGACAGCCCCGCTCTTTGCTCTAGAATGTGCAATAGATATTTATTGGGTCGTTACCCGTATTTGTTGGACTCTCATAAAAATTCCTAAAGGTTTTTATTGCACCCGTACAATTAGAAAAACTGTGTGAAAGGTGCTTTTCTTTATTGGAGCAGTGTTGTAAGACTAAACCCCACTGTACTTCTCCACCGGCTTACTATGGGTTCATTCCGGAATTAGGAAAACATGGCTGCTTTCTACGGCCTGTGCATGCTATTGAAGCTCTGTTCAATTGAAGTGAACGGGGCTGAGCTGCAATTCCACACGTAATCTGTAGGCAGGGGTGGCGCTGTTTTTGAAGAAGGAACTATGTTTGTTTGTTTTTTTTTTTTTTCTTTCTTTCTTCTGGACAACCCCTTTAATTTTGTGTTGAGTGAATTCAGAATGTAACTATTCTTGGTAATTGCGCTGGTGTCTAGATGGACTATTAGGTTACATGAAGAAGTCCTGCGTTGACACCTGCAGGGGTAGATACCATTATGAAGAAGGATTAGTGGAGTCACAGATTTTGTTCTTTGCTTTGGTGAAAGGTAAAATTCACATTGACATCTACAGCAGATCTCAAACCCTCAGCTCTGGTCATTTTATGTTTCGCAGCTCCCTCAGGCGTTTCTTAAAATGCCATGCACTCTGCTGGTCCTGTAATACGCAGCAGATTTTATGCAAATGAGCATTAGAAAATCTGCCTCATTTTTGCTATGCTATGTGGGAACATAACCTTAGGGTGAGTGTTGGAGAAGTCTTCCCTACTTGGGGGAACTCCTGGCATATACCCCCAGAGGAAGGCTGCAACGTATCCCACTACATAGGCATAGGTGGTATGCGCTTTATATAAAACTCCAGTTGGGAACCATTCATGTGTGGGCACCAGAAGCATAATGGGAAGGGTAACCCAACCCCCACCTCACCCACTTTCGCTCAGCGGGAAGGCGCATTGTTCAAGAGCAGAACTAGAGTTGGCTGAAGCCACGCTTTTTTTTACCAGGATGGCAGAGGAGTGCACAAGAGCCTCTAAAGAAACCTCATGGAAGGTCCTCCTCTCTATGGCCACCGATTTATATAAGACCACTTCCGTACAGGAACTCCCTGAAGTATCCGGATATCACATGCCATACAGACGGGTGCCCATCACCCATTGGCATTTATGCTGTAATTGGAAATGGGGAAACTATTTCAGATTGATGCTTAATATTTGAGAATATGTGGGCCTTTTTCTTTGTTCTGATTTATCAAGCCCATTTTTTAAGTGCCCTTAATTAAATGAAAGCTGTAACCGGATTGGTTATTGTACCACCACTTTTAGTATCTTGAAGGGGCTGTCCACTCCTGGACATCCTCTTATTAATTGACCCAGAGTTATAAAAAAATAAATAAATAAATAAAAAATTTACAATTTCCTGCCAGACTGGTGCGGCTCCTATACTCTCAACCTTGTGTTCTCCCCAGTCTCCTGACATAAACAATGTCAGGTAACTACTGCAGCCAATGATTGGCTGCAGTTAAATGATCACTGGGGACAGAGGGCTGAGAGTGGAGCAGTGCCATTGCTGGAGGAAAGTACTTTATTTTTTGTTTTTTACTTTGAGTAGCAAATTATATAGGAAAACCAAAGCGAAAAACAAAATAAGCATGTACTCTGCTGTAAGTAAATAGTAATAGTGCATATAAATAACGAAGGGTACTTATTAAACACTGTTTTTGTAAAAATAATAAAAAAAAAAATTAAAAAAATGTCAAATTCATCCCACCATGACAAGGTGTACCCAATCGGGACGGTCCTACTCTCTAGTATTAAACCTCACCATGTGTCAACCGACTTCAATGTAGATCGGGGTCCAACTGTTCAGACACCTGCCTCTATATAAATGAAATGCCTATCTCAAAAAAGGGGCCACATGGTGTTGTGCAAAGTACTAGAAATTACAGTAAAACTAAAGAAATGAGCCGGAGCGTAAGATGGTTTTAGAGGGTGAATCCTTGTATAGACGCTGATATGGAGCTATAGTGATAACTTTCAGCTATGCAGCAGACAACTTATTTTGTGTCTTGTGGCCCTTTGTCAGGATGTCTGGTAATGTCATTCTTCATGTGTAAGACATCAGTACAGACAATGGGAGCTTTCTGGGCACATGACCCGGAGCCATACCTCCTTGTTACGTATGTGTCTGCATCCTGCGTGGTATCTGCTATGTCAGGGACTAAGGATACAATGGTGCATAGCAACCTTTCTCTTTTTTTTTTTTTTTTTTGCATGTTTAAAGGGGGTGTTCCCTTTCAAAAAAGTTTTTCTTGTAAGCTCTGCTGGTACAAAAAAAGTGCTTTAAGCACCATCCCCTGGTCTAATGCGGAGTCTCTGCCTCAGTCTGTTTGTCTGCAGCACTGACATCGGATTGGCAGCACTGCAGTCAATCACTTAGCTTAACATCTTGTGCTGTCTACACTGGCTGCAGCGTGGTCAATGTGAAGTCAATGCTGCGGACAAACAGTGACCGGGGCAGCAATAGAAGCTCCGTGCTGGACCCAGGGAGGATGAGTAAAGCACAGTTTTGTTTTTTTTTTTGTTTTGTTTTTTTTCTAATTCTACCAAGTTTCTTTCTATAAGCTCTATCTAAAGAGAACAACGCCTTTAAAAAGTCTACTATATTGCAGAATATGAACAGGGGTCTTGTATCTGTTTTTGCTGAAAGTTTTGCAAGCTGGACCTTTAAAGGGGCTTGAAGCATTACTGGCGAGTGTGGGAGATAGGGGTGAAAATTTGAAGGTATGCTTTCACATTAACCGGTATTTTCTGCATATTGACTTTATTTAATTTCTTCAGTAGTAAAGAAATGATTCAGATACAAGGCTGCGTTCACACTACAAGTGTGTGTCTAAGTGCTATCACCAAGTGCTATTGGGTGCATGGAGGATGTAGAGACAGATGAATAGGAGGAAGCAGATTCTGAGGACAATTTAGAAAGCGGGAACAGGGGAGATTAGATTAGTGAATTGAGATGATGGGCTTGCTTTAAAGAGATGTTACTCTTTTTTTTTTTTTTTTTTTTTTTAAAGCCCTTTTAAAATTGTGGGGGCTACATATCAGTTGTATCATCCGGGGCATTCCAGAAAACTGGCGCAGCACGAGTGAAGTCTTGGAGACAGAGGTGCGAGGTTTGGATTATGGAGGATGTTAGTCTTGGATCAGTTGCAGAATGGAGGACACGGGTAGGGGGAGAGACTGACAGATGAGGGAGGAGATGTAGGGCAGTGCAGAAGACTGGAGCGAGAAGCTTATTTTGTATTCCGTAACGAATGGGTAACCAGTGCAATGACTGGCAGAAGGTGGAGGCATCGGTGTAGCAGCTGGACAGAAATATGACCCTGGCTGCCGCATTCAGGATGGATTGCAGAGGAGAACATTTAAGAGGGAGACCAATCAGAGCGTATTCCAGACGAGAATGAATAAGAGCGATAGTAACTTTTTTTCAGTTTTAAAGGTGAGAAAAGGAGATGAAGATGTTACCTGCATCTTAAAAACGTGAGTGAGCAATTGGATTTAGGGAGTAAGGCCACGTTCAGTATTTGGTCAGTATTTTCCATCAGTATTTGTAAGCCAAAACCAGGAGAGGAACAATCAGAGGGAAAGTATAATAGAAACACGTCACCACTTCTGTATTTTTCACCCACTCCTAGTTTGTGCTTACAAATACTGATGGAAAATACTGACCAAATACTGAACGTGTGAACGTGGCCTTAAAGAGAGTTTTGTGTCCGATATGACCTCAGGACAGTGAGCGTGTTGCTGTGGACTTATGGAAGGTAGTATACGTTTTTTCAATATTAGAGGTCAGGGGGTGAGTTGTGTAACTGTGGGGTGCATTTACATTCATTGGGACTATATATACTCTGTGTGTACATCGGTGCGCGAAGAGCTTAATATACATATCACTATATTTCACCGGGAAGTGACGCCAATGACCACAATTGGCCGATCGCTGCGGTACAGAAATTAACTTCCTCCTGTGATTCCTTTCCTAGGCTCTGTCGCTTTGTGAACACGTTCAGCGTCTGCAATAAGAAGTCCCCCATTGCATGTGTGAACATAGTCATAGACCCTCACTTGCTCAACAAGGCCAAAAGTGACTTTATTTTTTTTTGTGACCTGTTGTAGCGTTTGGCTGACATGAGATGCAGTGGCTTTCACTGGCCTTCTACTCAGCGCCGTCTCCTCGTATGATCATTTGGCTATCTAGCACATTTGCATATATTTGCATGGTGAAATTCTGCTAATGAGGCACCAAAGGGAACGGGCAGGTGCTGGGGTAATTTGTTGTCCTGGTTATCTGCCACATTAATCAGCCAGCAGGATGTCCCTCTGGTTTCTCACTGTTTTCTCAGTTCTCTCTCTGTGGTTATCTACCTCGCAACCTTTGATCTGTTGGAGGGTATAATAAGGAGCTGGACAAAATAAAAAAATTATATATATTTTAATATTATTATGATTGTTATTTTTATTAAACAAGCTAGCAAAACCAATGCCCGACTGGGTAGCCACATATAGACCTACATAATATAAACATCCCCCAACAGAGTATCTCCATATATATATTTTATTTATTTTTTACAAATTGAAGCTGATGTTTTGTACCATGTATCTTGGGAACCTCCAGCAAAAAAAACTAAAAAAATAAATAAATCTGTATTAATAATTTTGCATCTGTTAGCCTCTTTCACTATTCAGTAAAGGCAAGGCAGTTACGACTTTGTTATAATCAGAAGGCAGGACACTGGTGTGAACATACCCTTAGTGTTATTAGGACATCTAATCAGGATTTGATCACGAGGGGCCTTGAGTTTTGTAATGCTGCAGCCAAAAAAATACATTAAATTTAACCAGATTCTGCAAAAATCGTTTAGGCTGTGTGCCCACGATGCGTTTTTTAAGCGTTTCCACAGCGGCAATTCCGCTGCAGAAACACTTAAAAAACACTTGGTAGAAGGCCTGCCATGTTCCCCAATGATAATCCGCATGTGCTGTGCACATTCTGCGGAAATTTCCGCTGCGGATTATCATTGCGGAAAAATCCGCAGCATTACCAATTATTTTGCGGAAGCGCTGCGTTTTCGCCGCCATTGACTTGCATTGGACCTCATGTAATCCGCATCACTGGATCTGTACATGCGGATTACATGCGTTTCAATGTGCGGATGGTACCCGGGTGTGGAGAAGAGGAGACTCTCCTCCAGACCTGGGTACCATAGAACCTGTAAAAAAAAAAAAGAATAAAATAAAAAATAAATATTATACTTACCTTCTGATGGCCCCCGGTGTTGTTATCTCGGCTTGCCGGCAGCTCGCGGTGGACTCAAGGACCTGCGCTGACGTCGGCAGGTCCTATAATCTACAGTGAGCTGCCGGCAGCCAGGACGGATCTGGTTGCTTGGATTTATATAGTGTGACCAAGATGTCAAGCAGTTTCCAAGTGATGCTAAAATCGCTTGGAAAGCGCTTGTCAACCCGCATGCGGAAATGCATGTGAAGAACGCTTCACATCCGCTTGTCCCTGGCAGGAAAAATGCATGTACGATCCGCATGCATTTTTTCTGCCAGGGAGATGCAGAAACGCTCAGGAAAAATCCGGAGAATTTCTGCATCGTGGGCACATAGCCTTAAAAAGATCGCGTGGGAGCTTATTTTATTTTTATTTTGCCTTAAATGCATGCATCAGGGGCTAAAAATAATTTTTGCATTTGGGTTTCATTAAAAATTTTGCAAAATTTTAATTCTATAGCTGACATTTTGTACTGTCTATTGCTGGCTGCAAAATGAGTTAACTGAGTATCCAGCAGTGAGCGTGTTCTGACAGTCTTATGGGAGAGTTTGTAGACTTTTTTTTTTTGTTTTTTGGGGGGGTGACCACAGGCCACGTCAAAGTTGGTTGTGTCAGGAAACGGAGCAAATAAAAGTCAACGGTTTAACATTTTTAATGAAACCCAATTACAAACCCAAATATATGCATTTTTACTTTTTTTAAGTCATTAAGGGTAGGCAGTCTCCTTTACCCACCAACCAGGTTTAAGAAAAGAGCTATTATTTATGCCAAGTGTCGCTTCCGTATATACCAGGCTAGTATGCAATAGTTTTTATCACTGCATAGAAGGAATAGTACAGTAGGTTATGCTATTCCCTTCAGAAGTACATAGTGTTTAAAGAAAGCAAAACACACATAATGGGTTAAATTTTTATATTTTTTTTTTATTATTGGGTTCTGCATGAACATTATACCTTCAGGCTGCCGTATACATTGGGAAAAGCGGGAGGGAACGTTGCACAGATCTGTACGCAATTTTTTTGCGGTTTCTTCGTAAACGTATTTTATTTTATGAAGTAATCTAAAAGTGTTCTATAAAAAAACAAACACAAGTAAAAAAAAAGAAAAAATAAACCTGAGAGCAGACACCACATAAAAATAAGGTCTTTAATGCAGGAGTGTCAGATTCGGGAGATGACTTTCTCCTAAGTCATGTGCCTCGGCTGTCTCTTCATGGGCTACAGCATAATACTATAGCTGCACATAATCCGAGCCAGTCTTCGGCGATGGACAACATAAAGGGCTTCTTCCCAAGAAAGCTTTAGTCACGTGGCGGCATTGTTGATTACTATGTGAAGGATAGCTGATGGGATTAAGTGCCTGTCATGAAAGCCCGTGTTACTTCTGGCCATACGGGAGGAGACCGTGTGACGTGTGGTCACCGGCTCTTCTGGCCGGTTTCTCTGATATGTAAGCGATCTTCTGGGACACCGTACGACAGTCTGTCCGCAGCGTGATGATCCTTCTACAGCCCGGTGGATCCTAGATGTTTTGCACAGCAGAAAGATAGCGAAATGTTCAACTTAAGCCTTGGAAATTTAGGAGGTAAAAACTCACTGTAATCGATCTTCAGCAACATAAGAGTTGTAGTGCCAATGCCAGTAAGATTTCATAAAGCCTGTGTAAATTTGTTGTGTCGTAGAATGTATATTGTGTATAAGTTATGTAGAACTTGTTAAAAAAAACAAAAAAAACTACTTAAAATAGTTGAATTTGGGGTGGGGTGTTTCTTTAAAAAATTTTTGTTATCCAGCTTTGAGTCATTGTCGTCGTGTGCTGATTTATCTTGGATAACATTTAGGTGTTAATAAGATAATGCAATCGTTTCCTTTACTATCTTGGAGATTGTTAGAATGTTAGTAGCGAAAACCAGAGTTTTGACTTAGAGAGTTGGACTTTGTTCACAAGTTGCATTTTTGCTTCGTTTTTTTTTTTTTTTCTACAGGCGAAGAGAAAAATGAAAGTGAGTAAGAAGAGTTGGCATTAAAGAAGCTGCTTATATAAAGCGTTTTTTTTTGCTGCAGATCATGTCGTTTGTCTACAGTGCATGTATAATTAGTTTTATTCACCAAAAAAGCAGCAAAAACGTTTTTTTTTTGCAGCATTTTTTTCACCTTTTCATTGTTTTCTATTTTGGGAAAAAAAACGCTGCAGGAAAAAAACTAAGCTTGTTTACACTCTGCGTTTTTTGCCACGTGGTTGTAAAAAAAAAAAAAAGTTATAGTGCCAGCAAAATGAATGAGATTTCTGAAATCTGCAGCTTATTTTTTCCTTGCAGATTTGAACTTTTAAAGCTTTTTTTTTTTTAAATTCATTTAAATCTGCAGCGTGCCAGTTGTTTCAGCATTTTATGCAGCGTTTTTCACTCGAATGAATGGGAAAAATGCGCTTATTTTAAACAGCATTTTTGGTACAGAAAAATCTGTTAATACTTAATGTTTGCACATACCCTAATGGCTTGTTCACATGTTGAGTAGTTGCATAGTACTTTGGGCGATTTTGGAAAAAAAAAAAATTGCAAAAATGCCCCATGTGAACACTCCCTAAGAAATGTGTGAAAATCTTTATTGATATTAGTTCCGGAGCGGTGGTTAATTTACAATTTGAATTGTTAGTTTTAACGTCCGGCACAGAGGCGTGTTTTTTTTTGTTTTTTTTTCTTCTACCCTGTGCTTCCATAGTACAAGAGTCTACTTTTCTCTCATCTTCTTTAATGAATATTAATGATCTGTAACCAGTCATCTGATCGGATTGTGAGTGTGTGGACTTTGTAGAGGAAAGTGACTTTTTGGGCAAGTAAGAGTGTATGAGAAAATATATGTAGACATTGACCTGCAGATACCTAATCGAGGCTCCTCGCATGTGAGAATATGGATGAATAATCTGAATATTGCAGTTGTCGTTTTTGTTTTTATCTATTAACTGTTTTACCTTTTTTTGATGCTGCTGCTGATACGCAAGAGATAAAAATTTGAAAAAATGCCCATATGTGATCTGTGCACACACACAATGTGTATTCCACCCTTTTTAGGGATAATTTTTGCCTAAAAATTATTTTTGTATTTGAGTTTCATTAAAGGGAACCAGTCAGCAAGACTTTTGTACCGTACCAAACACCTCTATTAGATCACTGTAATTCAGATTAAATCTTTTCACTTCTTTAACTATCCTTCCCGTCATTCAAAAGTAATCCGTTAACCAATGTGTGCAATAAGGCGCAAATTCAGGAGGCTTGGCCCTACACAGAGCGCTCTCCCGCATTTGAACCCCCTCGGTCAGGCGTACTGTCACTCCCCACTCTCGTCGTCTTCTAAGAGGGGGTGGCGCATATGCATAGTTCTGGTCTTCCTGATTCATCAGGAATTAAAATGTTTATCCCAAAACATTTTTTTTAACCTTGAGCCTAAAGGCCCCGTCACACTAAGCGACGCTACAGCGATCCCGACAACGATACGACCTGTCAGGGATCGTTGCTGCATCGCTATGTGGTCGCTGATGAGATGTCAAACAGTCAGATCTTCCCAACGATGCGACGACCCGTAACGATCTGTATAACGATGCACGCCTATGTGTTTCTGTGTCTGAGTCGCCAACGAGGTCGTTGGTAAGGTGTCAAACACACCGATGCATGCTACCCAGCGGGGCCTCAACGATCAAAGAAATGTCCAGACCATTCCGACACGACCAGCGATCTCACAGCAGGGTCCTAAGTGTCAAATGTAGCGAGATCGCTACTGAGGTCGCTGTTGCTTCACAAAACTTGTGACTCAGCAGCGATCTCGCTAGCGATCTCGCTTAGTGTGACAGGGCCTTAAGAGCTAACAAGCAGGTAGGTGCTATCTGCCTCCCTGTTGTGCCCCGGCTCCGATCCCTGCCAACACATAGTGGTCACAGACAGCTCCTGACGGCGATTCAGCAGCTTCCACTAACGTCCCATCTATTAGCAGCTTCTTTTTTGCTCTGTTTGTGGGGTCTGCTTCCACAACATACTGCTGCCAACATACTGATTGATAGCCTGCTCCCCACTGCCTAGCTGCAGGGAGCCGGCGGTCATTCAGCATGATGTTAACAGAGCGGCCCAGAACTGCTGCTCTGACGTGGAACCGCTGATGGAGCGGTAAATGACAATGGTGGGTAGAATTATGCCTGATAGTTTAACAGGGCTGTGGAGTCGGTAAGCCAAACCTCCGACTCCTCAATTTCCACGACTCTGACTCTCTCATACATGGCTGATGGTTAAGTGATAAATTTACTGTAGCACAGATTCATCTCAGCTAAAAGTCTAGACCCTTAGATCAGGAATAGGACAGACATTTATAGGACATTTCATAACTTTCCTAAATTCTTAAAATTCTTATGAAAAATAATCCCCACAAACTGCATTGTACTACTGTACCCAATTTATTATATATTTTAGGAGTCGGTCCATTTTATACCGACTCTACCAAAATGGGCTCCGACTCTGACTCCACAGCCCTGGTTTTTAAGCCCATAGTAAAAAAATAAAAAAAAAAAAAAAATAAAAAATAGTGACCTAACAGATGTGTTTTGGTTTATGGTACAAAAACTTGCAGACAGGTTTCCTTTTAAAAACATTTGCGGTTTGCCTCAGTGAGCTCGTCCTGATGGTCCAATAGGGTCAGTACATTTTAAGTGATCCAAATCTGAAATGTATATATATTTACATATATGATCTCTTAGGATATTTATTTTCTTTGGTGTTTTTTGAAATGCTGCTTTAGTGAATTAAAAAAAAAGAAAAAAAGTTTTGTTCTTAATTAGTTAATGTTTTACAGATTTCTAACGTTTTAAAAAAAAAAAACAACGGAATTTTGAGCTTGTATGACATAACATTTGTGATCATATCTCGGGCTAGAATTTAAGATCAAGGGATGGGAGAGGCATCATTTTGTTCGGAATGGTACAGGCTTTAATTTGATATGTCACAAGATTGTTTGTTTTTGAGGAATCAAATTCTAAATTTTGATGCACAATTTTGGTAAAAATATACGTTTATAAATTGAAAAAAAAAAAATGCACATATGTTGTGTTCTTGGTTACATTTGTACAGGGGTTCAAGTTGGGATCTCCGTAGGATCATATTTCAAAGCGTGATTTTCTAAATGCAGTCTCATCCTAATCATACATCTTTAATGCCAAATTAAAAAGAATCAATATTTTAACACCTTTTTAAATATACATGTAGTAATTTTTTTTATTACGTCACTAGACATGTCCTTTTTTTAAAAAGAATAGTACAGTAGTTATCTCATCCAACTATAAAATAAAACAATATGGACTAGTCTTAAACAATTAATAGTACCTTAAGTCTTTACCCTGAGCTTTTGTCATCAATTTGCCCCTTCTACTGGGTGAATTGTAATCTTGCCCACAATATCTTAGTAACAATGGCTTTTTCCTTGTGTCAGAGTATGTCCTGCTGTTATGGGGTTAATATCAGACTTTTTGGATACTTTTATAATGTCTGGTTTTCCTGGACACACAACAGATGGTGATGGACCAGAAAAAAGGTGAAAAAAAAAAAATCACTTCTTCATGATCATAATATTTGGAGAGTCCATTAGCCACCAGTGCCCATCATACTCACAGGTCACATAACCAGTTATGTCATCCATTGCCAATCTTGTGCCACATTCAATCAGTTCATGGACTTCACTGTCGTTGCTGAATGAAAAAATCCTTGTTTTTATTTCTGTTTCACTACATGGAATGTGTGGTGTTGCCGAGTCTCTTTGATGGGTTTCTGGTTCCAAAAACTGATGTTTTAACAAACTCTCCTCTCCTTCCTAGTCCTGGTTTGTACAGTACATGAACTGGACGTTAGCAATATTTTTCTCACTCCAGTCGAAAAGTTTGGGTGTTAAGATTTGGTGTGAATTCGGCCTATGGAGACTTGCTCGAGCTGCAAGGTGTTTCACGGTGCCTCCTAAACCTTTAGCTCCATTCAGCTTACTCTCCAACATCTTTCTTGTGATGGCAGACATTTTAAAGTTTTTCCTATTCTTATACTGTGCAGAAGAGCCATCCGAGAAGTAGTAGACCTTGCTCAAACTTGGTACGATGTCAGTTTTTATCACTGGAATCAATTTTTTTTGGAACAAAGCACTCGGATATCATAACTACACTTTTGTATTTTATGTATGACTGAATGTAAGCAGAGCCGCCTGATTTAGTATTCAGCTAAGCAGACAACAGACTGCCCGAGGGAGACCTTGCCCGAGGGAGACCTTGCCCGCGGACCTGTCCCTGAAACAAGCATCACTGATGACCCTTGATTTCAGGGCGGCAAAGAAAGCAAGGGGAGTGTTGGGATGTCCCAGCCCCCTCCCCTTCGATGACTCTTAGTTTCAGGGCGGAAAGGGGAGTGACAGCAGTTTATGCCAGCAGATGACTATTTGTTTGGGGATTCGCAAACGAATCGTCATAGGAAGGGGGTAATATAAACAGAACCCTAAGTTGCTGTACAGAGTGAATGGTAGGGAATTTTACCATGACTTTAAAAACTAATAACTTTTGTAATTCAAGACTTATTAATTGAAATTTACTTTTGGGTTTCGGACTAACCCTTTATAGAACGTTTTTGTGACCAGCTGATATTCCTTAAAGTCTTCTGCACTTTTAAGCTATGTTCACACCATGGTTTTTTTTTTTTTGCGGCACAAAACTGCTGCAAAACCTGATCTTCAAGGGCATTTTGTTCAGGATTTTTTTTGCAGTTTTGGTGCGTTTTTTCAGGTTTTTTTTTCACTGTCCTTCTGTGTTTTTTTTATGCATGTACATTAGTTCTGTGAAAAAAAAAAAAAAATCCGTTCTAAACGCTGATACTAATTTTTATGCGTTTTTTTGCAAAGTAGTGCAGTGCGCAGGCGCCAGGTAAGGTCACAGAGAGCCGGTGCACTTACAGTACTTTACTCTACCTTCGTCAGGGCGGAGAAGTACGCCTGCACAGGAGCTCAATGCTGGGGAGACTGTGGATGACGTAGGGATGTGTCATCCACACGAAGGAGAGAGTCACCGGACTAGGACCAGCCACGCCCATCGGTCCGGATCCCCCCTTCCCCAGGTGAGTATAATAAAATCTTTTTCTTGTCTTGCAGGTCAGATTGGGGGCTTATATACAGCATTATAGAATGCTGTATATCACGGCTGAAAGGTGGTGGCTGTATCTCATGTCAGCCAAACCTGGTGACAGGTTCCCTTTAAATACATGCATTTAAAGTGAAACAGTCACCCCCTGGGATGCTTTTAAGCTATTACTATGGGCATACAGTTAATGGAATGGTTAAACTAGCCTTACCTGTATGCCTCATAGCTGTGGTCTAGTTGGTGAGAAATACACTTTTAATCTTTTATGGTAATGATAACTTCCAGGCTCCGGGTCATGCGGTGCCTGTATGAAATCTCTGCCTCCAGTCTTCATTATCATACCATCCTCCTCCCATGCACGTCACACTGCCCTGTAATCTGCAGTTGCGGCGCCCCGCACTCACGTGGTTATGGGTACCTTATCTGCCCTTCTATGGACAGTGTCTTCATCCTTCTTCTGCGCAGGCGCCGGCGAGTCACTGCGCAGTGAAGAAATCATGAACATAAAAGATTTCTCAACAACTAGACCGCAGCTATGAGGCATGCAGGTAAGACTAGTTTAACCACGATTACCTGTAGGCCCATGGTAATAGCTTAAAAGCGTCTCGGGGTGGGGGGGACATTAGATTCCCTTTAAAAAAAAAAAAAAAAAGTGCCTGCAGAGGTAGACAGCCCATTTTTTAACTTTTTGACTAATATTTGCCAAAAATGGTATTAATACCGGGAAAAAAAAAAGTAAAAAACGGGTGTGACAGCAAATAAAACCATTTCTTTTCAATGAAAAATGGTATCAATATGGATAAATATTGCACCAATCTAAATGAGCCCTATGGCGGAGATCAGATTGCACTTTTCCCGTTGCAATTTTTCTTTAATGCAGTGGAAAAAAAATGTACCATTCAGATCTTCATTACAAATACGGTTTTGAGTGTTCTTCATTCACATTTTCATGTTAGAGATTGCATTATTAATAATTATATTATTTATATATTTTTTTAAAGGATTTTTAAAGTTCTTTCCATTCTGCTTTTGGTTTTATGTTTTTTATGTTTTCCATAAAATCAGTTCCAGGGGATATATGGGGATGACCAAAATCATGCCGACGACCTATCCCTGATCCTTCAGTTCTAACTTTCTTCTCCTTGGTGAAGTTTGGAAGTGATGTGATTGATGGTGGCAGTAGACCGGGGTCTCCTGTTGACTAGACAGAATGCTTGTATACATGTTGTACGATGTTCTTCTTAGGCCTTGTATACACTATTATATATTCTTTGTTCTTCGCCTTGCAGAAATTCGTGTAGTAAAAGCTTGGATCAAGGTCTGCTCATTAGGCTAGATCCCTAAGTTGGAGATAAGAGGATCATGACAGAAGCTGGATATTGTAACAAGCTGCTCTAAGTGTTAGACTGTCTCGGCTTCTTCGTGTGATCTTTTGAGGTGACATTTCATACTCCCTGACTAAGGTCCTGTGCTTGTGGCAGAGGTAGGTGCTGACCATGGTCTTGTTCGGCCACCTCCATTGGGAGTTACTGCATTATGTATGGAAGCACCTGTCATCTGAGATGTTGCCCGAATCGAACACCGGCTGAGTTATTGCATCTGTGTATGTTCTATTCTGAAATGCTCACGGGTTTCAGAGAAATCACTGGGAACTGAGAGTCTCAGATGACTAGTCTGAGGCGGCTTCTCCCCTCTGTTCCCCTTTGCTTTTTGTGTGTGTGTGTGTGTGTGTGTGTGTGTGTGTGTGTGTGTGTGTGTGTGTGTGTGTGTGTGTACAAGGAGAGACCTACCAGTCAAGGTAATCGGTGAGCGGGAAAAAGACCTACCTCTTGGACTAGTCATCTGAGACACCGGACCCCGGCAGCTTCTCAAAGTGTGTTTTCTTTGAAACGCGGCAGCATTTCTGGATAAAAGTGTCCGATTCATGGTTCGGGCAGCATTTATCAGATGGCAGGTTACCTTTTAACTATACACCTCTTGATGTGAGAAATATTGACAGCTTTAACCCCTTTCTGACGTCGGTCGTAATAATACGTATCTGCGCCCTGGGCCATTTTGGACCAGATACATATTATTACGTCCCGGCGATTGCACCAGCACAGAGGCTGTGCTGGCGCGATCGCCACCGGGTGTCAGTACCGGGTGTCAGCTGTGAGAATCATCTATGTGCCAGGAGCAATGCCGCACCGCTCCCAACACATTAACCCCCGAAATGCTGTGATCTAAGTCATTCCGAGAGGAACGGGAGGTAAGCGCGCGCCTCTTACCTTGTTTCCGGGGTCCCACGCTGTGTCTGTTGGGACCCGGTCATTGCCATGGTGACCCGATGTTGTCATGACAGCATCCGGGTCACCAGGCAACAGGAAGTTACTTTAATCGTGAACTGCGCATGATCAAAGTAACTTGTGCCTGTGCAGCGCTGACAGGCTGCATAGCATAGAGATGCTGCTGCTGCATCCCCTATGCTGTACAAGCGATCAGCCTGCAAAAAATGAAAGTCCTATAGTGGGACAAAGCGTAAAAGTAAATAAAAAGTCAGTGAAAAAAATATAAAAAAAAGAGAGAAAATTGTAAAAATATTAAAAAAAATACTAAAAAAATAAATATTGTACCCATAAATAAATATTATGAAAACAATAAAAGTACACATTTTTGTATCGCCTTGTTCATAAGGATCTGACCTATAAAACTGTCTCACTAATTAACCCCTTTAGAGAACACGGTAAAAAAAAGAAATAAACCATCGTTTTTTGCTTCGTGTTTTTTTATTATCATACCACCAGACAAAACATGGAATAAAACGCAATCAAAAAGACAAATGTAAATTAAAATGGTCCCCCAAAAAACAAGTCGCCATACAGCTCCATCAGCCGAAAAATAAGTTATAGCTCTCAGAATAAAGCGATCAAAAAATGTCATTTTCCCGAAAATATCAATAAAAACGCCAACTTGTCCCGCAAAAAAACAAGCCGTCACATGACTGTCGCCCGAAATATGGAAAAATGATTGCAAAAACTAGTCTTTGCAACAAAAAAAAGCGTCGTTTAGTGTGTGACAGCTGCCAAACCTAAAAACCTGATATGAATCTGGTATCGCTGTAATTGCACCGACCCGAAGAATAAAGTCGACTAAACACTTATACCGCACGAGGAACGGCGAAAAAAATAAACGCTAGTGTTGGGGTTTTTCAAAAGTAAAGAGAAAAAAAAAATGATGAAGATGCGGCCACCAGTGTTGAGCGCAAGTGCTCGCTACTTGAGTTTGCATCGGGTGCTCAGGTTTGCACCGAGTATCCTAGTATCCTGGGTGCTGGAGTGACATGCTCGAGTCTCTGCCCCATATGTTTTGCGGCTGTTATACAGCAAAAAAAACTTAGTGGGGATTGCCTGCCTTGCACGAGCGATCCCTGCATGTTTTTTTTTGGGGGTGTCTAACAACCGTGTAACACGCGGGGCCTCAAGCATGTCGCTCGAGCACCCGCGATACATGGTGCATACCTGAGTACCCAATGCAAACTCAAGTAGCGAGCACTTGCGCTCAAGACTAATGAGAACTTATTCAATATGATGACCTAATGTTATCAAATTCTGTGTCGTTCATTATACCCCTTGATAAAATCCTTGAGGACTCTAGTTTCCAATGTTTATGCGCATCAGGGGCTCTCCAAACGTGACATGGCGTCCACTCTTTATTCCAGCCAATTTTGCGTTCAAAAAGTCACACAGTGCTCCTTCTCTTCTGAACTCTGCCGTGCACCCAAACACTGTATTTTCCCCACGTATGGGGTATCTGCTTTTTCAGGAGAAATTGCACAACAAATTGCATGGGGCAATTTTTCCTGTTACCTTTATGAAAATGCAAAATTGGGGGCTGAAAAACATTTTTGTGGGAAAAATGTGAAAATTTTATTTTTACTGCTCAATGTTCTAAACTTCTGTGACGCACCTGGGGGTTCAAGGTGCTCACCACACATCTAGATAAGTTCCCTGAGGGGTCTAGTTTCCAAAATGGTGTCACTTGTTGGGGGTTTCCACTGTTGAGGAACATCAGGGGCTCCCCAAATGCAACATGGCGTCCGCTAATTATTCAAGCAAATTTTACATTCAAAAAGTCAAATGGTGCTCCTTCCCTTCCGAGCCCTGCCGTGCACCCAAACAGTGGTTTTCCTCACATATAGTGTATCGGCGTGCTCAGGAGAAATGGCACAACAAATTTTGGGGTCCATTTTTTCCTGTTACCGTTGCGAAAATAAAAAAAAATTGCGTCTTAACATTTTTGTGAAAAGTTAAATGTTCATTTTTTTTTCTTTCATATTCCAAAAATTCCTGTGAAGCATCTGGAGGGTTAATAAAGTTCTTGAAAATTGGTTTTGAGCACCTTGAGGGGTGCAGTTTTTAGAATGGTGTCACTTTGGGGTATTTTCTGTCATAAAGGCCCTTCAAAGTCACTTCAAATGTGATGTGGTCCCAAAAAAAAAAAATAAATAAAAATTTGTTGGAAAAATGAGATCACTGGTCAACTTTAAACCCTTATAACTTCCTAACAAAAAAATTTTGGTTCCAAAATTGTGCTGATGCAAAGTAGACATGTGGTAAATGTTATTTATTAACTATTTTGTGCGACATAACTCTGATTTAAGGGCATGAAAATTAAAATTTTCACCAAATTTACGAATTTTTTCACTAATAAATGCAAGTCATATCGAAGAAATTTTACCACTATCATGAAGTAGAATGTCATGAAAAAAACAATCTCCGAATCAGTGGGATCCGTTGAAGCGTTCTAGAGTTATTACTTCATAAAGCGTCAGTGGTCAGAATTGTAAAAATTGGCTTGGTCATTAATGTGCAAACCACTTTTGGGGGTAAAGGGGTTAATCATAATCATTTGGGTTTGGTGTCAGCTTTTTTTTCATTATTATTCGTCTTAAACTATGCAACAATACTATACCGAAAGACTAGCCCTCCACCCCCTTCCCCGCCGCTCCAATTCTCCCCTTACATGAAGACCATAAGAGTCGGTTCTGGAGTGGCTTTGGTCTGTAGGAGACCTTACGGTTGGCCTATTCTGCTACGCTACAAGTTTCCAATACCCCCCGATCTTGATTCATCCTAATACCCTCTTTGGCTGCGTGTACTTTATTTTCATTGGTTAGTAAGTTGTTGCCAGATACTTCCAGCAGTCTCTTGACAACAAATTATCAGGCATGTTGAAAATTAAGATGCCCAATCTATCTTCGTCCCGCCCAACTTGTGCCTCACATTAACTGGTCTGCTGATCCTGCCAAAATCTGCGTGTTTGGTCAACATTCATCTAATGTAAATGGGCACCTTGGTCACGAATTAGATGGGAATTGTGATTGCAGATTGTTTTTCATGAAAACCTCAGGCATGTATGTTTAAAGGAGTTGTCCTCCGTGGCATTGACTGTGCATGCCAAAATCTTATGCAGGCACCACCATTGCCGGCGGGGATACACACTAACTGCGACAATGAGGTTTTGTCCAGTGGAGTCAGGTCAAAGAACGGGATGCAGGGACGGAAGGGCCTTGGACTACCCAGACTGGCAAGAGGAGACCAAGAGCAAATTTTTGGAATCTGACCAGTCAATTCATGTGGTAATAAATCTGGAATGCTTCAACTTATCCCAGTGATTCTCAGATTGTTATTTTCGTGACACATTGTACTTTATATTAGTGGTAAATCTAGGTCGATATGTTTTGCGTTTATTTGTGAAAATATCAGAATTTTGGCGGAAATGTTGAAAAATTTTGCAATTTTTAAACTTTTAATCTTTGTCCTTAAACCAATTAGTCATGCTGTACAAAATAATTAATAAATAACATTTCCCACATGTCTACTTTACATCTGCATCATTTTCCAACTTAATTTTATTTTGATAGGATGTTAGAGGATTAAAAGTTTAGCAGCAATTTTTTTTCCAAGAAATTTACAAAACCTGTTTCTTTAGGGACCTATTCAGATTTAAATGATCTTTGCAGGACCTATATATTAGAAACTCCCCAAAAGTAATACCATTTTAAAAACCCCACTCCTCAAATACCTAAACTCTTGTCAGAATTTTTTTTAACCCTTCAGGTGCTACGCAACTTGATGCAAAAAAACCCACAATTTTTTTCTAAAATGTTGTTTTAGCCCCAATTTTTTTTTTTTCACTTTTGCAAGGAATAGCGCAAGAAATGGACCTCACAGTTTACCTAGTTTCTTATATCCAACATGTGGTCAGAAACTTCTGTTTGGACATACGGCGAGGGTTCGGAAGGGGAAGGAGCACCCTTTTTAATTTTGGAGTACAAATTTGACTGAAATAGATTGCAGGCGCCATGTTGCCTTTGCGGGGCCCCTAAGGCACCTAAACAGCAGATGCCCCCCGACATGTGACCCCATTTTGTAAACTACACCCCCTTAAGGATATTCCAGGGGTATAGTGAACATTTTCCTTTTTTTCCCTCCACAAAAATGTTGCTTTAGCCTCAAAAATTTTCACTTTTGCAAGAGGCAACATGAAAAAGTGGACCGCAAAGTTTGTTGCCCATTTTCTTCTGAGGGTGACGATAACCCGCATGTAGTCAAAAAGTTCTGTTTGGACAAACAGCTCTGAAGAGAAGAAGCAACATTTGGTATTTGGAATGTAAATTTGGCTGGAATAGATTGCAGATTCCATGTCTTATTTGCAGAGCCCCTGAGGTACCAAAACAGCAAAAATTCCCAAGTGAACCCATTTTGGAAAGTAGGAATTCATCAAGGGGGTGTACTAAGCATTTTTAACCTATATGTAATTCACAAAACTTTATAACGTTTAGGTGGGTAAAACAAAAATATACCCCCCCCCCCCCCCCCAGTAAAATTCTGTTTTGGCGTCAAATTTTTCATTTCCAGGAGGGGAAATAGGAGAAGGTGGACCCCATTATTTATGACATTTTTACTGAACGTGGCAGTACCCCATATGTGGTTACGCACTACTGTTTGAGCACACTGAGGGATCGGATGGGAAGGAGCGCTACTTTGCTTTTAGAGCACAGAGTCCATTTGAATAGATCTTGGGCCCCATTAGCCAAGCCCCTGAGGTGCCAAAACAGCAGAAACTCTCCCAAGTGACCCTATATTGAAAACTCCACTGCTTAAGGAATTCATTTAGAGGTGTAGTGAGTATTTTGAACCCACAGGTGCCTCCCAGAATCTTATAACATTGGGATGTAGAAATATAACATTTTAGTGGTAAAATAATTTTTTTTTTTTAGTTGCAAATTTGTCACTTACAGAAGGGTTAATAGGTGAAACTGTTAAGTGAAGCCCCACAACTTATTACTCTATTGGCTGAGAAGGAAGGAGTGCTCTTTGGCTTTTGGAGCCCTAGAATAGTTTGCAGGCGACGTTTGCAGCTCTCAATGAATTAATCTACGGCTGCAGTGACTATTTTGTAACATCCACGCAAGGCTTTATTCTGGAAAATTGCAAATATGCCAGTTTAGTGCCCATACATTGTGCCGCCATACATTGTAGCCAGCTTGTGCTTCTGGCAATACGCACCCTATAAATTAAGTGCTTTCTCCCCACTACAATGTCAAACGTGGCCGCTTACTGTGGTTTAGGCACAGTGGGGCTCAGAAGGGGGGCATTTGGATTTGGGAGCGCATATTTCACTGGATTTTATTTGAGGGGGTGGGAGCCGTTGCTTTTCCAGAGTCTTTGTTCTACCAGTAACATGGGAACCTCCTATATTTCCAGTGACAGATGACGGACCTGAGTGAGGGCTGGTTTTGTGCGGGATAAGTTAAGGGTTTTATTGGTAACATTTTGGGGTACATAACATTTTTTGATCTCTTTCAGTAGAAGGCTGGATCACCTTCTTGTGGTCTATGCTGAGCACGTACGTCGGGGTTTCAGTGTTAATGTCAAAAAAAATGTGAATCAGAGGGAAAACTCAACTGAGCCACCCTCCATAATGAGGCAGATGAAGAAACTTTGGATTCCATTTGGCGTTTGCTTCCATGGTGTCCATCTTTTAAGGCGTTCACAGACCTGTGGTCGTCCACACTTGTGCTCTAAAGAGACGTAGGGATGATGAGACACTGCCAGAACAGAGACCAGACTTAGTCCAAAGTGACTCCACCTGCCTCCATAAGTGAGGGGTTCTGTCGGAATCGTACTTTTGAGGATTTACACGGAAACCCCCGATGTAAGTGCTCATCGGAAAGCGCAGGATAAATGTGATCCGAGCCTTCTTCCGATTTTTATATATATATATATATATATATATATATATATATATATATATATATATATATATATATATATATATATATATATATATATATATATATATATATATATATATATATATATATATATATATATATATATATATTATTATAAAATTCTTTTTTTTGGGAGCTAGAATGGACACACAGAAAGCAGAACAAGAACAGTTTTTTTGTTTTTTTTTTTTATTTTTTTATGTGCTTTATAAGTGATTAGACGACTTTATTCTTCAGGTTGGTGCAATTACAGCGATACCAGATTTACACAGGTTTTTTTTTTCCCACCATGTTCTGAGAGCTATAACTTTTTTTTTTTTGCCGAACAGAGTTGCATGTGGGTTTATTTTTTGCTCGATGAGTTGGAGATAGATATTTTTGGTACCTTTTTGCAGTACATAACGTTTTTTGATCGCTTTTTATTCAGAAATTTTAGACGCAGAATGAACAAAAACTAGCAATTCAGTTATTAATTTTATTTTTTTGTACCGTTCCCTGTACGGTAAGTGATTTATTGTTCTGGTCAGTATGATTAGTGATGCCAGATTTATATAGTGTGTGTTTTTTTTTTTTTTGTTAATATAATACTTTTACACAAAAACAATGTTTTACAAAAAGTAGTTTAGTTTAATTTTGTTTTTGCATTGCCATATTCTGAGCACTGTAACTTTGTTTTTTGCCAAATGAGCCTGGTTAGGGCTTGTTTGTGGGATGGTTTGGTGTTTTAATTTGTCCATTTTTTATTTTTTTTTACCATGTCTTTTTGATCGCTTTTTATTTCTTAAAAAAAATAAAAATTTCACTTATTACTGACTGCTGTTTTAAAACTGCGATCCGGAATAAGACCTCTTAAAATTGCTGTTTTAATGTGTATTGGCAGTCGTTATGGGGGTTAATGAAACCCAACGGCAACATTTATTTATCCCCAATATACCATGGCTGGATGGAGGGAAAAATTAGGAAAAAATCCTTACTGTTGGCTGTACTAGACTCATGCTTAGTGTCTTCTGAGGTTTTTCAATCTTTTTTTTTTTTTCTATATTCTGTAATGCCCCTTGGTTGCATAAGAAAATATTATGGACAAGTTGATCACCAGGTCAAAAATGACCAGTGTTTACTCTAAGGAAGCTGTCAGAAAAAAACGTATTATTATTATTTTTTTTCATAAATATGGGCCTTTTTATGTAGTGCCCCCAATATTCTAATTTGTATGGACTTTATAAAGGGCTATGGCTCACAGATCCTCTGGGACGTGTCTTTAGGCTGCTCTGCATTATTACTCTGTGAGCCACACCCACTTGACAAAGACCATAGAAAGTAGCACTTAATAAAAAGCCCCATATTTCTGGAACCAGTATGTTGGATCCCAAAAAAAATTACTCAGGAGAGCAGGGAGAATAAAACAAAAGCAAAAATTGTTCACTTTTGACGTATCTTTAAAAGGGTCATCTGCCATTTTGGAGACTTCTTTTTTTTTTTATTTTTTTTTTTACCTTTTTAAAGGGATTGTTTGCTACTCGGACAACTCCTTCTCAATCACTATATTCCACCGTGTAAAATAAGTCTGTACTCTCCTCCAATGCCAGCACCATTCCAGCTATGTCTGCACCAGGTCTCCCTGGGCTTGTGTGACATTATATAATGTGAGCCCTGCAGACAATCATCGACAGCTAATGGGCCGCTTGACTTTCCCTCACTTCCAGATGTCAGTTTCGTCTGAAGGAAGTGAGTCAAGTGACCTATTAGTGACTACTGATTGGCTGCAGGGCTCACGTAATGTAATAAATTATTGGGAGACGCAGCGCCAACGTCCGTGGAATGGCGCGGGCATCAGAGATCACTACAGACTGTTTTTATTTTACGAAGGGGAACATTTTAATTAAGAAGGGATTGTCTGTGTCTGACAACCCCTTTTAAATTCGTGTAATTGGGGCGAAAAACATTTTGTAATTAGATTTCATTAAAAATTTTGCACAGGTTTGCCATCTATAGCTTGCGTATTGCACTGTCTATTGCTGGCTGCAGAATTAGTTAACGGAGGTTCCGTCAGTGAGCTTGCTATGATGGTCTGACTGGGAGTTAACTTTTAACTGTCTTTTTGCTGATTCATGACCACAGACCACTTCAAAGCTGAATGTGCGGGAAAACCAAGAACCTGTAAAAGTAAAATCGTGCAAAATTTATAATAAAGCCCAATTGCAAAAATTTTCAATCCTTAAATACATACAAAAAAAAGTGGGCAACCCCTTTAAGGTTAATAGACTAACATTTTTGTGAATGCCAGATGGTAGTCATGACATTAGACCTTTTCGATGGATGAGTGATAAGCAGTATATAAAGACCAATCGTTTCCAGATCAGTGATGTGCCCACTTGTATCATGGTAAATGGGCACCTGTGTATCCTGTATATGTGGTGGGTATACTGTGTAATCAGCAGAGCAGCTCGGGGGATGTATTAGTATATGTAACGCTGCTGAATATTTTTCTTACATTTCCTGACTTTTAGCCGTTTTTGCCTACTTGTCGCCTGTTATCAGCTCTGATTACACCCACCATCGTCTCATGTGAACTCACTGCGTTATAATAATGCTGCCATTAGATGTAGAGGTTTCCTTGTAGAGCTTGGCTCTAATTATACGCTCATCCACTACAGCTAGCAATATGAATATAGTGTGCCATGTAAGGACAACATATTAAAGGGATACTGTCAGCAGGTCTTTGCTATGAAATCTGAGAGCAGAATGATGTCGGGTCTGAGATCCTGATTCTAGCGATGTGTCACTTGCTGGGCTGCTTGCTATTATTTTGATGCAGTCCTTGTTTTCTCTGCTGCAGAGCTGTGTATAACCCCGCCCACATCACTGATTGGTCGCTTCCTGTGTACACTGTGCAAGCTACCAATCAGTGATGAGGGTGGGGTTACACAGAGCAGTTGACTAGGAGGCACCAGGCTGCTAGTCCTGTAGTTGTAATCTCCAGCTGATAAAACACTGATTTGTATTGAAGCCACAACAAGCAGCCCATTAAGTGACATATCACTGCAATCACGGTCTCTGCTACTACATCATGTTGCTGTTAGATTACGTAGAAAAAAAACCTTGTGGCAGATTCCCTTTAATATTCAAACCAGTTGGGACAAATCATATACAGCTTTCTCATGTCCTCCTTTTAAAAAAAATGAACACGAGTACCCGATGCAAGTCAGGCTATTTAGGCGTTGACCGTTTCCATGAAGGCATAAAAATAACAACAAAAGCGGGCAATGGTGTTAAAGGGAAGCTGACAGTGCACTCATGGTGCCTGAACCACGGGAGGCATGAATCACACTAAATGCTTTTATTGCAGCCATGTATCTTCTTTTTTCTTTACTCTGAAACACGCCAGTGTTAAAAACTTAAAATTATTAGAAAAGCTGGCCGGAGACTAGTCCGAGCGGAGCTTCTCCCTGCCCTTCTCCCCTGGACTTCCAGGTCTCTTCCTATGTGTGTTTATAGAGAAAGACCTAAGTCATTCGAGAACCTAACTCTTACTAGTCATCTAAGACACACAATTCCCGGTTGGCTTTTCAAACTTTTTTTTTTTCTTCTAAAACTTCTGTACTTTTCAGACTTAGGGGTTGTTCACACAATAACGCAGCCAGCGTATTATTCATGCTGCCGATTGTTTAGGCACAATGAATTAGGCAAATGAAAAGGAAGAGCAGCATTCAACTGAGCACCTCTCCTCCTTTTCTTTTAACGGTCAGTGGGGGGGGTCTTACTACTCCGACTCCCACTGACCAAAGCTTGCAATGTCCCTAACCTGTTAAGTGTGTGTTTTTCTTTTTTTTTTTTTTTTTTTATGACCGATCAGGTAGCTTAAAGAGTATAGGAAACTTGCTGATAAGTGGATGATTCCAGCATCCGGAACTGAAGAAAAAACCGAAACATTAATTTGGCTACTCTAAAAATTTCAAAGACAAAAAAAAATAACACTTTTGCCTACGCGTTTCAAGCCCATGCAGGGCCCTTAGTAATAGCAATCCAGATCATGGGGCTCTAAAATGCCCTCTTACAATTGCACAACAATCGCTCCTTTCTATGTGACTGCATTGCTCTCCCATGGACCATGAATAGATGGTGTCGCAAAACGGAGTGGCACCGAAGAAAGTTGAAGACGCCTGAAAGTGAGTATATGACCTGTAGAAGAGGGCTTACATTTAAAGTACCACTTCAGCATTGGAAAAAAAAAACCCAAAACACTGGAGTGGCTCCAGTATTTAAAATCACCTCCCCCTTCTCCTTTTCCCAATTGGAAAATAAAGAAATAACCTTAGTTTATTGCAATGTCCATAAGTCTCATCCATAAAGACATAAAATTAATCATCCCATACTGAAAAATACCACAATTGTAATTTTTTGTTTAGTCATAAAATCTGCAAGAAAAAACCCGCAGTAAGTCTGCGTGCCCACTATGCGATTTTCATGCGTTTTTGGCGCAGAATTTCCGCAGTTAAAACCCTTAAAAAACACTTGGTAATACGTGCCCCATGGTCCCCAATGATAATCCGCATGTGCTGTGCACATGCTGCGGAAATTTCCGCTGCGGATTATCATTGTGGAAAAATATGCAGCATGTCCATTAATTTTGTGGACACGCAGCGTAATTGCCGCCATTGACTTGCATTGAATCGCATAATATCCGCATGACTACATATGCCCATGCGGATATTAAGCGATTCAATGTGCGGATGGTCTGGAGACTCTCCTCCAGACCTGGGTACCATAGAAACTTTAAAAAAAAAGAATCTAAAATAAATAAACATTATACTCTCCTTCCGATGTCCCCCGGTCTCCTGTATGATGCTTCCTGGCTCCCCGACGGCTCGCGATGGTCTAAAAGGACCTTCCATGACGTCATTTAGTCATGTGACTTGTCACGCAACTGTCACATGACTATATGACGTCATGAAAGGTCCTTTCACACCACCGCAAGCCGTACAAGAGACCGGACGCAGCAGAGAAAAGACTGGGGGACATCGGAAGGTGAGTATAATGTTTTTTTTTACCATTTGTATTCTTTTTTTTCTTTTCTTTTTTTTTTAAACTATTACTTGGTCACCCTATATAAATCCATTCCAGTTGCATGGATTTATATAGTGTGACTAAGTTGTCAAGCACTTTTCCAAGTGATGCTAAAATTGCTTGGAAAAGCGCTTGATAACCCGCATGCAGAAATGCATGCAAAGACGCTTGACAAACGCTTCTACCTGGCAGGAAACACGAATGTAAAAACCGCATGCATTTTTCCTGCCAGGGAGAACTGGAAAAAAATATATGCAGCATTTCTGCATCGTGGGCACTTAGCCTAAAAAGGAATCAAAATGTAATGCCCCAAAATGATCTAAATTAAAAACCGCTGCAAAACAAGCCATCACACTGGGCCATCAGCAGAAAAATAAAAAGCAACAAACTTTATTTATTAAATTTTTTTTTTTTTTCAGGGGTTAAATTATCCTTGGTCCATAAACTCAAATTATCCTCAGTCCTATTGGGCAGTCCAGTATTGCTTATGAACTATATGGAAACCTTAATGGCCATTTGGTATCGCTACATTCCCAGAGACCACGGCAAGAAAAATATCCAGGATGCAAATTCCACTGGCAAAGTTGACTGCCAAGCCCCATTCTATAAGGGGTTGTCTGTGTATGCACAACCCGTTTAAATCTCTTTGTGCCGTTCCGAAAATGACGTCTCTGTAACCGGGATACGGTGCCAGAAGATCGTGGCGTCTGGTTACATGAACTCCTGCACTTATTAGAACTGTTTCACTATCCTAATAAACAGTACAGGTTTTCCTTGCTCTGTCATGGCAAGGGTTCATCAGTTTAGTTGATCTCCTGGTGCTCTCCATCCTGAATTGTCTCAGCTGTTCTGTGTTGGCCACTCCCCTCTGATAGATAGATATATATACATACATACATACATATGCATGTGCTGTCCTCTGGCACTTGGGAGTTGCAAGTGATAGTTCTACTTCCTGTTTTGGTGGTGAAGGAGAAAGTTTAGTGTTTGGAGTTGGCAGTTGGAGAGTTTTTCTGGAAATTGCTGCGGGGAGTTGGTTTGTGTGTTTTTCCTTATCCTCTCACATTTGATTTCCCCTTCCTATACCTCCTCTGTTTAGCACTCTGTTGTTTTGTGAGTGTATATGTATGATTGTAGTTTTCTTTTGCCCCTGTCTGTCTGGTTAGTGTTTTCCTATACACTTCAGCTCCTCACCTCCCTGGGATCATATAAGGACTAAGTTAGGAGCATAGCAAGGTGCGAGACCCCGGCGTCTCCACCTTCAGGAGTAATCCAGGGGACAGGGATAGTGTATAGCGCCCCTAATTCAAGGAATCGGGTTGGTGCCCACAGTCCCTTGAAAGTACATGACAGTCTCTTAATATCATAATTTTTCTCATCCGATAAGTGCATGGTAGATACAAGCTGAGGCTGGAGAGAAGCGATGGCGGCTTTTAGTGTAATTTTTCTATCTCTTGGCAATAAGTTCAGTAAACCATGGTGCCTTCATTCATTGCTCACCAGACTACTCTGCAGATAGTATACATGTTATGTTCCAATGTGATGTCGCCCTTCACTACAGAAATGGGGAAACTACCAAAAACCCTGTGACTTAATAAAACCACAAGGTGACAGTTTGCCTCTTTTGGACTGGATGGTCGACATTGCCGGCAAGACCAAAGGTGCCCAATACACTTACAGCTTTTCTTCCAACCCTCCCATACACATGCATGCTCGGCTTGGTCTAGTATGTTTGTTCTCACCAGGGAGTTTGGGGAAAGCTGCTGCTAGACACCATTTATTTCCCAGGAGAACCAAGGCTTGGACATGTTGAATTTTGCCATGCCCAATCCTACTTTCTTTTCTGTTTCTCCACCCAACTTGACACATAAGTGCCCTAAGGCCTCATTCAGACATCTGTTTTTCTACTTGTGATTTTGAAGGATAGTACATGTACCCATTATAGATGTCCATGTCTATTCAGACTGTGTGTGCGAGCAAATGATGGAAACATGTCCTATTTGAGCTAAGTCTTTGTGTCTGTGAAAATCACGGACAGCAGACGGATGCCTTCTGTGTGCACATTAACATTGTAAGGGTATATGCACACACTAAATAGTTGCAGCAGATTTTTCTGCAGGAAAAACAAAATCTGTGCCTTTTTCTTACATTTTTACTTGAGTTTTTTTTCCCATTCATTTGAATGGATGAAGAAAACACTTAAAAAAAAAAATTTGAAGCTTTGATGCAAAGATGCAAAGAAAAAAAATAAGCAGCGTGTGCATGAGATTTCAGAAGTCTCATTCACTTTTCTGGTACAGTAAAGTGCTGTTTTTTTTCCTCCCGCGGGCAAAATGAAGTGTGTGAACAAGTCCTAATTGATAAGAGAGGTGTAGCAATTTATTTTTCATCCGAGAAAACCATTGATGGTAAAAACTGACACTCTGAACAAACGCTAGTGAAAACTGGATCAAAAGCACTGATGAAAATCCGAATTTAGAAGAATCGCTGACGTCTGATCGAGTCCCAAGTTGTTAAAACACAATCCACTTTACTGTTTCTATTAAGAGTTTTCCATACCCGAAAAGTTTCCACTTCAGCTAAAGTTGGCGCCTTTGTAAATCGATGGTGTTTAGCTGATCGCTGCTGGGCTGGATTTTCTCATTTTTTGCCAATGGCTGATGCACTGGAAATGTCGCCAAACGTGGTGTCCGTTCAGTTGCATGGCAGACTGCACCAGAAGAGTAGTCTGTTAGAGTGGTTCTCCCAAGCGAAGGTCATAAGTGTCGTTCATCCTTTATGATGTCAATATGCATTAAAGACTACCCTCTAAAACGCCTTAAAAATCTGAATCCGTGCCTCACACATCATAGCTGTGCCGCTATTTGCTAAAGCAAACTTTGTTTCATATTTACATGTGTCGGCTGCTGACTCCACCAGAGGGCTGGAAACGTTGGGGTCAGCAGATACGAAAGAGGGTGTTGGTACAATTGGGGAGCATGAATGGTACCTAATTCCGGAACGTAGTCGTCTTGGCTGCTGACTCCACCAGAGGGCTGGAAACGTTGGGGTCAGCAGATACGAAAGAGGGTGTTGGTAAAATTGGGGAGCATGAATGGTACCTAATTCCGGAACGTAGTCGTCTTGGCTGCTGACTCCACCAGAAGGCTGGAAAAGTTGGAGTCAGCAGCTATGAAAGGGGGTGTTGGTAAAATTGGGAGCAAGAATGGTACCTCAAGCTGGAATGTAAGCGCATGCCCAATTGTCAGAACAGAATGACCTTAACGAGTGGTCACCAGCTTCTATATTTGCCATCATCAATATTTCAAGCATTTTTCCCTTCACCGGATCTTCCATCAAGCTAAGATTTTGGTGTCTTTTCTTTTTTTTTTTTTTGTTTTCTCTTACCCTGCTCATGCACCGTTTTCTCCAACCCTCTCTCGAATCATCGAAACGTGACTAGATTTCAGCAAACAAGCAATTGACTCCTCTGCACCAGGGCTGTGGGTGCTGCTTCCTTGCAGTCATGTGTCCCCACTTTCTTCCAGATTTCAGCAAATCTCCTCGGAGTGCTCAGTTTATAGGAACGCTGAGTCCATCTTGCACTTGGATTTCGGTGCTGGAGTCACGCTTTATGTACCGGTGAGTAGTCAAGAAACATTTCTGTGTTTACTGCTGTACAAGTTTATGATGGTGTTTTGCCCCCCATCCTGGCAAATATCTAGTGCTCATTCAGACGTCAGTGTTTCATGGCTAGAACTCGTACTTGTGTCTGTGGATTTTCTGCGGACCACCATAACAAGAAGAGATGTACGATTTTGATCTGAGTCACGGCTCAAACTCGACAATGCCAGTCTTTGGGTACGTGAAAAAAAAAAAAAAATGGACAGCTCTCTGGTGCCATCTGTGTCCGATTTTTCATGTTTGGGAGAAGGTTCAGAAAACTTGTACACAAAAAAAAAATGGTAGTAAAAATTGACAATCCGACCAAGCACTGATGAAAATTGGTCCATTTTTTTGCATACAAGAATCACTCACGTCTGAATGAGCCGTCACAAAGTCGCTCTGTTATCGTGGATGGGAGATACTGAAACGGCCAAGGAGCTCTTTGGAGTGTAGATATAGTTTATTCACTATGACCTAAGTCTTCTTGGTAAAATCTTACAAAGTAGAACACTTCACTATGGGGGAAAATATCCAGGGTGACCTTGAAAAAAGCAAAAATTGCAACAATTTCTGTAACCTTTTAATATTCTCCAATGAGGAAAAAGCAGTGCCACTTTCTCAGCTGCCAAAAGTTGCAGAGGAGCCATCCATGCACTAAAGATTCTTGACATCACTAACCAAGAAGCTTTTATTAGATGAATGTAGTCAACACATACAGAAACCTTAAAGCCGGGACAGTGCAGTGGGACTCTCTGGCGCCGGGCACGGGATTGTGAGTATGTGATTTGCATATACGTGGTATCGTGCCGACTAGACTTGCGCGTCCTCTCTCAATGCAAGTGTATAGAGTGAGAGAGTCTAGTCGGAAGTATGCTAATCATATACTTGCAAGCACATGATCGCTCGCTCTTGGTTTCGGCATCCGAGAATCCTCACAGTGCACAGTGCGCACCATGTGAGGATTCACCAGTCTGCAGTCACATAGTGACTTCAGACTTGTAGCCTAAGGACGGACAACCTAATTAAAGGGGTTGCGCGATTTACAAACCATTTACAAAAATAGTTTCAAAAGGCAGGGTATGTTAGACCATGTTCCCCCAATGCATTCCAGATGCAGGAGGTTTTTATTTTGCTGCAATTTTCTAATAATTGAGTTGGGGCATGTGCACGTGGCATCTGGCAGACACAGGCGCCGTGTTTTCCCAGGTGAAGCGGCTTCAGGAAAAACATTTTGCTAATGTGGCTTCTCCGGCGGACTTGCAGCTTCCCAGTGGAAGCCACTCGAAGAATGAACATGTTACTACTTTTAAGCATTCTATGGTTTCCGAACCCTGAGACGGGGTAAAAGAAGTGACATAAGTCAGAACATGTGCACAGCAATGTGGTTTTGACATTGCTGTGCATTATGTCTATTTTTGGTGGCACTCTGCATCCGCCTTTTAAATATCCTAAATTCACCACTTTTCTGGGAAATTGCGGCAAAAAACCTTCATAACTCCGTTGATGTCCGCTGGGCAGGAAGCAATAACATCCTATTTTTCAATCTTCTGACCTATGAGGCCTGTGATTGAGCAGTGATTTAATTGCAATGGGACGTTCCATTGTATGGATTGACATCATATTCTGTCCTGGCGAAGCCCGCGCTAATGGCTTGCACTGTAGTGATGGGGGTTAGAGCCATTAAACTATTTGTGCAAAGCTATTGTTAAGGGAACACTCTTAAATTACTTTTGTATCTAGACTCTGGCTCTAAAAATAATTGTTGGCTTTGACATACAGAGACTTTGCTGCTAAGGTTATGTTCACATTAAATTTAGGAACCTAATTAAAGGGAGTCTTTCAGTACAAATTGACTGTTCAAACAAAGCACAGGTGCTTGGCGCACACTCAGTGTGGCCAAACTGTTCAGTTCACCTTACCCACCAACCTGTTTTTCGCCCTCCTTTCACTCTTGTAAAGCCTACAAGAGAGAGACCAGTCAATCAAGGAAAATGCTGCCGGAGAGAGATGGAAAATGTTAGTTTCTAATAGTGAGAGGGATTTATTCTGCACCCTGGCATAAGTCCCTGACTTATGAACGGGCACACTATTAATAAATCTAGTGTCACTCCCTTGCTGTTCCAGAAAATCAAATGGGGTGGTCCAAAGAACAAGTTAATATTCATTCATTCATTCATTCATTGTCAGTTCCGATATATGTTCAGCAGATACCGGTCACTGTGCAATATGCACAGTGACAGTGTACTCTCTCTCGCCATTTCTGATTGGAAGTAACCAGCTGGCAACAGAGCACATTGTCAGTGGTTGTTGTAAGAATACTCGGCTTGCAGAGACCAACTCTGCCCCCGCAAGTGATGCTTGTCTCTGCAAGCCGTGTATCCTTCTTACAACGCGCACTGACAGTGCTCCCTGTTGCCAGCTTGTTACTTCTGAACAGAGCTGGCAAGAGAGCGCACTGTCATTGTGCAGATCGCACAATGATAGAGAAGAGGCTAGCCCGGCCCTTGAAATGTAGGTCACTTTTGATGCTTCATTGCAGGAAGGGGGCAGGGCTGCAGCAGCATCTGCTCACTGATGACGTTTCATTTGCATGCTTTGGCAGTCATCAAAAAATGTACACTGCTCAAAAAAATAAAGGGAACACTCAAATAACACATCCTAGATCTGAATGAATGAAATGTTCTCATTGAAGACTTTGTTCTGTACAAAGTTGAATGTGCTGACAACAAAATCGCACACAAATAATCAATGGAAATCAAATTTATTAACCAATGGAGGCCTGGATTTGTAGTCACCATCAAAATTAAAGTGGAAAAACACACTACAGGCTGATCCAACTTTGATGTAATGTCCTTAAAACAAGTCAAAATGAGGCTCAGTATTGTGTGTGTGGCCTCCACGTGCCTGTATGACCTCCCTACAACGCCTGGGCATGCTCCTGATGAGGTTGCGGATGGTCTCCTGTGGGATCTCCTCCCAGACCTGGACTAAAGCATCCGCCAACTCCTGGACAGTCTGTGGTGCAACGTGACGTTGGTGGATGGAGCGAGACATGATGTCCCAGATGTGCTCAATCAGATTCAGGTCTGGGGAGCGGGCGGGCCAGTCCATGGCTTCAATGCCTTCATCTTGCAGGAACTGCTGACACACTCCAGCCACATGAGGTCTGGCATTGTCCTGCATTAGGAGGAACTAAGGGTCAACCGCACCAGCATATGGTCTCACAAGGGGTCTGAGGATCTCATCTCGGTACCTAATGGCAGTCGGGCTACCTCTGGCGAGCACATGGAGGGCTGTGTGGCCCTCCAAAGAAATGCCACCCCACACCATTACTGACCCAAATGCTAAAACCGGTCATGCTGAAGGATGTTGCAGGCAGCAGATCGCTCTCCAAGGCGTCTCCAGACTCACGTCTGTCACATGTGCTCAGTGTGAATCTGCTTTCATCTGTGAAGATCACAGGGCGCCAGTGGTGACTTTGCCAATCCTGGTGTTCTGTGGCAAATGCCAAGCGTCCTGCATTGTGTTGGCCTGTGAGCACAATACCCATCTGTGGACGTCGGGCCCTCATACCACCCTCATGGAGTCTGTTTCTAACCGTTTGTGCAGACACATGCACATTTGTGGCCTGCTGGAGGTCATTTTGCAGGGCTCTGGCAGTGCGCCTCCTTGCACAAAGGCGGAGGTAGCGGTCCTGCTGCTGGGTTGTTGCCCTCCTACGGCCCCCTCCACGTCTCCTGGTGTACTGGCCTGTCTCCTGGTAGCGCCTCCAGCCTCTGGACACTATGCTGAGAGACACAGCAAACCACCTTGCCACAGATCGCATTGATGTGCCATCCTGGATGAGCTGCACTACCTGAGCAACTTCTGTGGTTTGTAGAGTCCGTCTCATGCTACCACAAGTGTGAAAGCACAACCAACATTCAAAAGTGACCAAAACATCAGCCAGGAAGCATTGGTGCTGAGATGTGGTCTGTGGTCCCCACCTGCAGAACCACTCCTTTATTGAGGGTGTCTTGATAATTGCCAATAATTTCCATCTATTGTCTATTCCATTTGCACATCAGCATGTGAAATTGATTGCCAATCAGTGTTGCTTCCTAAGTGGACAGTTTGATTTCACAGAAGTTTGATTTACTTGGAGTTATATTCTGTTGTTTAAGTGTTGCCTTTATTTTTTTGAGCAGTGTAGTAAAAAAAAATAAAAAAATTAAAAACATTTAGCTTAGTTACGAAGAGAGTGGGAATTTTTTATTAAAGTATAATTAATTTGTTTTGGCTGGAGTTTTCTGTTTTGTATGTGGTTTTTTGTTTTCTTGCAGCCGCTGATCCTTTTCTCATGTCTTTTGTAACATTCTATCTTTGTTTTAGGATTTTATAGATGGTTTAAAGGAGTTGTCCAGGGCATTAAAAACGATACTTGAGAGAAGGGAATCTGCTCCATAAAAATATATATATACTCCCCTGTTAACTTCCCCACCAGTGGTCCCCAAATGCCTTACACTTGTCCTGCAGTTATCTTGTGCTGACCTTACACATGAGACCGCTGCAGCCAGTCGCTAGCCTCACCCGTGTTATCTCTGTATGGAACAAGACCGCTGAGCCCAGTGATTGGCTGTGAAAATCATGTGCATACAGTCGGTGCAGAATCCTTACAGGACAAACGAAAGATCACTGGGAAACCAAAGGAATGAGCAGTGGTCTAGTTTTCTCAGCTTTTTTAAGGTTTAAGAAAAGAGTGAATTGGAACTCCTTAAAGGGGTTTTCCAGGCTGAGAAGAATTCTCACGATTCCCCTGCATTTCCCTTGTGATTTGGACGATCACTTGACGGCACGCATGTGTTTTGTATATTTGCGTTCTCATGCCTACTAGACTTTCCTCTTCCTATGCTTCTCTAAATGTTTTAAGGGGGGGGGAATGCAGGGGAATCGTGACAGCGTGTCCAATCACACAATGGCAGTTTGCAGACTTTTTCTCAGCTCAGAAAACCAATCAAGAAGGGGCAAAATTGTAAGGGGTTTCTAAAAAAGGCCAATTTTGTAATTTACCTCTTCTTCTTTAGGAGTTTTAATTTTGCTTACTGCATGTTGCCCATGTTACTGGCCACTACTGTGTTCTGTCAGCAGTGGCTGGTCTCCTAGGCAAGGAGCGCAGTGCTTACAAGCTCTTTGCTATAGAACTTGTAAGCGTTGCTCTGAAGATGGCCGAATCGCTGCATCCGGACAGCTCACGTTCCCAATGCATTCTTCCCATGCTGCAAACACTGTGAGCAGCATCTGAGTACATACAATTCAGGCCAGTGATACGACAATGCCGCTGGTGACAATTGCCAAGAGGCTGGGTAACTGCACTTCTGACAAGCCAACTAGAGACAACCCCTTTTAAAAGGGGTTTTCCACTGCAATGTTATTGATGACCTATACTTAAGGCGCAGGCAGATGGCCGTATAAATCAGAACGGACTGGCTGGCAGCTCTCCCGACCCGAGCGTGACGGCTTCATGTATTTCTATGCAGCCGTTGCACTCAAGCCGATAGAACCGCCGGCCAGTGCATGCTCTTTCGATTTTGGTCCGATTTATACGGCCGCCGACTGCACCCATAGTGCAGTACCTGGAAGCGGCCACAAAACAATGTGGTGCTCCGCGCCATACACTTTTTATATCCAGCCACCGCCAGAGTTATAACAGCTGATTATTGGGGGTGCCGGATGTTGGATCCCCACCGATCAGATTTTAATACCCTATTCTAAGGATAGATCATCAATTTGCCTTTTACTGGAAAACGCCTTAAAGGATTTATAGCAGAGGCAGATTACAGCTTCTGAAACCCCTTGGAGCCAGCTGTTATTGCTGCGCCAAACCGCATACTAAATGTAGCGTCACAGGTCAGTCACCCAGATGGATGGCCGTTTTTTTTTAAAAAAATACGTGACTGCGACTGATTATTCTTCAGTCCTAGCACAATCGTCCCTGCATTACAAGGAGCTACTTCTGTAAGATGATGGTGAGCAGCATGCTCCAAAATGTGGGACTACTGTATGAATACATTTTCCTGTAATACAATTTTCTGTCCACACAGCCTTTATAAAAATTTGTGTATTTTTTTTTCTTCTTTTAATAGTAGGAACGAGTATTTTCTACTTAATTGTTTATTAATTCTATTTTTGCAACAGTAAATTGTGTCCTGAAGGAAGGGCAGAAATAGCTTCACGAAGCCTAGAATACGTAGAAGTAATGCCAGGGATCTGAGTGATATATCTTATGTTTCTTTGTGTTTACAGTGGTGTAGAATGGTTGATGTTTTATAATTTGTTTCTAGTTTCTATACTTTTTTTTTTTTTTTTTTTTTTTTTTAGCCTTTTTGGTTTTATGACCAAAGTCCTAAAACTGATCATCTGACTCTGTTGTATGTCCCAATGCCTGCATCACCACTATGTAGCTAGACTTTGTGGCCCTTTGCCATCTTTTGGCACCCTCATGTCTCCTTTCTGTACTCCAGAGAGGAAGACATGGTTGTGCATGAATGTGGCTCTCTCCATTCTAGTTTCAGAAAAGCTTGGCTGTTTCCATAACTTATTCGTGGCCACTTCTTCTCAAATGCAAGTATCACTTTGTTTAATTTCGGCTCCCGGGAGTTCTGTCTGGCAATGAGACCCTTGGTGCACCCCTGCGCTAAAGATACCATTGGCATGTCACGTGTAAACTAGGTGGTTTACGAATTCTAAGGCAAACTTTTGTACCAAAATGACTGTCCAAACCATGCACATGAGCTCAATACAACCTTGACGTAGCAGAGGAGTTAAAGGTGTTGTCCACTACTTTCACATTGATGCCCTATCCATAGGATAGGGCATCAATGTATGATCGGCCGGGGTCCCACAAGCCGGAAGTCCTTACTTGCGGTGCTTGGCCCTCAAGTTGTAGTGGCTGCTGCTTGTAACTGCGCATCCGCCTCCCATTCAGTTGAATGGGAGGCGGATGTGCAGTATCCTGCGGCGGCCACTACAGAAGGACGGCCAAGCACCGCAGGTAAGGACTTGCGGCCACCGGCACAGATAACAGCTGATCAGCAGGGGTTCCGCGTGCGGGACCCCGGCCGATCATACATTGATGCCCTATCCTATCGATAGGGCACCAATGTGAAAGTAGTGGACAACTTCTTTAAGTGCACCTACTTGTCTTCCGAAAAAGGTCAGAGGTAGATGCAAAGCCACTCCTAGGGTGCACCAAGTGCCTATGCTTGGTTTGAACAGTCATTTTAATTGTAGTTTAGACCTTAGACCAGTAATTCTCAACCACAGAGGAACCTCTAATGCCCTAAAGCATTTTATAATCTGCTGTTAAAAGAAATTTAGAGCAGGTTGAAATCCGTTTGCTCTCCGTATTGTAAAAGCGACAGGTCCTGCTGTTGCTGGGTTGCTCTCCCTATTGTAAAAGCGACAGGTCATGCTGTTGCTGGGTTGCTCTCCTTATTGTAAAAGCGACCGGTCATGCTGTTGCTGGGTTGCTCTCCCTATTGTAAAAGCGACAGGTCATGCTGTTGCTGGGTTTCTCTCCCTATTGTAAAAGTGACAGGTCATGCTGTTGCTGGGCCCCCAATGAAGTACGGCCATAGACAGGGAGGACACTAGCCACAAAAAGTTAACTATCCACATGTAAATCGGGCCCTATGTTGTAAATATGTAGTGTTCCAATTTTATTTGTTTTTGTGAATTGCTTTGTGCTAAAGTATAATGTGCCCCCCTACCCTAATGTAATGCTCTGTGTTCCTTATTTCTAGGTGTGATACAAGAGCAGACTGGGTTGGAGTAGACCATGGCGGAGAGTGGCAGCGGGACAAGTGGATCTTCGGCAGTGGGAGGCATTACAAATGTTTCTTCTCTTCCTCCCGGTGACGCACACCTCGTTGCTTTAATCGTTGAGCAACTCAAAAGTCGAGGGCTGTTCGACGGTTTCCGAAGGGATTGCCTAGCCGACGTCGACACAAAGCCAGCGTACCAGAACTTGCGCCAAAAAGTGGACAATTTCGTCTCCACCCATCTAGACAAACAGGAGTGGAACGCTGGAATGAACAAAAACCAGCTCCGCAATGGGCTGAGGCAAAGCGTCATTCAATCGGGAATGCTGGAAGCCGGAGTTGATAGGATTATTTCGCAGGTGGTGGATCCGAAAATGAATCACATATTCCGACCACAGATAGAAAAGGCGATACATGATTACCTGGAGTCTCAGAAAAAAGAGGAAGTAGCGCCAGCTCCACCACTACCTCCGCCACCTCCTGAGCCGGAGGAAGAAGACCCCCCTGTGCCCTCCCAAAGTGCCTCTTAGGAATTCCTCTATGTATGAAAAATTTCACATAAGAATTCGCAATGCCAATAAGCAATGTATAGCTACCTGTAGTGGGGAGCTCAGTAGATTACATCAATTTAAGCGCAGAACTGGAATATAAAGAGTTGGAGACCGGGATCTTCATCCCTGCTAGCATGAGAACTTTGTAGATGGTCTGGGATCGGTGGGTAATCTCTAATATAGGTAGGACAGGGTGGGCGTCGGGAAGCGCTGATGTCAAATAAACTTTGTGGCCGCCTAGTCATTTTTTTTTTCTTTTTTGCATGGGGCAATAGTTTACTTTGATACTGAAAATTGAAATATCATGTTTTCTCTTGATTTGTGTTTGCCTTTGTAAAATAGAACTACCTAACCTATCGATTGAATGTACAAGTGTCGCCATTTCAGATCGCCAAAGTGTGCTCCGCTTGTATTTCTGATTTTACTTTTACTACTTTTTTTGTTTTTGCTGCTTTTGAAATTTGGAATAAAATATTTTTGTTGATGTAGGCTTTTACAGTGAATTTTCTTTTCATGCCTGGAAATAAAGGCTTTTGATAATAAAATCATTCTTTTGCCATTTTCTTATTTTGCATATATTTACTGGGATATCAGCTCTGCTGTTTGTTCATCGTCGAAGCAATAACTGGTATTACATGGCGTCTCCTTGCCATCGCTGTACAGTGGCACCACATATGCAGATGACATGGCCGGGCGATGAAGTGACCGCGGCCGGGCGATGACGTGACCACTTTTATCTCTTAGAATGTGCACGTACGCAACCACCGCTTCATTCATTCCTGATGGGGCTGCTGGAGGAATCCAAATACGGCGCCCCGGCAATCCCATAGCGAGTGATTGGAGCGGCGGTCGGGCATGTGCACTGCGCACATTCTAAAGGTGGTAAGAGTGCCACGTTCTGACAGTCGGTGGCGATCCCAGCGGTTTGACCCCCACCGATCTATGCGTGATCGCCTGTAAAGAGGTGATGCCTTGTTCCAGCCAGACAACCACTTCAGGAATACTTTGGGACAAACACAAATGGGTTATATGTACCGATGTTAGTACCCCACGTTTTAGTAAAAAAAAAAGTTCCAAAAATCACAAATGTGCCGGAAAGAATTGATTTATTTTGTTTTTGACTTTCTGGACACTTTTTCTGTTTCAAATCTCATCAGTGGCCATGGGATTAGTTTGTTCATTCTAAGGTCGGTTTCGCACGTCTGACATTTCCCGTCTTTATACAGAGCACAATGTCTGGACTGGCCGCTGGACTCCTGATCCGCACCAGACGGACTCGACAGCTTCACAGGGCATACATGAGGTTAAGTCAGGAGATCCGCGGCCGGTCTGTACTCGGATCATGAATGTTGGACGTATGTATCTTGCTCATCTTACAGACGTATTTCTGAACATCTTTAGACTGGCACATTTTTAAATAACCATGCGGTCGGCTTCAAAAAATAACTAAATTAAAATAAACCATACTTGCCTTACTGATCCCCGCTGCTCCTCGACTTGTCCAACCCAGGTTCCCCACTGGTCTCGGCTTCCTCTTCCGTCCATGGGACCTCTGTAACCAATCACTGTCGACAGCTGTGGCACACAGACTGCGGCACTCATGTGCCAGTCTTTCTATACTTGAATTGGCATTGTTTTATTTTGGGTCTTCACAGTTCAGAGGCTTTGAATCTGTATTACGGCTGTCCGCTTGAGATCTTAAAGGGGCTGGCCCACTATTTCATATCACATTCACCTATTGTATAGATCATAAAAAATTAATAATATTTGCGATTTACATAATGTTAAAAAAAAACAAACCAGTCAATAGTTATGACATTATCTTGTAATGTATGGCGCCACCTGGTATTTATAGTGAAACAATTTTCATGTCCATCTAATGAGCTGATTGCTGCTGGTCACACATGCTCAAATACTCTCCCAACGCCCGGTCTCTGCATACTGATCCTCTGCACAGCAGAGCAGCCAATAGAAATAGCTTGCAGGGCATACGGTTATTCCTATTGGTTGCCGTGCAGTAAGTAGAGGATCAGTATGCAGAGACCGGGTGGTCGGGAGAGTATCTGAGCATGTGTGACCGGCATTCGGCTCATGTGATGGACATGCACTTGTGATCACTTGTGGATAGTTTTTAGGACCATATAAAAGGCATTTGATAGTGGGCAACCCCCTAGCTACCCATTTACCTGTCTACTTGTACTGAGGGCATAATGATACTTTCTTATCTCTTTTGCTGGATAATTAGTTCACATTAATTTTGTTTGACTTAAAGGGGTTTTTCCCACGAACGAAAGTTTAGTTTTATTCATTAGATCTTGGAATAAAAATAGGTTCCACAATTGGATGTGATTAAAACAAATGTTCCTGTGCTGAGATAATCTTATAAATGTGCCCCTGCTGTGTTCTGTGTAATGGCTGTGTCTGACCGTACAGGAACATGGTCTGATCATACCACAGCTCCTGGGCAGGGGAGGAAGCAAAAGAGTATACAGACATTACAGCAGGGGTTCACAGCTGATTCTGTGAGGTAAAACCATGTTTAAAAAGCAGACCGGGAAATGTTTTACCTGACATAAAGAATCAGCTGCGATCTCCTGCTGTCTTGTCTGTATACTCTTTTGCTTCCTCCCCTGCCCAGGAGCTGTGGTATGATCAGACTATGTCCCTGCACGGTCAGACACAGCCATTACACAGCACACAGCAGGGACACATTTATAAGATTATCTCAGCACAGGAACATTTTATTTAATGACATCCAATTGTGGAACTTATTATTATTCCAAGATCTAGTGAATAAAATGAACTTTTGTTCATGGGGAAAACCCCTTTAATCCTGCGTTGGTACAACTTAGATTGTGCGTTTTGTCTGGTGGATGAATTAAGGTCATTAAATCCATCCTGTTTATACAATAATCCATTTTGACTCAAGGATCTAATAATCCAGCGTGTTTAAGATATAATAACCTTAAAGGGGTCGTTCTAAGCAAAATTACAATTTTACCAGTGGTGTATAAAATATATATATATATATATATATATATATATATATATATATATATATATATATATATATATATATATATATATATATATATAATAACTTACTAAGTGATAATCGCCTACTGGCACCTATCTGAATCCAGCGCGGGCCGTTCCGTGGTCTGTGTATATCGGTCAGTGATGACTCACGGCTGAAGTCCCCTGATTGAGGCCGGCAATCACAGTCTGCAGCGGTCCTGCAGCTGCTGGAACGATTTAAGTCTTCCTTCCTTTTTACATACAGATTGATGGTTCACATGTGAAGAAAAAAAATCATTCATTAGTCTTTTTCTTTTTTTTTTTTTTGTTTGGACACTCGGTCCGCCAGAACCGTGGACAGGTGAACAAGTCCAATAAGCTATAATGGAAAAACTGATGTCTGAATGAGGCCTAACGGAAAGAGACTATGCGGTGATTTATTTGGAGATTGTTACACCCAATGACTGTACAAGACCGTTTACAGCAATGTTCTGGCATTGACATGTACTGTCACTGGTCATATAAGTGCTCTGTTGTTGGTACTGTTGTATAAACACTTACATAGGACTATTACGTGGACAGGATTATAGGTGCAACAAATGTACAAAACATGAGCATAGTTTTTACCTGAAGGCAAACTACTACCTATAATTTGCTGCTCTATCACCATTTTCGTCATTAAAAATGGCAGCCCAAAAAATTATCAACGTACATTCAAAAAAACCCTCCAGAAATGGTTTATACCGAAATGGATCTCTAAGTAGATTCCTATAGTTATTCAGATATATTTTTGATGGAAGCTCTGGCAGAACACTGCCCAATTTCGATGAATCCTAATACTTAATCATATTACGCTATACTTTCCTCCCCAACCAACATGTTTCACCAGGCTTTATCAGGGGTTTGGGGCTACAGACAGTGAAAAGACCGAAAAAACATCTTTTGAGTCCTGTTTGGTGATATCGCAGTCACATGATGAATAAGCCCTCTGATTCTAAACACACCCTCCATATCCAGTGATTGACACGGAGTCATACCTATCCTATCTCATGTATTTTCGCAATCATACCAATGAAAAAGGCCTGCGCAATAGAGGCACATCGGTGCCAGAGGATCAACCTCTAAGAAATGCAAGACCCCAATTCATCATTGTTCTTTCGCTACTTTTCTGGAATAATTTGCTCCTTTTTAGTGACACTCGTATTTGCGCCTTATTCTCCATACATTTTGCACAAAAAGAAAAGTGACTTCAATAAATCGTAAATGATGAATTTGGCCCGAAGTCCCGAAAGAAGCACACTGCTCATGTAATCAGACTTAGGCTGCCGAAGGAAAAGGAAGGAAATGTATACATTTTTGCAATATGTGGTTGGGAGGTAGTCCAGAGTATACATGGCAAACTCTGGCCCGTGGGCGGTTATATTTGGCCCGCAACACCAGAACCACCACCCCTATGTGGGGCCTTTATTCTGTATGGAGGACTATGTGGGGCCCATTATACTGTATGGAGGACTATGTGGGGCCCATTATACTGTATGGAGGACTATGTGAGGCCCATTATACTGTATGGAGGACTATGTGAGGCCCATTATACTGTATGGAGGACTATGTGGGGCCATTATACTGTATGGAGGACTATGTGAGGCCCATTATTCTGTATGGAGGACTATGTGGGGCTATTATTCTGTATGGAAGACTGTGGGGCCCATTATATTGTATGGAGGACTATGTGAGGTCCATTATTCTGTATGGAGGACTATGTGGGGCCCGTTATTCTGTATGGTGGACTATGTGGGGCCCATTATTCTGTATGGAGGACTATATGGAGCCCATTATTCTGTATGGGGGACTATGTGGGGCCCGTTATGCTGCATGGAGGACTATGTGGGGCCTGTTATTCTGCATGGAGGACTATGTGGGGCCCGTTATACTGCATGGAGGACTATGTGGGGCCCGTTATTCTGCATGGAGGACTATGTGGGGCCCGTTATTCTGCATGTAGGAGCTTTTTGGAGATGGAAATGTCATTCTCTAGCAGGACTTGGCACCTGTCCACACTGCCAAAAGTACCAATACCTGGTTTACACACAACAGTATCACTGTGCTTGATTGGCAGCAAACTCTCCTGACCTTAACCCCATAGAGAATCTATTATAGAGAATCTATGGGGTATTGTCAAGAGGAAGATGAGAGACACCAGACCCAACAATGCAGACGAGCTGAAGGCTGCTATCAAAGCCACCTGGGCTTCCATAACACCTCAGCAGTGCCACAGGCTGATCGCCTCCATGCCACGCCGCATTGATGCAGTAATTGATGCAATATTGAATGCATTTACTGAACATACATTTCAGTAGGACAACATTTCGGATTTTAAAATCATTTTTCAAGCTGTTGTTATAAAGTATTCTAATTTACTGAGATAATGACTTTTGTGTTTTCATTGGCTGTAAGCCATAATCATCAACATTAACAGAAATAAAAACTTGAAATAGATCACTGTGTGTAATGACTCTATATAATATATGAGTTTCACTTTTTCTATTGAAGAACTGAAATAAATTAACTTTTTGATGATATTCTAATTTAGTGAGATGCACCTGTATATACTTGGACTGTTGATCGTCTTTTTTTCGTTCTGTCTATATGCTTGGCTATGACGATTTGTCCTATATAGTCCTGTTATTTGGTAGCAATAACTTTTGTGGAAGTGTACAAGCATTTCACTATAAACTGTTATACTGATCATGTTGCTATTTTTTCCTGTGAGCCACTCTCATTGCAGCGGCATCGGGTAGTAAGGATTGAAATGCTGGAAGATCTGGTGGGTGTAAAGCCGCGCTGCCAGAGATCTGATATGCAATAGGAAACCAAAAGGTGTGTGGATGCGGTTTTATTCATCAATGCTTTTTGAAGTAATCCAACCAGCGGCGTAACAACTGTGGTTGCAGCGGTCACCGCCCGGGCCTGGCAAGTGAGGGCCGGGGCCCACTGACGCCAACAAAAGTTTCAGCTTCACATGCGTCCTCGGACATACTGCTGAAGTGTATTGTGGTCCGCGGGTTCGCGCACCTCAATACACGCTGCCGGCCAATCAGAGGCCAGCAACTGACATTGCTTGTACGTGACGGGGCACATGGCAGTGACGTCACACGCCAAGTCCTGCTGGCTTCACAAGAGGACACAACGAAGGAACAGTGAGTATTTATATATTTTTAAAAATCATTGGCCATACTACTATGGATGTCTATGGTGGTGCATTATATTACTATGGATGTCTATGGGGGTGCATTATATTACTATGGATGTCTATGGTGGTGCATTATACTACTACTAGATGGTTGCCCGATTCTAACGCATCGGGTATTCTAGAATATGCCCCATGCAGGACGTGACTCCCCCCCCATATAATGCGCCATGCAGGATGTCACATCCCCCGTCCGTTATAATGCCCCATGCTGGATGTGACATCCCCCCCTCCCTTATAATACCCCATGCAGGATGTCACATCCCCCCCATAGTGCCCCATGCAGGATGTGACATCCCCCCCTCCCATATAATGCCCCATGCAGGATGTCACATCCCCCCTATATAATACCCCATGCAGGATGTCACATCCCCCCCATAGTGCCCCATGGAGGATGTCACATCCCCCTTCTCTTATAATGGCCCCTCCACGATGTCACACTTCCCCACCCCACCATTTAATACCCTATGGCCCCATACAATAAAAAAAAAAAAAAAAAAAATATCCAATACTCACCTCACTTGTCAGCTGCTCCTCTGGACTCCAGCGTAGCCCGCATGTTCCCGCTGTGCGCTGTGACCGGTCAGGAGAGAGCGCGGTGTAAAGACGTCACCACGCCCTCTGACCTGACACGTCACACAGCAGCAGCGGAAGACACAGGAGCTGCTGTGCAGGCACGGGGAGGGGTAAGTATGGCGCCGGGTGCCGGGGTCCTGAGCGAGCGGGGGGGGGGGGGGGAGAGGAGGAGAGGGGAGGGGTAAGTATGGCGCCGGGTGCCGGGGTCCTGAGCGAGCGGGGGGGGGGGGGGAGAGGAGGAGAGGGGAGGGGTAAGTATGGCGCCGGGTGCCGGGGTCCTGAGCGAGCGGGGGGGGGGGGGGGGAGAGGAGGAGAGGGGAGGGGTAAGTATGGCGCTGGGTGCCGGGGTCCTGAGCGAGCAGGGGGAGGGACAGGTGGAAAGGGGAGGAGAGAGGAGGGGAGTGGAGGAGAGGGGAGGTGCGTCACTTATACCATCCGGAGATAAGCGGCCGTAGCCGCTGATCTCCCGACAGTAGCCTCATGGGTGTCAGCGGCGCCTCCGGTCGGGGGACGTATGCTGCGAGCAGCCGGCTTCATCTCCCGGCTGCATCGCCGCTCACCTCCATGTGGCAGATCAGCCGCTAACGGCCGCCATCTTTTTGTGAAATGCCGCGTCGCTGATTGGCCGCGGCCGGACCAATCAGCGACGCGGGATTTCCTGGACAGACAGACGGGATAAGACAATTATATAGATAGATGGATGTTTATTGTGGTGCATTATACTACTATGGATGTCTATGTTGGTGCATTATACTACTATGGATGTCTATGGGGTGCATTATATTACTATGGATGACTATGGTGGTTCATCATATTACTATGGATGACTATGGGGGTGCATTATACTACTATGGACGTCTATGGGGTGCATTATATTACTATGGATGTCTATGGGGTGCATTATACTATTATGGATGTCTATGGTGGTGCATTATATTACTATGGATGTCATTGTTACTATGGATGACTATGGGGGTGCATTATACTACTATGGATGTCTATGGGGTGCATTATATTACTATGGATATCTATGGTGGTGCATTATACTACTATGGATGTCTATGGTGGTGCATTATACTACTATGGATGTCTATGGGGTGCATTATACTACTATGGATGTCTATGGTGGTGCATTATACTACTATGGATGTCTATGGTGGTGCATTATACTACTATGGATGTCTATGGTGGTGCATTATATTACTATGGATGACATTATGTTACTATGGATGACTATGGGGGTGCATTATATTACTATGGATGTCTATGGGGTGCATTATATTACTATGGATGTCTATGGTGGTGCATTATATTACTATGGATGTCTATGGGGGTGCATTATATTACTATGGATGTCTATGGTGGTGCATTATACTACTATGGATGTCTATGGTGGTGCATTATACTACTATGGATGTCTACGGGGTGCATTATATTACTATGGATGACTATGGTGGTGCATTATATTACTATGGATGACTATGGGGGTGCATTTTACTACTATGGATGTCTATGGGGGTGCATTATATTACTATGGATGTCTATGGGGTGCATTATACCACTATGGATGTCTATGGTGGTGCATTATACTAGTATGGATGTCTGGGGTGCATTATACCACTATGGATGTCTATGGTGGTGCATTATACTAGTATGGATGTCTATGGTGTTGCATTATATTACTATGGATGACATTGTTACTATGGATGACTATGGGGGTGCATTATACTACTATGGATGTCTATGGGGTGCATTATATTACTATGGATGTCTATGGTGGTGCATTATACTACTATGGATGTCTATGGTGGTGCATTATACTATTATGGATGTCTATGGGGTGCATTATACTACTATGGATGTCTATGGAGGTGCATTATACTACTATGGATGTCTATGGTGGTGCATTATATTACTATGGATGACATTATGTTACTATGGATGACTATGGGGGTGCATTATATTACTATGGATATCTATGGGGTGAATTATATTACTGTGGATGTCTATGGTGGTGCATTATACTACTATGGATGTCTATGGTGGTGCATTATACTATTATGGATCTCTATGGGGTGCATTATACTACTATGGATGTCTATGGTGGTGCATTATACTACTATGGATGTCTATGGGGGTGCATTATATTACTATGGATGTCTATGGGGTGCATTATACTACTATGGATGTCTATGGTGGTGCATTATACTAGTATGGATGTCTATGGTGGTTCATTATATTACTATGGATGACATATTACTATGGATGACTATGGTGGTGCATCATATTACTATGGATGACTATGGGGGTGCATTATACTACTATGGATGTCTATGGTGGTGCATTATACTACTATGGATGTCTATGGTGGTGCATTATATTACTATGGATGACATTATGTTGCTATGGATGACTATGAGGGTGCATTATATTACTATGGATGTCTATGGGGTGCATTATATTACTATGGATGTCTATGGTGGTGCATTATACTTCTATGGATGTCTATGGGGTGTATTATATTACTATGGATTTCTGGGGTGCATTATACTACTATTGATGACTATGGGGTGCATTATATTACTATGGATGTCTATGGTGGTGCATTATATTACTATGGATGACTATGGGGGTGCATTATATTACTATGGATGTCTATGGGGTGCATTATACTACTATGGATGTCTATGGGGTGTATTATATTACTATGGATTTCTGGGGTGCATTATACTACTATGGATGACTATGGGGTGCATTATATTACTATGGATGTCTATGGTGGTGCATTATATTACTATGGATGACATGTTACTATGGATGACTATGGGGGTGCATTATATTACTACGGATGACTGGGGGTGCATTATATTACTATGGATGTCTATGGGGGTTCATTATACTACTATGGATGTCTATGGGGGTGCATTATACTACTATGGATGTCTATGGGTTACATTATACTACTATGTATGTCTATGGGGGTGCGTTATACTACTATGGATGTCTATGGGGTGCATTATATTACTATGGATGTCTATGGGGATGCATTATATTACTATGGATGTCTATGGGGGTGCATTATACTCGTATGGTTGTCTATGGGGTGCATTATATTACGATGATTGTTTATGGGGGTGCATTATATTACTATGGATGTCTATGGGGGTGCATTATATTACTATGAATGTCTATGGGGTGCATTATACTACTATGGATATCTATGGTGGTGCATTATACTACTATGGATGTCTATGGTGGTGCATTATACTACTATGGATGTCTATGGGGTGCATTATATTACTATGGATGTCTATGGTGATGTATTATATTACTATGGATTTCTGGGGTGCATTATACTACTATGGATGACTATGGGGTGCATTATATTACTATGGATGACTATGGGGGTGCATTATATTACTATGGATGACTATGAGGGTGCATTATATTACTATAGATGTCTTTGGGGTGCATTATACTACTATGAATGTCTTAGGGGTGCATTATACTTTATGGATGACTATGGACTGTGCATTATACTACATGGAGGACTACGAGCTGTGCAGTATATTATATGGAGGACTATGGGGGGCAATATTCTTCTTCTATGGAGCGCCATGACTTCTATGTATGCCCCTTGTGAGTATAATGGTTTATTTTTTTTTATACGTTAAAGAACAGCGGCAGAACGGGTGACATATACAAGGATGGGGGATATATATACCAGAATGGGGCCACGATGAGGGACATATATACCAGGATGGAGGATGCATATATATATTCAGAATGGTGAGGGGGGCCCGGTCCAAATCTTGCACCAAGGCCCATCAGACTATAGTTACGCCACTAAATCTAACCTCTTCATCAGGACAAACCACAATGATCATTGTGGTTTGTCCTGATGAAGAGATTGGATTACCTCGAAATGCGTTAACGAATAATACCAGTTAAAAATTTGAGTAGATAATAGCCAATCAGACACAAAGGCGAAATGTATCAACTAGAACGGGAGAAAAGTGAAGGAAAATAGATCAACGGGTCAGATTTCATCAGTTTGGAAAATAAAAAACATTTGTCTAATTGATCACTTCGATTTTTGTATGCACCAGTTTTACATGCAGCCAATTGTCAAATATAGTATGGTTGAGTACAACACTGATAAACAGCGACGCTGCCGCTCCCCTCTGACCTCTCTCCAGGGAAAGATCCTTTTCAGGATGTTGCAATATATTACCTTGGTGACTTAAGCCCAGCTTTGTGTGGCCTTTTGTGTAGCTACACAACTTGCGGGTTTACAGTTAATTCTCATAGATCAGACGTGTTGACTTTAGGATCCTTGACTTATACGGAACAAGATTACATGGATATAACCCTCATCCTCTAGAGGAAAGAGAACAAAGCGACATTGATTGGTTTCAGAAGTCCGAAATCTGTTAATAAAAAAATTCAAGATGGCAATAATGATTTTGGAGGACTGTCAATATGGCGTGTGGGAGACACGTCACGCCATGACGCGCGCTCAGTCGTGGCTCAGGGAATAATGCGGCCTTTCTGAGCTAAAAGAGCTCGGGGGACAATGGGACGATTGTTTGCTGTGGATGCTAAAAGCTTCTCAGAAGTGAAGATGCATTTGTGAATGCTGACCGTACAAGAGATATTCAACAATGTCTTCTAAACGTTCAGCCTTCAAACACTCGACAAAAAGACGACATTGGGGTGAGCCTAATTTTATTATGGAGAACTGGGACATTAAGGGTCATTAGTTTGTCAGGATACGGGACAAAGTAGAGAGACTTTAGGTTAGATCTCCAGCTGTCATGGTTTGGAGTTAAATTGCTTGAATGTTCTTGAATAGGCTGTTTTAGGCTGTGTTCACATGAACGTTGTTTTAGGCTGTGTTCACATGAACGTTGTTTTAGGTTGTGTGCACAAGGACAGTATGCTGACCATTAAAGGTGCATGATGTGCAGCGATAAACGACCACCAACTGTCCACTTTTCCCGATTGGTGGTCTTTTAATAGCCTGAATTCACAGCTAGACGGCACTGTAATACATCATTCTATGCAAACAGGCTGCCATTGTTCTCAGCAACACAGGTCGACGTGCTGCCGAGAACAATGATTTTTTTTTGCGGAGCCCAAAAAATCATTTCACCCGACGAAAAAGTGTTTTGCTCGTTTGTCAGATGACTGGCAGCCTGTTTAGACTGCATTATTATTATGAAACGAGCATTTCTAGGAACGCACGTTCACCATAATTGGCAGTTTTAATGCACCATTAGTCATTGTACTTGCTGATAACAGCTGATTGGTGTCAACCCCCAACCAATTTGATATCAATGATCAAATCTTAAGATATATAGTTACTAGCCAATTTTGTGCCTTAATGGGCACCGTATTTGTCAAAAGTTAAAGCATTTTTACTATTGCTTTCCTTAAGTGTATTGCTTTTGGGTACGCACTTTAAGGGGTTTATTAAAGGCTAATGTATTGATGACTTATCCACGGATAGGCCATCAGTATCAGATTGGTGGGGGTCCTAAACCTGGCACCCCCACTGATCAGCTCAGGTGACGATGGATGTAATAAATATACGAAGCCGGAACAGCACAGCTTCGTACCTGCACCATGTATTTGTTATATCCGGCAGATAACAGAGCAGATAACAGCTGATTGGTGGGGATGCCGGGAGTCTGACCCCCACTGATCTGATATTGATAATCTATCCTACAGAGAGGTCATCAGTGTTTAAATCCTGGACAACCCCTTTAAAGTATTCCACCAAACATATCTCTAACCTGTATGTACCTTCTGCCGTTGAGAACTAGTGTGACAAAAAAGTGTACCCCGCAGTATATATATGTTTTTTTGCAGGATCCCAATGTACATGATAGCATAACTGACTAAGTGATGATGTATAGTGAGCATATCCTAATATTACAACATACAGTATGATGTACACATCAGCCGGCAAGACGCACATTCTTGTTAGGTTTCATTCAAACTTTGCATTTTTTTTTACCGCAATGGCAGGCTTCCCTTTGACTTTTGTCCTGCCCATCATTAATCAAATAATTAACTAGCATTATGGCTTTTTAATTCTGTAAGTTGACACTTTTAAGCCATCATCTCATTATTTCAGAGAAACTTTCAATGACAGATCATCCAAAATCCATACACCCAGCTCCTCTCCTCCCCCTCTCTGTACAGTGACCTCTGCACAGATCATAGAGCATGCCTAGAAAAACTTCTATAGAAGTCAATACATAACTCCAGACTATTGTTTCCTATGATCCATGTGGCTGCAGTAAATCGTGTCTGTAAGTGCTGAGACATGATGGCCGTTTCCATAATCATGTGCTACAGGAACTAAAATTAAACATTCTACCATCAGAAAGTAAAATGTTAAAAATGAACATTTTTCTTTATGTGGTTTTAATTAGTAAAGCATAGTATAGCAAATGTCTCATATATAAAGCTTTTTTTTTTTATTAATTCTAGACATATATAAAAGACTAAACTTTCCCTCAGAGGTGGCCATACTGGAAACACACACACTTCCTTTAACTGTTCACGTCATTCGTTTAGTATAGCGGTGCAATTCATCCTGTCAATCTGTGCTGTAGCAATGTGGCAGCAGACACGAGCGACTGCGGTTATAGGAAACTAAAGCCTGAAGGACGTGAGGCATCATGTGTAGAGGTCCTCCAATTTCAATGGAAGTGTCACTGCTCGTCCCCCACGCTCAGTCCCACATAATAGTCAATGATTCTGTGCTCCCTTGCCCACGTTCGCTCATAGACAGAGTGCAGAAATTCCTTGCAGCCCACCAGTTTGCTGTTATCCTTTCCTTTGCATAAGCAGCCTGACTAATGTTCATTATATAACATTATGCTAAAGAATAGGAGAATTATATGGAAACTGTGATTCATAAAACTAGGAGCTGTCTCGTGACTGTCACTTTTCCAACAAAAAAAAGGCCTGAGAAAATCTGCAAATTAATGTTTTTGCAAAGAGTCATCCACAAAAAGTTGGAAGTGACTGCAACTTTTGTTGCTGTCTGATTCTGGCAGTTTGCATAGAAAAATGCAAATACAAAGCACGATGCCTGGACTGGCTGCGGGATGCCTGGACTAGGTGCGTGACGCCTGGACTGGCTGCATGACGCCTGGACTGGCTGCGGGACGCCTGGACTGGCTGCGGGACGCCTGGACTGGCTGCGGGACGCCTGGACTGGCTGCGGGACGCCTGGACTGGCTGCGGGAAGCCTGGACTGGCTGCGGGAAGCCTGGACTGGCTGCGGGAAGCCTGGACTGGCTGCGGGAAGCCTGGACTGGCTGTGGGAAGCCTGGACTGGCTGCGGGACGCCTGGACTGGCTGTGGGACGCCTGGAAGGGCTGCGGGACACCTGGACGGGCTGCAGGACGCCTGGACTGGGTGCGGGACGCCTCGATTGGGTGCGGGACGCCTGGACTGGCTGCGAGACGCCAGTACTGGCTGCGGTACGCTTGACCCAAACTTATCAGCCTCATATGTTCCTACGAGTCAAAGTTCAGGGAAGGAGTCCTATGGCCGTTTCGGACATCGTCGTCCATGCTCGGACTGATAATGTCAGACGTGCACAAAACTATTTGTCTCTTTTAGTTTACTGAAGAGTTTTGTTCATTTAAAATTCTTATGAATTTTTATTTTTCTGTTTTTCAGTGGCTGCAATGGCGTCTGGGATCCTGATTCAGAATGATTTGCTGTGCTGTACTGCTGCAAACAACATGCATCAGGCGACGATGAGTTCAGGTACTCGCCTTCATATCCATTGAGAATTACTACTAGAAATTATAAGAGTTTTTGGGCCTTAGGGTACAAGTCTGCAGTCACTGTTTCTGACTGCAGACTTGTGAACCCTCAGATCACACGCACTGTGCACTGTCAGGATTCTCCAGGAGCAGGCAGTCATGTGTTTGCAAGTATGCGATTTGCATACTTCCGGGCCACATTCCAACTAGACTGTATCTGGCCTCGGGCAATACATTTGCATTGAGCAGATCCGCACACGTCTAGTCGGCATGTGACTATATGTATGGAAATCACATAATTGTGGTCATGCACCTGGCACCGGAGAGTGTTCACAGTTTGGGAATACCTAAGGCTTAACAATAATTTTAATGAATAGACTGATGTCGAAGGAAAAATAAAAAAGTAAAATAAAATACCGGTAAATAATAAAAATAATAAATAATAGAAAAAAAAAGTCCTTGTATGATTTATGTTGAAGGTAAAATGAAAGATTAAAAAGTAATAAATAAAAGAAATAATAAAAATAATAAATAGAAAAAAAAACAAGTCCTTGTATGATTTATATCCAAGGAAAAAGAAAGAAATAAAAAGTAAAAATAAATAATAAAAATAAGAGAAATACCAAAAATATTAAATGAATAAATAAAAAAAATACTAAAAATTAAAAATAAATAAGTTATAGTTCTTATAAGAAGGGGAGGGTTAAAGCTCACTGTCGTTTTTACGTAACAATGGGAAACAGAATCAGCTTGAAGGGATGACGGTTTCTGGATTTTACAGCACAGCCGGTCATCTCCTTCATTACCTGCCCTGCTGGCAGGTTGTACCTTCACTACGAGGCTCCGGTGGCTTCTGCTATAAGCGTGCACTCATGGAGCCGGTGCTGCACAGACGTATGATTTAATACCATCAATGAGCAAATTGTTGGTTTCTATAGAAACCTCTCAGCCTATGGTGCGGTGCAGTAAGATGCTATAAATCCGTCCGCACGTTTCCCAGTAAGTTGTGCAGTCCCCGGCAGTTGTGTGACAGGTCAGTGCACAGCTGGCTATACCGGGCACACCATGCAGCCACCGCCACGGAGACTTTCAGCTATGAATATCGTCAGTAACTTTCTCCATGGCCGCAGATATTCTACCTCTGCTGTTGACATCCGGCGACGGCGCGGCTCCGCCATCGAGGTATTGTCCTCCTCCACTCATAGGGTTATGGTGGCCATGTCATCCATCAGCACAGAAGAAGGGGCGGCAGGTGTCTTCCAGATAAAAAGTTAAGTTTTTTTTTTTTTTTTTTTTCAATATAACTTTTTTTTAACTTTCCCTACGTCTGATTGTTTATTATATTCTAACTTATTTTGACTGTTAGAAAAATTATTATTTTTTAAATATTATTATTTTTTAAATATATATATATTTTTTATATTATTTTTGAGGACATGTCTATCATGATCCAGGGTTTGGGAAGTGGGATTCATTTGTCCTGTTGGGATGTTGGAAATGTCAAGTCTTTCCCAAGATTTGTTTGGGATCCGGTCAATCCGCAGTGTAAAATGTGAAATGTGCGGCTTAACTGTACCACTTACACAACTAAATCTGCAGCGCTACCTCCCGTATTCCCCTGCAACCAAACCAGGGTACATCTCTCACCTTCTTGAAGGTTTAAAAGGGTTTTCCATTTTCAGAAAGCCCCTGCATGTTTAAGAAAAGAACAATAAACCCTGCTTTACTCACCCTCCCCAGGTCCAGCCATGAGTCTCCCTTACTGCTCTCGGTATCTGTTATTGTATGCAGTGCTAAAGTCATGTTGACAGCACTGCAGACCATCAATGAACTCAGCAGCTCTGAAAAACTTGTGCCTTCTACTCAGGCTGAACTGCTGAGCTCATTGATTGGCTGCAGTGCTGTCAATGTGACATCAGCACTGCAGACAATAACAGACACTGGGAACAGCAGCATAGGGATGAGCAGACCTGTGGATGTTCGGGTTCGTCAGGTTCGAGCGAACTTTAGTCCAAAGTTCGGTTTGGGTACCGAAACTCAACCCCAACATGAACCTGAACCCCATAGAAGTCAATGGGGACCCGAACTTTGGTGCTGTAGTATGGTAATAGTAAGGGCTAGAGGACTGCAAAAGTCTTTCGTTCCCTTTCTCTCTTTTTCTCTCACTTTTTCTCTTTCTCTCTTTTTTTCTTTCTCCCTCTCGCTATTTCTCCATTTCTCTCTTTTTCCTCTTTCCTTTTCTCTCTCTTTTTTCTCTCTCTTTCTCGCTCTCCCCCTCTCTTTCTCTATTTCTACCTCTTTGGCTCTCTCTTTTTTCTCTTTTTCTCTCTCTTTCTCGCTCTCCCGCTTTCTCTTTCTTTTTCTCTTTTTCTCTCTATTTCTCCCTTTTTTTCTTTCTCTCTTTTTTTCTCTCTTTCTCCCTCTCACTATCTCTACTTTTTTCTATTTCTCTCTCTTTTTCACTCTCTTTTTTTCTCTTTCTCCCGCTCTCTATTTCTCTTTCTCTATTTCTCCCTCGCTCTCTTTCTCTCTTTTTCTCTCTCTTTCTTGCTCTCCCGCTCTCTATTTATTCCTCTCTTTTTCTCTCTCTCTTTATTTCTCTTTTTTTCTCTCTTTCTCCCTCTCACTATCTCTACCTTTTTCTATTTCTCTCTATCTTTTTCTCTCTTTTCCTCTTTCTTTTGCCTCTCACTTGCCATAAATGTGTAACTTTTTTACCTAGTGTAAATGCCTCTGTTCTCCTGAATCTGATTATATTTTTCTTTTGTCCCTGGGCCTCTCCATTCCTGAGATATCACCCCATCTTCCCTGTGTCATTTTATCCCGTGAGTGTGGCCACACCTCTTTTCCGTGGGAGTTTTCTCAGACCACGCCCAGTTGGCTTAATAGATTCACATACAGTAAAAAAGGGCCCATATCTCAGGAATGGAGAGGCGCAGGAACAAAAGGAAAACATCGCCGGATTCAGGAGAACAGCGGCATTTACACCAGGTAAAAGAAAAAATTACATAATTTATGGCAAGTGAAGAAGTTTTCTTTAATACACTTCCTGCTACCAAAGCAGATACATTGGTTAACATTAGGGTGCTACTTTATTAAAAAAAAAAAAAGAAGGACGCTAGCGGTTCATGAATTTTTGCGCAAAATAGAAAATTTTCTTTATTTTTGTCTTTCAGCTGTTTTGCACCTTTTTAGCTCAAAAAGTCATGTGTTCTGCTAAAAGAGGCGAAAAAACATAAAAAACCAGACAAATGCAATAATGAATGGTCTCCTTTAATAGTTCCAAAATGGCTCCGAATATTCTTCTCTTGAACATTGAATTGGGGAAACACATGTATGAAAACTGGAGCGCTCTTAGGTTACCTAATTAATGATCCACATTTCTTTATGTTTTCTTGACTTAGGAAGCGCAAGACGTCCAACATCAAAATACACCAAAGTTGGGGAGCGCCTGCGCCATGTCATCCCCGGCCACATGCAGTGTTCAATGACTTGCGGAGGTCGTGCTTGTAAATATGAGAACCCGGCACGGTGGAGCGATGAGGAACAAGTCATTAAAGGACTGTACTCCTCCTGGTAAGCTCAGTGATTGCTCATTATTGGCATTCTATATCTGTGTCCTTACATGGATCTTGCTATTGGAGCTTTGTAATACTTCATTCAGCCTGTGGGGGCGCTGCAGGGAAATGTAAAACGTTCTACTGGGTTTCCAGACAAACTTTCTTCAATGGGTTTTCTGAGAAGTGATCCACTGATAAGATGGTATGCGTGACTAAGCCTGAAATAGGAGACAGCGATCATCTTCGACCTCTTTAAGCTTGAGGGATCCGATTTTCAAAAGTGGACAAACCCTTTAAAGTGGATCTGTCACCCGTCATCAGATCTTACAATACAAACTGCAAATATTATTGAATACATTTTTGTTTTATAGACCTGATGTGACTGGTGTACTTACTATAAAAATCCATTTCAGAACGGCTAGTATAATCCTAATATTGAAATGATCATTTTATAAGTCCAGCTAAAGAGGGACAATCCAAGTGTATTTAGTTTGTCAGCAGAAAATTCTACTGGTCAGCACAATACTTCAACAGCAGCAGGGACACTGAGGCTATGTGCACACGGTGCGTTTTTGGTGTGTTTTTTTGTGCGGTGCAGAAATTTTTGCAAGCAATTCCTGATCGTGCGCACATAGTCTGAGGGGCTGTCAATCAGGCTAGGTGGTTGGAAATCAAGTTTAAACTTTGAAAGAAGACTATACCGCCATTCTGAAATGGATTTCAAAGTAAGTACACCAGCCTCATCGGGTCTAACTGATTTATTTAGTATAGCAATGTGCATTATGAAATCTGATCTGCTTTACAGGTTATGTCCAAACTTGAAACGTAACACCTCGACTCGCAACAGAGAATGCGGCTCTGACATGCACTGTAGACATTAAATAGAGTGGTGGCAAACTTGCACGGCCACTGAGGCATTTTGGAGCTGCGTTCTCTGAGTTCCAGCATGGAATCACTTACAATGAAAACCAAAAAGACCTTTTCACCCAGCGCAGTTTGTTAAAAAAACGAAAAACAAAAAAAACATGTGCTTTGCTCACCCTCCCCAGGTCTAATGCTGCACCCAGTGTCTGTTTTTGTTCAGCTCAGCGGCTCTGCCCGAGTTGATGGAACTAGCACTCTGATTGTCTGCAGTGTGTTCGACATGATGTCAGCAATACCGACAATAACAGACACTGGGAGCAGCGGCTAGACCCGGGGAAGGTGAGTAAAGCACTGTTTGTTTGTTTGTTTTTTACAGAAAACTGCAGCCAAGGAAATAGGTGTTTTCTAAAATCTGGAAAATCAATGCAATTTTTTACTTCGTAATAAATAGAGAAAAAAAGAGCCAACTTGACTTTCTGCTTCTTTCAGGATCACAGAAAACATACTGGCAATGGCGAGACCATCCACGGAAATTCTAGAAAAGTATAACATTATTAAGCAATTTCAGAGGTAACGGTATAATACAATATGGATCTGGAGTGTGTGTACATTAGTACAGACGGTGACAACATTTTATTCTGTATATCGATGGTCATAGAAACATATACAGAACCAGAATAAATGTGAGAAATAACATTTTACTGTTTCATTCCCCTAGTCAACAGGGAGTGTCCCCTCACCGTTAGCAATACCAGCACTGATTGGATAGTTTCAGATTTTGTAGGGACACACTCTATTTATAATGTCACTGGTAACACCCTGTTGCCAATTTATTCATACATTTCCAGGAGTAATAACAGAGGAACAGCATAATGTAAAGTCATAAAAAAGAGGTTTTCACTGCTACCGTAATTCATTTTTTCATTAAAATAGACATGTTAAGAAAGCTGATGGTCTTCTATTAACAGGCTGGCCATGTGATGAGGATTCAGGTTTTATTTTGGATGTGTATTACAGCAAATTTGCCATTCTGAAGTGTTCAGAGAGGTGATTCTGCAGAGAAAAAAAATCCCTATCTTATGTATAATAATATAAATGAGTTTTGGTATAACCAGCAATTCACTTCTCATCTTTTCCCCACCTCTATGAAGAAGCTCTTTTCTTAGTGACCATCTTATTTACCAACAAAGACATAGCAGCAGTACTGACTGTGCCTGAAAAGAGGACCTTTTACTTGCTTGAAAAAATTCAAATGCCTTGTAAAAATACCCGATTCCTCTGATTCTGCAGCTGTTTTCCTTTTTGCGCTGCGTCGCTCCATTGCAGAGATATTCGCATTTGTACTTTTGGAGCGCAGTGTGTGAAATCTCTGCTTGTAATGCAACTGGGTGTTTCTTTAGAATCTTCTCTGGGGGCGAGCGCTTTCACTACTCCCTCCCAGATGCTACCAATCAATCAATGATTTGTAGCATCTGGGAGAGTGGCGTGAAAGCGCTTGCCCCCAGAGAAGACTCTGAAGAAATGCCCAAATGGAGTACAAGCAGAGATTTCACATACTGCACTCTAAAAGCAACATATGTGAATACTGATGTAATGGAGTGACTCAGCGCAAGATGGAAAACAGCAACAGAATCCGGGGAGGTCAGGGATTTTTACAAGGTGTTTAATTCAGTTTTTTTTAGCAAGTGAGAGGTCCTCTTTAAGGAGACAGTGTTATATGTACTTGCTTCATTATACGTATAGTATTATAGCGAAATGTAGGGAGGTACTACAACCTGTGCTTTGGCAATTAACAGGAAGACGCAGAGAGGCAGTACTATCTGTGCCTAAATATTTTAGAATTTCACTTTGTTAGGGAGGAAGTACTACATGTGTCTACAATAGCTACAAGGAAAAAAAGTATTGTCTGAGCCTGTATCATTTACATGAAAAAACAGGAAGGCAGTACTATCTGTGTATTTATCATTTACTTTAACAAAAGTAAGTGGAACTATCTGGCCCTACATTATTTACAGCGATGAATACACAGGCAGTACTGTCTGTACCAGCATAACGAGCCTGTTCAAAAAGAAACAAGAAGGCAGTACACTCTGTCTTTGTGTGCATAATGAGCCTGTATAATTTACAGGAAGAAACTGGAAGGCAGCACTATCTGTGCATTTCATTTACACAGATATTAGAGATGAACATACATGTACCTGCATGAGCCTGTTCATGTTACAAAAAGAAGCAGGAAGGCTGTACAATCTATGCATAGATCATTTACAGTAAGAAACAAGGACGCAATACTGCCTGTGCCTATATTATTTACAGAGAGGAAAAAGCAAGCAGTACTGTCTGTGTGCATAATGAGGAGAAATATATCAGTACTATCTATGCTTACATCATTTACTGGAAGACAGCACTATTTGTCTGTATATAATTTAAAGGAAGGAAACAAGGAGCCAGTACTGTCTGTGTCTACATATTTTCTAGAGAGAAAATACTGTCTGTTAGGCCAGAAAAGGCCTGAAATGCATCAACAATTCTTGTCTGTTGTTTCCTATGGATTTTAACCTGGATTTAGCCTCATATCTTTTGCTTATATGGGACTATTATCATATAATATTATCAATACCTACATCAGAAAACAGCACTATCTGTGCCTCCACCATAGTAGACAAAGCACAGAAATAGGGGTCACATTTTTGTTACATTAGCAGTGTATATCAAATAGGTAGAAAAATGAACCCACACATAGTACCCGATTCCTCATTTGTGGGTTTTTCTTTTATGTAACTTTTTTTTTCTTATGGTATTTTTTGTTGTTTTTTTATGCCAAATTCTTCAAAATGACACATAGGGTTCCTTAATTTTGAGCAAAATAAATAAATAAAAAATAAGCTCTTTATTTTTTTTTTCGGAATTTCTGCCACATGCCCAAAAATTTTTACAATCCAAAAAAAAACATTTTACATTTTGAAAACGTCGCAATTGATGAATCGACCGTAAACATTTTAGAAAACGAAAACCTCACCCGTGACGGCGACTAGAAAAAATAAATAAATGAAAAAATAATTTGGCGCAAATCAAAAAAAAAAATATAGAATTTTTTTTTTTTTAATAATTATTCGGGGCTATAGTTTCAAAAGAAAATCACTCCTAATTGTAGCAGTAGTTCAATCCTTTCTATTCTAGGAATGATTTGGTAATAAAACTTATAATTTTCCCTGTTTGACCTACAAACAATGTCGTAGATATTAAATGTCTTCCCGTTTCTTGTTTACTTCTATTTCCAAAGCTGCGGAATAAAAACAGTAATTAACCTGCAGCGTCCCGGGGAGCATGCGAGCTGTGGGAATCCTTTAGAGCAAGAAAGTGGGTTCACATATCTTCCAGAGGCCTTTATGGAAGCTGAAAGTAAGTCTTTTTCCTGCTGTTTGTTCTCATTAATTATGAAACGGCATCAATTTGTGCTGCTGGGCAATGTGGTGAGGAGCGGTGTGTAAGACTCTCCGCTGCTCCTTGCTATAAGTAATTGATATATAAGTTTCACGCTGGGTTGTTACAGATGTTCAAGGACACGTTGGCTTCTTAAATAATACTTTTACTTCTTGTTATATCATCCATGTTCTACTAACCTGTTAATCTGATATGTATCCAGGGTTGGACCGGCCCACCGGAGAACTGGAGAATCCTCCGGTGGGCCCTAGCTTCTCCTTCAGGAGAGTTCATAGTGCAAACCTTGCAGCTGATATGGGGCTCTTGAATGGGGGGAGAAAGGAGGGCCCTCAGAATCAAATCCTCTGGTGGGCCCAATGTTCTTCAGTCTGGCGCTGTATGTATCTATAACTGGGATCTGTATATTTTCAATCCCGTGTGATTCTTGGAAATATACTACTGCAGTAGAGTACCATTGCGTGATAGTAGAGCAGTTACCAAACTGATGGCTCCTTGTGGGCAGAGCAGAAAGTCTGAGGAGCCACTTCAGCTAATGGCAGGAGAGCACTAAGTGATGTCAGAGAAAGGGGGTGTGTCTTTGGCATCTTATTCAGTATTGCCCAGTAACATGTATCAGGTTTCTGATGCCCCTTGTGTACAACAGAACCAGTAAAAATCCCACCTTACCCACCCAAAGGACCTCCGATACCTTGTAGTGTGGGTTAATAGATTTTTAAACATTTCCCTTTATGTATAATTAGTACTGATATGCATGAACTTTAATTGCTGCACATGCTATATGCAAATTAGCTTCTTGAAGTCATGGAGGAGGAGCTAATCAGCTGAAAAGTCATAACGGCTGGCTCCTAAATACACCTATTTGGCTTAATTAACATCATCATAGAAGCAGCCATACGGTATTTTATCATGTAATTTAAAATCCCACGCATGCGCCATTGTCTTCTACTTCTCAGTGATGCTTCAGTTTCATGGTGGTGATAATAACAGGGTCCCTTTAAGGACTGATATGTATAGTGCACCCCTTTAATCATTGAGGATCCCTTTAAAGAGGACATTTCTCTGGATTTTTTTCATTTAAACTGGTTCCATCTTTCAATTACTGCTCCTCCACTGATTCTGGAACAGTTTTTCTTTTTCTTTCAGACCCATCCATTGCAAAGTTATGCACATTTTCCCTTCAACCAACTAAGCATGTACAAGAGAACTTCTCTGTGGGCGTTTGCTTTTTCTCCTCTGACGCTGGCCAATCAAAACATGGCTACGCCCACAGAGAAGTTCTGTGGTACACGCCCAGTTCATTGTATCTTTATTACCAAGGGACATAACTTTGGAATGGAGAGGCCTAGAAAGAAAAGAAAAACTGTTCCAGAACCAGTGGAGTAGCGACGATTGGAGGAGTCAATCAGTTTAAATTAAAAAAATCTAGTGAAAGATTCCCTTTAAATTTTTTAACGAGTAGTGTAGACCATTTACTACATCCACATCCCTATCTGAAACAAGGAGCCTGTAGGTGTACAATTAACTCTGGATCTAATAATTAGGATGTAAGACCCTTTAACATAGCGCTGAATTATGTTTTTCCTTTAGAGCTGAATGTCGCAGTTCACATTTCACACATCCTGTGCTAATCGCCCTCATGACGTCTCTGTTCTCTGGGTCTTATAATAGATGATGTTACACTCTTACTACTAATTAACAAGATTTCCCCTTGTAAGAGTGCACAGAATATGGCGGAGCGCAGCCAGCACACCAGCACCAGCGCACCCTGTGTGTATAAATGATTCTCAGTCTTTGACGTCTTTCTGTCCTAGTAAAAAAATAAATAAAACATTTTCTCTTTCAGTATATTTTTATAATTTTGGATGGAAGGACTATGGCGTCGCATCCCTGACTACTATTCTCGACATGGTTAAAGTTATGTCTTTTGCCTTACAAGAGGGAAAAGTAGCTATTCACTGCCATGCTGGGCTGGGGCGGACAGGTAAGGTAGTTGTTTAGAGTTGTGATGACCTGTGAAAAATTCTGTTTTTTGGGGAAAGACGGGGACCATTAAAGATTAACTAAACTTTCATTTTTTTATATATAATTTTGTCCTGCGTGGAAAGTTATGAAACTTTTCAAAAAAGGGAGATTTTTCTTAATTTCTATAAAAAAAAATCCTGCGAGTGGTTCCAAACCCTGTTTTTTTCCCAAGCTTATTGCCTTCCTTCAACTGCATTGATATCAGAACTGAATCATTAGGAGTACAGATGATGGCAGTGATGGATCAGCTGAGACTTCTTCTAAGTGTTCTGCTCTTCATCGCAATCTCCTGCAGCAGTGAACTCCTGCACAGGCTTATTCCCTGCTGCAGAAGATTTTTCTGATAAGCAGAACACTCAGAAGAAGACACAAGTGCTGACACCATCTCTGCCATCATCTGTACTCCAAATGTGTATGTTCTGCTATGAATGTTCTGAAGGTGGTAAAGAATGCTCCATTGGTGCCTGAATTGGCAGATTTTTTATTATTATGAGGACTATTTGCATCTTTGACATTTATGGCATCTTTGTAGAATATGGAAGTTCTAAATATTGCCATTTTGCAGAACTCCTATGTAAATGAATGGAGCAGACGTTGAACGTTCCCACCTCCTCTCCATTCAAAACTGTGCTCTACAGAGTTCAAGTTCAAGAGCATTGTCCTTAGAATGGCCGGGGGTCCCAGAGAACGGACCCTCGGCAATCAATGAGTTATCTCCTATTCTATGGCCAAGGGATAATTTACTAATAGAGATGAGTGGATTAATTAGAAGGACCCTGGTCCAGAAACCACATTGGTAGTCCATGACCACCAGACAGTAGCCGTGCTAGTTTTCTTGGTGCCTCTTCCAATTAGTAGGTCTGGTGTGACGTCATGTGTGTGTCACGCTGCAATTATGATGTCATGCGGGGCCATCAAATCAGAAGAGACGCTGGGGATTATGGCAGATAGGAGGAGGTTTGCAGGGCTCCTGTCCATGGCTGCTTGACCACGGTTATATATACCCTTTAAGGGAAAAATCTAGAGTCATTCTGTAGTTTAGGGATCCAAACAGATGCCAGGACCTGGGTGACTTGTGTATTTCTCCCCAGCAGAGGGCAGCACATGACACATTTATCAGTTCTCTACACTCTGTAAGACATGGAAGAGTCTTCTGGCCTCCTGCTAAGGAATATATCAATTAGTCTCTGCTGTGACTGGTAAAACCATTCTTTTCTGGTATGTTATATGCCAGTCCTGAGGCATCACAAGACATATTGCTCATTTACGTGCACTCTGGGATAGTCGGGATTTGTGCACTTAGCAGTAAGCTGAGGATTATGGACCAGGCGTTAATTCTAGGGAGATAGATTGAAAGTTACGGAAATCATATTTAAATGCGATAGATGTTATTTCTGGAGAAACCACTTTAAAGGGGGTGTACATAGGGGGACACATTGATTGCCTAAGGATGAAGGAGAAGGAGGCAATGTCTTCCATGCTCTCGGATCACCGCCAGTTCAGACACGAGAACAAGACCTTAGTTTCAGTCTGCCCTAGTAATCAGATTTTTTTAAAACTGTATTGGTTGACATTACTTGTAATTATTGTAATAATAAACCCATGGGAAATCCTAAAATAATCTGAAAAACAATAACACATCCTGACCTATCGGACCCTCGGGACTCCTCTACATTGCAACTCCTGCCTCCTCTGGTGGTCTTCTTGCTGCAAATATCAGGTGACCGCTGCAGTCAGTTAGTAATATATGATGGCCTGCAGCGGGTATGTGACACCTCTCCTTCTTCATCACTGGAAAAGGAAGACAGGAATCAATTGGGGGGACACAAGCTGCAGTAGGGAAAAGTGGTGGGGTTTAGTAGGTGAGCATGTGTTTTTTTGTAATTATAAGTAGTGGAAAACCCCTTTAAGTTTAGATGTAAAATATCTTTAACTAAAGACTCTGATTTTTTAGACATATAGTATATGGACAAGAGTATTGGGGGACACATATTACTCCTACAGGAAATGTAATGTCCCATTCTACATCCATAGAGATTAATATCGAGTCGCTCTCCGTCTGCAGCTTTAACAGTGTCTGCTCTTCTTGGAAGTTTTTTACAAGATGTTGGAGGAGTCTTGTGGGTTTTTTTTTGCCTCTTCATTCATAAGAGCATGTGTGAGGACAGACACAGATTTTGGGGGAGAGGCCGAGCTCACAATATCCGTTCTAGTTCATCCTAAAGGTGTTGGATGTGGTTGAGGTCAGGGCTCTCTGAGGCCGGTCATGTTCTTACCCAAAATTCTGATCACCCATGCCTTTATGGACCTTGTGCACTGGGCACAGTCATGGGGAACAGAAGAGGTCCTTCCCCAAACTGCTCCCACAAAGCTAAAAAAGATTTCCCTTCACTAGAACTAAGGAGCCTCAGCCAACCAAAGAAAAACAAGCCTAGAGCATTATCTCTCCTCCACCAAACTTTACTGTGGGCACAATGCAGTCAGGGGGTAACGTTCTCCTGCAGTCACCAAACCCAGACTCGTCCATCGGACACCAGATAGAGAAGTGTGATCCATCACTGCAGAGAACACATTCCCTCCAGAGTCCAGTGTTGTCTGCTTTACACCACTCCATCCGACGCTCGGCATTGTGCTTGGTGATGTAAGGCTGCATGAAGCTCCCGGCGAGGGTGCAATGTTTGTGCTGATGTTATTACCAGAGGAGGTCTGGACTCTGCAGTTATGGAGTCAGCAGAACGTTGGTGACTTTTCTGCCCTCTGCTCCTCAGCACTCGACTCCTTGCTCTGTAAAGTTATGGGGTCTCCACTTTGCTGTTCCTTCCACGTCTCAATAATATCACTCACATGTGATGGAGAAGATTTAGGAGGGAAGAAATGTCATGAACGGACTTGATACCCCGGTGGCTCCTATTACAGGACCGTGCTGGTATCAGGGAGCTCTGCACCACCGGCCGTCCTGTCTCGTTAGTTAGGGCAGACGGCAGGTGAGGAGCCAGATCTTGTACATCGGGGCCGAGTGTTATTTTCAATGACTGAGACATGAGTCCTGATACTTTTCTCCATATAATGTATATCATTGCATACATCTAAATTTGGCATTAACCTGTCATTGTCTATTTTCCATTTTCCAGGCGTGTTAATTGCTTGTTATCTAATATATGCCACTAGGATGACTGCAGATCAAGCCATTCTTTACGTACGTGCAAAGAGACACAACGCAATTCAGACTCGGGTCCAGCTCCTGTGTGTCCAAGAGTTCACCCAGTTTCTCATCCCACTGCATAATGTCTTCTCCTGCTGCGATCCTAAAGCCCATGCAGTCACTTTATCGCAGTACCTAATACGACAACAGCACTTACTCCACGGATACGAAGCGCGACACCTGAAATATGTGCCAAAAATCATTCACTTAATATGTAAATTGTTAATAGACCTGGTAGAGAACCGGCTGGTGGTGGAGGAGCAATTGCTAGACGTCCCAGATCTGTCTGCGGAAATAGAGAAGACGGTGTCGCAGCTCTCCACAGAGCAGCTCGATAAAGTATTAGGCCGTGATATTGGCACGGTGGATTCGTTGACCCATTCAGCCACCACGGCAGCTTGTTACGGGGTTCAGGACTCGGTATTGACCAGCGAACAGGAGTTTGACCCATTGTGGAAGAGGAGGAATGTAGAATGTCTCCAACCCTTGTCCCATCTGAAGAAACGTTTAAGTTACAGCGACTCCGATCTGACGAAGGCAGAAATCTTTCTAGAGCAAGGCGAGACTCCATGGACGGAACCCTCACAGATGACTTTCTTGAGCAAGTTGAGTGAACAGTTGAGAATAAAGCAGTGCTTTGTGTCTGAAAGCGAGGATTCTCATTCTATACCCACGCCAAATCTGCAGAACGAACCCTCTGTATCCACGGCATTCTCTTTCTGGTGTCAAAGTAAAGTTGGTAGCATTGATGCTCCACGAGAGAACTCTCCACTGTTCCACCGCAGGCGATTACCCAGGGAAATACAAAGAAGCCGCACTTTTTCCTTAGGATTTCCCTCACCGTTATGTGGCCAAACATCATTAACGGACTCCGAATTTTCAGCGCCAAACATGACTCCTCAGGACACTCCAGACTGTAGTTGTGTCTGTGGAAACAGCAATGTTCTGGAGGATGACAACCCCTCCGAGCAGGAAGATGAGGCCCCATCTCCAAGAGTGTCATTTTATCTTGGATCTAGCGAGATGGCAGAATTCATCCCCCAGATTGTCCTACAGTCCGAGTTAAACCTGGAGGCCAGGAGACTACTAGCTGCCAAGGCCCTTGCAAATCTGGACTGTGACGATGTGGAAGAGATAGCTGAAAAAGTCATCATGTGGCAGGTAAACTTCACCTTGGTGGGGAGTCCGTGTCTGCTGTTTTATGTATTTTTTATCTAACTAATTTAAAGGTGTTGTACCAAGTTTGGAAGTTATCACCTATCCATAGTATAGTTCATAACCTCTCAATCGCCGAAGATCTGACCACTGGGACATGACCCCCACAGATCAGAAGATCCCCATGTGAATGGAGTGGTGTTCAATCCATTCATACTGCCACTTCATTCATTCTTATGGGCGTGCCAAAGATTAGCTGACTGCTCGGTGATCTCTAGCAGTCCCATTAAGAATGATCGACCACTGCTCCATTCATACAGGGACCTTCAAAACTCCCATTTGTCGGATCAGTGGGGGTCCCAGAGGTCAGACCACCAGCGATAGGGAAGTTATTCCCTATCCCGTGCATTGGAAATTGGTTCCAAATTTGGTACAAGCCCTTTAATCCATCCCTAACCTTGACTGTCCATGTAAAGTGCTGTGATGGAAATGTGTGAATGTTACAGCAGACACTTGCAGGACCCCCCCAAAAAAAGTAAAGTATAATATATTTGTTTAATCTGCTAATGACTTGAGAGGAATATTTTACAGTTTGGGTGTGAGTGGAGCAGGCTAAGGAGCTGATCAAAACATACTATGTACACCAAAATGACACCAATAAAGAACGCTATGCAAAAAAAAAGCCGTAACACAGGGTCAGTGGTGGGAAAGTTAAAAAAAAAAAAAAAGCTAAAGATCTCAAAAGATAGCAACAAACCCAAATTTTTTTTTATATAAATTTTTGAATTTTTGTAACCACTAAAATACAAAAAGAAACCTATACATTTGTTCACTCCGATTGTGAAAAATTATACGAGCAGATCATTTTTACTGCACATTGACCGGCGAGATAACAAACCCAAAAACAGTGGCGGAATTTTTCATCATTTCACTAATTTTTTTTTTCATTTGTCCAGAACATTATATGGGAAAGTGAATGGTGTCAATGAAAGCTACAATAAGCTCTCATGAGGCTATGTCAATGGAAAAATGAAAAAAGCTATGAGGTAAAAACAAAAGAGCAAAATTGTAAATTGGTCATGGCCAGAAGGGATAAAATGATATACACACACGTATATATACAGCGTGGAGAATAAGTATTTGATACACTGTTGATTTTGCAAATTTTCCCACCTACAAAGAATGGAGGGGTCTGTAATTTTTATCGTAGGTACACTTCACCCGTGAGAGACAGAATCTAAAAATAAAAAACAGAAAATCATATTGCATGATTTTTACATAATTAATTTGCATTTTGTTGCATGAAATAAGTATTTGATACAATAGAAAAACAGAACTTAATATTTGGTACAGAAACCTTTGTTTGCAATTACTGAGGTCAGACGTTTCCTGTAGTTCTTGACTAAGTTTGCACACACTGCAGCAGGGATTTTGGCCCACTCCTCCATACAGATCACCTCCAGATCTTTCAGGTTTCGGGGCTGTCGCTGGACAACATTGAGTTTCAGCTCCATCCAAAGATTTTCTATTGGGTTCAGGTCTACAGACTGGCTAGGCCGCTCCAGGACCTGGAAATGCTTCTTATGGAGCCACTCCTTAGTTGCCCTGGCTGTGTGTTTCGGGTCATTGTCATGCTGGAAGACTCGGCCACCAACCATCTTCGATGCTCTTACTGAGGGAAGGAGGTTGTTGGCCAAAATCTTACGATACATGAGCCCATCTATCCTACCTTCAAAATGGTGCAGTTGTCCTGTCCCCTTTGGAGAACATCACCGCCAAAGTATGATGTTTCCCCCATCATGCTTCATTGTTGAGACAGTGTTCTTGGGGTTGTACTTATCCTTCTTCTTCCTCCAAACACGATGAGTGGAGTTGATACCAAAAAGTTCTATTTTGGTCTCATCTGACCACACTACCTTCTCCCGTGCCTCTTCTGGATCAGATGGTCATTGGCGAACTTCAAAACGATCTGGATATGTGCTGCTGTGAGCAGGGGGACCTTGCGTGCCCTGCAGGATTTTAATCCATGACTGCGTAGTGTGTTACTAATGGTAATGTTTGAGACTGTGGTCCCAGTTCTCTTCAGGTCATTGACCAAGTCCTTCCATGTAGTTCTGGGCTGATTCTTGACCTTTCTCAGAATCCTCCTTACCCCACGAGGCAAGATCCTATACGGAGCTCCAGAGCGCAGAAGATTGACAATCATCTTGTGCTTTTTCATTTTTTTTTAGTAATTGTGCCAACAGTTGTTGCCTTCTCACCAAGCTGCTTGCCTATTGTCCTGTAGCCCATCCTAACCTTGTGCAGGTCTACAATTATGTCCGTGGTGGTCCTTAGACAGCTCTTTGACCTTGGCCATGGTGGAGAGGTTCGAGTGTGATTGAGTGTGTGGACAGATATCTTTTATGCAGGTAATGAGTTCTAACAGGTGCAATTAATACCGGTAATGAGTGCAGAGTAGGAGGGCTTCTTAAAGAAAAACTAACAGGTCTGTGTGAGCCAGAATTCTTGCTGGCTAGTAATGATGATGAAAGGTGATCAAATGCTTATTTCATGCAATAAAATGCAATTTAATTATGTAAAAATCATACAATGTGATTTTCTGTTTTTTATTTGTAGATTCTGTCTCTCACAGTTGAAGTGTTCCTACGATAAAAATTACAGAACTCTCCATTCTTTGTAGGTGGGAAAACTTGCAAAATCGGCAATGTATCAAATACTTATTTTCCCCACTGTATATATAAAATACATAAAAATGCTTTTTTACTACACTTAAATCTGTATTGACTCAGGCTATAAAATTAACCCATGGTCTATTCTGGATGGTGAATTCCATAAGAAATAAAATAAAAAATTGCCAGAATTACTGTTTTTTTGTTCAAGCAGCCTCAGATAAAAAAAAAATAGAATTAAAAGCATGAAAAAAATCTTTTGCACCTCCAAGTGGTACCAATGAAAATGTTAACTCATCACACTAACAAACAAGTCCTCACTCAGGTCCGTCAACAGAGAAATAAAAAATAGCTATGGCTCGAAGTATATGAGAACACACAAACAATAGTTATTATTTTAAAATCGTTTTATTGTTCAAAAGTAGTAAGACCAATTTTATTCTCAACCGATGATTGGCCGGCACTTTCTTGAAGTACAATGCAGTCAGTGATTAGCTTCATCTCGATACGACTACAAGGAGCGCCAGTTCATGTCACAGTTATACAAGTCTACTCCCCAACAATAGATGCCGAGGAGGAGGACCTTGAACTTTTCTACAATCAAGTTCAAGAAGAAATCGACAAGATGCCAAAACAAGACTTACTTATTATCATGGGACACTTGAATGCCAAAGTGGGCCACGGCAAACATGGAATCATTTTTGGAAACTTTGGACTTGGTGAACGAAACGTGGCTGGAGGAAGATTCATTGACTTTTGTTCAACAAGTCAACTGACCATCATGAACACCTTCTACCAAAATCACAAACAGAGTCTCTACACATGGACATCACCAAATGGGACCTATAAGAATCAGACTGACTACATATGTGTTTGCCAAAGATGGAGGTCGTCGATCATTACAGTGAAAACCAGGCCAGGATCTGACTGTGGAACTGATCATGAACTTCTGACAGCAATAATTCAGGTCACGCTGCGCAAACAGACTAGACAACAGGTCATTTCCAACTTCATATTTGACCAGCAGACCTGAATTTTTTTGGAACGGTCTGTACAACCGATTTATATTTCTGGACACGGATGAAAAAAACCTGGACGATAAAGAAACAAGACAGGAGAAAAATCAACGCCTTCGAAATGTGGTTCTGGAGAAGGATGTTATCAATATCATGGATGGCAAGAAGAACAAAGAAATCAATTTTGGAACAAATCAAGTCAAACATGTCACTCGAAGGAAAGATCACCGAGCTATGACTTGCCTACTTTGGACATATCATGCGAAGAGAGCGATCACTGGAGAAGGACATCATGGTGGGAAGAATAGATGGAAAAAGGCGAAGAGGAAGACAAGCAATCTGATGGCTTGATACAATCAAGATAACAGCGAAGACCCTGATGGACCCATCTGGGCTTGCACAAGATCGAACTAACCAACAGATCGTTCATCCATCAAGTCGCCATGGCTCGAGATCAAGCTGAAGGCCATTAAATAATAAAATAATAAGACCAAAAATGACATTTATACCTCAAAGTAGAAAAACTCAAAAATTGCTGTTTTTTTCCTCCCCAATACAGTGAGGACGAATGACATACTCATAGCTGTTTCTCATATTACAGATTTCGTACTTTTAGATAAATCAGGTTTGTTATGGCAATGATTTAATATGTTCTTCGTTTGTCTCCCGTCCATTAGAAAGAGTTGAATACTCGAGAAGCGGCCTGGGACCGAATCTGCGCAGAGAGGAACCCTTTTGTTCTTAGCAATTTAATGTGGTCATGGATTGAACAGCTTAAGGAACCTCTGATCACAAAGGCGGGTGTTCATTTATTAGCAAGTTATGACAGCGATCCCGACAGCGCCCTCTACCTGCTAGAAAAGGTAACTGTAATGAGTGTGATATAAACTTTGGCTGATAAATGTGCATAACATGTATCACTGGCTGGCAGTAACTGCGGCACTTTTTTTTTCATCAGTAGAGATGTTTTTTTATTAATTTATGCAATTTATTAGATACTGACATGCATGACGCAAATTACACTAAATTGTGTTGCAAAATAGGAAATATGGTACCTATCGTCTTAGTTTCATTTAATATCTCATCCCTCTCTAACATGTGCAGCTAATTGCTGAGGGTCCTGGTTATGAGACCCCCACTGACCACTCAAAAAGAAACACTTTGCAGTGTGCTGCTGAGCTCTTGCATTAGCATGTGGACAGAGCTGTGTACGGCCTTCATAGAAAGTCTATGATTCCATTCTCCTACCTGTGTACAGGCTCATAGGCTTTACATTGAGCCTGTACACTATTCTGTGCGCGCAGATCATGCATGTGCTCAGCGCAGCTGCCTGCTGAGCAACACACTGCATAGGGGTTTTTTTTTAGGCAGTGGGAAGGGGTTTTATGACCAGGAGTATTAATGATCTGCTGCACATGTTAGGAAGGAACTAAATTGTAAATAACGAACACTAAACAATAGTTATTGTATATTTTGGACCATGTCTTGCATACACAACTCTATTACACACATAAAGCTCTGCTACATGCGCACAGCTTTGGGTATCTGTTGCTTTTTTCACACTTGAAAAAGATGCCGGTACGGCGTTGAAGCGCGTAGTGGTTAGTAAAGAACTTTCAAGGAATATCACAGCAAGAGACTTCTTTTCCAGCAGCGCAGCTGATTTTAAATGTGATTTGTATCCTTCTTTGGAAAGCTTTGCTTCTTACACACACAGCCTGCTACACACCCAATGCTATACTACATACACACGTACCCTGCTACATACACACACTGTCTACTTCATACACACACAGCCTGCTACATACACACACAGTCTACTTCATACACACACAGCCTGCTACATACACACAACTATACTACATGCACAAGTGCACACACAACTTTTTGCTACTACACACATAGCCTGCTACATACAAATACAGCCTGTTATATACACCCAGACATCTCTGCTACACACCCAAAGCTATGCTGCATTCACCCGTAGCCTGCTACATACACACAGCCTGCTATATACACACAACTATACTAAATGCTCTAGTACACATACAGCTCTACTTTATATACCCACAGCCTGCTACATACACCCAGACTGCTCTGCTATACACCCAAAGCTATGCTGCATACACAGATAGCCTGCTACATACACACAACTATTCTACATGTGCAAACGTACACACACAGCTCTGTTGCATACAAATACAGAGCTCTCTTGCATACACACACAGCTCTGCTACATACTAAGAGATAATATAAGATCCATGTGTTAAAATATATATATTTTTTACCTTGATGATAAGTGAAGCTTCCCCAAAGTCATTCACAGACAGCATCCTGTAATGGGATCACTGCTGCCAGCTGATGACCTGTGACTCGCAAATAAAATGAGAATATATTGGTGAAAAATGCTATATAGTCAAAATAACTGCTGGTATATAACTGTCTGTAAGGATAGTGTATATTTAACATGCTAAATGAATTGGTGTCTAACTACAGGGGCAGCACCAGACCATGTTGTGCATCCTGCAGTGTGTGAGTAACCTGCGACCGCTCCCCTCTGACATCGAGGATGCAATACTGACCCGAATGATCATAGCTTTCACCATGGTAGGTATTGCAGTGTGAGATCTGGGGTATAGAAAGGTTTGGCTACCTACAGCTGTAGACCCCTGTCCTTAGGATAGACCATTAGTCTTACATCGGTGGTGGTCTGACTCCCAGCACACATGCCAGTTGGTTGCTTTCAGGTGCCACATTTACATCGGCTGCAGGCTGATTCCTTCTTGCTGTTCTTCGCAGCAGTGCTGGGTATTGTAGCCTTCTCCTATTCACTTAAGCGAGCATGCTGTAAGTTGTGCGGAGCTGCAAGAACAGGCAACATCGAAGCAGGCTGATACCTCACTGAAATATTAAAGGGGTTGTCCGGTCCAAAATCGATAAGTCTGCAGTCACTCTGTGTGACTGCAGACTTACGAATCTTCTCTGCTCACGCACTGTGCGCTGCGAGGATTTGCCGGTTTCTAAGCCAGGATCAGAGGATATGTATGAGTTATACATACTCCAGGGCAGAATGGGTCCAGTGGGGGTGGTCTCCCTCCATACGCTTGTATGGAGCGAGGCCACGCCCTCTAATCGGCCACGCTTACTGAATGGCCGCATTACTAGTTGGGGAGCGGCTTCGCTCAATACAAGTGAATGGAGCGAGACTGCGCCCACTAGACAGGTTGTGGCCGGGAGTATGTATAACTCATTCATACCCTCCGGTCCTGGCTCAGAAACCGGCGAATCCCCGCAGCGCACAGTGCCTGCGCTGGGGGGGGATTCATAAATCTGCAGTCACACAGAGCGACTGCAGACTTATCAATTCGGACCGGACAACCCCTTTAAAGGGGCCGCGGCCCCCTCAAACAGAGTGACGGACCCCCACTGATCTAATATTGATAGCCAATCCTAAGAAAAGGCCATTCATTTAAAAATGTTTTTTGTGCAAATTGTGACTTTTATGCATGTTAATCAGTACATTCCCAAAATTAAAAAAGTGCTAGAGACTAATATATCAAATGTCGCACATTAGATTCAAATTTTGCGTGTGACTTTTTTTGCACGTTAAAAATGGTTGCACCATAAATGTTTTAGTGCCACACCACTTTTTAAGACAGCTATGACCTGTTTAGAATATGCAACTTTTATGTAATAATGCAGTCCTAAATATATTTTACTTTACGCCAAAAGGTCAATCGTGCTCTGTATTATCCTTATCCTTTTATTAAACTTTTAGTACGATACTAAAAATGGGTGTAATAAATAGAATAAAACATTAATAAATATGACTTAGGTATTTATGAATATTTTGCAATTTCTGCGAAAAATTTGGTGCAAATGCAATGATAATTGTCTTCCATAGTGCCCCTTTTTGACTTATTTCTAGGAATTATTGCATACAAATATTCCATTTGGGCCTCCGATGTGGTAATATATTCTATTTGTATTTTTCTGTATGTCTGACTACAATGCATCTTTATCGCATTACTATTGATTTCATTTTATGTATTACATTGCACTATATGTGTGCATTACATTGCACCAAATTTCTATAGATCTTTCAGAATTGCATTGTAATTAACTTTGTTGATATATAGTTTATATGTGCATATACATACCTGTTATCATCATTCTTTGGTAGCATTCTTCCATCTGATCACTACCCTTTGTATTGTCTTCCTACCTTCATTATTTTGTGTCTCTCATCGGCCTCCCCTTGCTTTCATTGCTTCTTGATTTTAATTATTAACTTTAAATGTTTATTTTTATTATGTAGTTGTGTACCTCAATACAACATTTATTGTTTATATACATTTGTTTGCTTTTTGATTGTTATTCAGTAACAGTTATATGATATTTTAGAAGTGTCTCACCCTGAGATATTCATTTTGTAGGTTAAACACGATTCAGAAGACAGTTCTCTGGTCTACAATACTCTGAAACCGATCTTACAACACGCCTTGACAGACATCCGAAAATAAAGCCTCCAGGGCGTCTTTGCACACGCTTGGCCTTGTGTGCACTTTTTAGGTGTCACTTGTGTTTCCTGTGAGGTTCGTGTTTACATGTTGGTGACATAAAGGGCTCAGACTACAGAGAATGTAGAAAACTCTAGGGGGCTTCATGTTCTAGTAGCTATTTTATCTTTATACGTGTTTCTTATAAGCTCGGTTCACTGTGTTTTGCGGCACCTTTATATGTCTATGGGTTGGTATCTTATTTGTGAATAGTACGTGTTGTATTTATTACGTTACTGGGCGTAATGCAAGCTCCCTGCAGAACGCGTCCGGGGAATGCACTGTGAAAATTTAGTATGAAGGATTGAATACAGCGGGTCAGACAATATAGCAATAGACCTTCTGTAACATAAGTAGAGCCATACATTTATGAAGGTTGGGGGTATAAAGTCTATAGGGCATCTCCCTTATTAAGATGCTTAAATAGAAATAGATTCAAAGGGAATGCATCTCAGAAAATGACCCATTATTTAAATCATTTTTTGTGTTACATGTATTAAATAAAAATAGCTATATGTATATTTATTTACAAAAAATGATTAGTAATCTTGCAATTTTCACACTAGCCACCGGGCTTTTTTCGACTCATATGTCCTGTTTTTTTATCGGCAAGAGTTTTCAGCAGGCTCATTATCAGCAGAGGTAGGATTAGAATGTTAGGTAGCACTTCTGCACACAGATGATAACATAGGATCTACTAATAATAATAGACCATGTTACTGCTCCCACTCAAAATGACCCAAATGACCTTTGCGTACGCTCATTAGATGCTTCAATACAAAAGATAGGGTTGTGGGCAATGTACATGTGTTGTTTCCTGAAACGAAAAAAAGAGAGTCTAAAAAAAAACACAGTGGCAAGTGTGAAAATTGCACCATTTTTATTTTTAATACAGATTGTGTAACATAAAATCCTGATTTAAATAATAGGTAATTTTCTGATGATTGCCTCCCTTTAAAAGCCTCTGACATCTCTTAAGGGAGTCAATAACTTTTGTTACAAGTGTTCCACCTTGACCTGAGACCTCTTGAGTAGTCACAAGCATCAATATGATTTCTTCTGAAGGTGGCCAAACACATTAGATGAACGACAGCCGAACCTGCTGATTTGGGTGGGATTGTCCAACCGTCTGATTTGTATGTGTCCCATCTTTCTCTTGACGGCAGATGACAAGGGTAAAAAAGGATCAGGCATGTCGTATTTTAATATGTCTGATAATTTCTTTAGGAGGAAAGATGTGCCTGGAAGAGGTTTACCTATTGAAAACACATGCACTCTCTGCCACATTGAGCATGGTGGGGTTTGGAATAATAGTTGATGGCCAAACAAGTCTGCGGCCGACTCTTATCTTAGGTGTGTGGTCATCTTAAAGAATGGGTTTCATTTAAAGGGTACTCTTAGAGCTTTGTTTTGGCCATTTAGGGGTAAGAGAGAGGCTGAACGTTAGGTTTAAGCCTCCTCGTTAGCATCGACCAACTTGCGTCTAATTTAAAGAGGACCACGTCACTAGATCAAAGACCAGTTTTTGCTCTTTTTTTTATTACCACTGCTCCCCTGAGTATTCCGTTTTTGATAAAAGCCGGTTCCAGAGATAAGGGGCTTTTTATTTAGTCCTAATTTCATAGTTTCGTAGCTCAAGTTTCATAGTTTTATGGTTGAAGGTAGACAGTGGAGTCCATCGAGTTCAACTCATAGCCTAACATGGGTTGAACCATAACTTGTATGGTCTTTTCAAGGGGGCGTTGCTCACAGGGTACTTATGTAGAGCAGCCTAAAGACACGCCCTAGAGGATCCTCTCAGCACCGCCTCCTTGGTAAAGACCGTAGAAATTAGAATAAAATTAGAATAAAAAAGGCTCATATCTCTGGAATTATATGGCGGATTTTATCTAAACAAAAAGCAGAGTAATCAGGCGAGCAGCGAGAATAAAATCAGAGTAAAAAAAATGATCACTTCTGACCTGGTGACAGGTCCCTTTTAAAGGGGGACAGTCTTTATATGAAGAAGGAGTGACAGACTATATCAGGGAAAGAGGCTTTCATAAAAAAAAATAGAGTCCTTAAAAAAGGGCTCACTCAGGCCTTATATATGTATCTGGATTGGAATCAATTCAAATCAATTTGTTCTTTATTTTCATAGGTTGTGAGTCCGGTCAGCTCAGTTCTGTGAATCACTTACATTTGGGTTTTCCCTTCTTAGCCATTTATGGCATATCCACAACCTCCACTTATCAATGTCTGATGAGAGAAGGTTCTACGCTGCAATCTCCACCTGGTGTGTGAATTAGGGTGCACGAGTCGGCCTTATCCAGACATAGAAGACATTAGGGTGGCAGAGTATGTGTGTGTGCATGCTGATACTCTTTTAATTTTACATAGCGCTGACGGCTGTTCTCGACTGTCTCTCAGTCCCATAAAAGATGAACGGAGCGACAGAGAGCAGCGGCGGTAACTCTACCTCAAAGAGGTTCTATCATGAAGATTGCTTTAGGTCCATCTGATCCAATCACCGACAATCGGCTGCTAACACCACGAAAGCCGTAATAAAGAGAACTGACCTGTAGCTGTACATGAACTCATGAATTTAATGGCAACTATCGCCTATCCGCGCTGCCACTCCATTCCTTTTTTATGGCACTAATAGAGATAGTCAAAGGCAGCACGATGGCTCAGTGGTTAGCACTGCAGCTTTGCTGCGCTGGGGTCCTGGGTTCAAATCCCACCAAGGACAATATCTAGAAAGAGTTTGTATGTTCTCCCCATGTTTGCGCGGGTTCTCCGGTTTCCTCCCACACTCCAAAGACATCATGATAGGGATTGTAGATTGTGAGCCCCAATGGGGACAGTAATGATAAAGGCTGGAATGTGCTGGCGCTATATAAGTAAGGAAGATATATAAAGGTTGTGTCCACCTTTGTAGGAGCTGCCCCTTGCGAGCGACCTTCGATCTGGCTCATAGAGGTGAGTCCTTATTAGGGGACCTCTCACCCCTTTAAGAATACCGAAAAACATTTAGTTTGTAAATTTTAACTGTCATACTAATTTCCGTAGTGATAGCAGAGCACTAGATTAACATTGCACTTTATAGTTAGTATTCACTTTCTCATCTCGTCATTAACGTGACTTCTACATAATAGACCAAGGGACAAGCTATGGTGGACCATAAACTTGTTCTAATTGACCCAAGATCCCAAAAAGATTGGCTTTTCTATTTTTACAGGTTCTTTCCTAAATGAAACATTTGTCACGTTAGCATTACCTCCAATTAGAAATCTAGTAATATAGTTTTTCTGATTCGCTATGTCTCCTTCCTCATGTGCAAGCATTGCAGGACCTTAGGTATCCATGGTTAGCCAACTGTGCTCTGAGCCACACAGAGGTACATAGAACTACCACCGGCGACTACCCAGCAAGGGTGTGTCAATCAGCAGCAGAAGGTGGAGGTCGCTGCTGGGTCCTAAATGAAGAAGGATATAACTATACTACATGAGGGAATCAAGAAGGCGTCTGCAATGCCAAGCGCAGTGACCTTCTACATCCGGATCCAGAGCGACTGTCTGTCACACCTGACACACCTGTGACAGTGGAGGCTTCCTCCCAGAGGGACATTTATGGCATATCCCATAAGCATAGATATTATATCCATAATGGGTATACCCCTTTAAGTACAGAGTATACAACTAGTATTAATGTGACTAAAGAGCAAATACTTAACTGCATCTTATCAGTCCAGGCCACCATATATTCAGTACATGGCCAATAAATCGATTTTAATATTATTTTGTGATATAAATAAATTCTATTTATTTTTTCACTTACAGAGATATGAATAATGAATTGTGCTGACACTGAATTAACGATCACTGTGATTAGAAATCGTACTTGCAAGTTGGGTGTAATGTGCCTTTAAAAAAGAAAGCAAAAATGTTTCACATCCAGTTGCGATGACAAATCACTTTTAAAAGGAACACGTAAAGTAGAAGAGAAAAATCATCTCTCTGTCGCACCAGATCATTAAAGTCTGTTACCTGCCTTATAATAGGCCTCCGTTTTATAGGATGAGGATCAAAGGAGCCCACAAATTCACCTACAAAAATTCCATATAGTCCATTTCTAGGGATAAATATCTTTGGAATTGTTTTCTAAGTCTTAGGGTATGTTCACACATTGTGTTTTTGCTGTTTTTTTTATCCAGTCATCTGGCTTTTTTTTTTTCCTCCTCCCCTCCACAAGAAATGTTGGTGGAAAACTGATCTCATTGTTTTCTATGGGCATGTTCACATCACAATTCCGAACAGTTGTTGTGCCGGATCCAAAAAAACGTTGCATGTTGCCGTTTTCATTACGGCTCCATATCTTTGCAGTAAAAAATCCGGATGATTACTGATGTAGTTTTATCTAGAGATGGTGCAGACCAATTCGTAGGACCCGGTATAATGGCCGCATCAGTAATCTGTGGCCGTTGGATGGCGGGAGCACTATGAAACGCCTCTTACCGCAGTTCTTCTTCTGATTGACCAGCCTGGCGCAACGTTACATGTGCGCCCTACCGCAACGATGACAACGAAGACCCCCAAATCAAAAAAGGAGCTAGGATAAATGGAAACCCCACTTTAGAGATCTAGGTGTAGAACTAACTTATATGGAGAACTAGATATATTGGACTGATGTATTTGTAGATTCATTGTTTACTTTTTACATCTCATTAGTCTTTTTATCCTTTATTGATATAAATGTATATCAAAGCAGTTGTGCAAAAAAAGATGGCTATTTTCTTCCAGCTCACAATTGTCCACGGGTTGTGTCTGGTATTCGGTAAGCCCAACTTACGTCAATGGGATTACCACACCTAACCTGTGAAAGGTGTGATGCTGCTTTTGTAGAAAATTTTACTTTCCGTAAATCTGTATCTTTCTTTAACCTGGTGTAAATGCCGCCGTTCTCCTGAGTCTGGCATAGTTTATCTTTTGTTCCTGTGCCTTTCCGTTCCTGAGATAAGTCCTGAAGAAGATGCCCAGAGAGGAGTTAATGACTACACCCACTTGGCTTTAAAAAAGACTAGGAAGAGGGGGTCATATCTCTGGAATAGAAAGATGCAGGAAAAAAAGAAAAATGATGCCGGATTCAGGGGAACGGCGGCATTTACACCAAGTAAAGAAATTACATATATATGACAAGTGACAGGTCTTCTTTAAACGTGGCACCACTTAATGATTCTTATACATCAAATTAAATGTAGTCTTGTTTCCCACAAGGTCCAAGGTTTATTTTTTTTTAAGCTTTGTTAGTAAAATTAACAGTGGACTCAAAATAGCTACTGTGACTTAAAGTTGTTAAGTACAGTCATGGCCAAAAGTATTGAGAATGAGACAAATAGTAATTTTTCCAAAGTTTACTGCTTCATTTTTTGTAATGGCAATTTGCATATACTCCTGAATGTCAAAGAGTGATCAGCTTAACAGCAATTACTGTACTTGCAAAGTCAATATTTGCCCAGAAAATGAACTTTAACCCCCAAAACACATTTCAACATCATTGCAGTCCTGCCTTAAAAGGAGCAGCTAACATCGTTTTAGTGATTGATCCATTAACACAGGTGTGGGTGTTGATGAGGACAGGGCTGGCGATCAATCAGTCATGATTAAGTAAGAATGACATCACTGGACACTTTAAAAGGAGGCTGGTTCTTGGTATCATTGTTTCTCTTCAGTTAACCATGGTTATCTCTAAAGAAACACGTGCAGCCATCATTGCACTACACAAAAATGGCCTAACAGGGAAGAGTATCGCAGCTACAAAGATTGCACCTCAGTCAACAATCTATCGCATCATCAAGAACTTCAAGGAGAGAGCTTCCATTGTTGTCAAAAAGGCTCCAGGGCGCCCAAGAAAGACCAGCAAGCGCCAGGACCGTATCTTAAAACTGTTTCAGCTGAGGGATCGGACTACCAGCAGTGCCGAGCTTGCTCAGGAATGGCAGCAGGCTGGTGTGAGTGCTTCTGCACGCACTGTGAGGCGGAGACTCTTTGAGCAAGGGCTGGTTTCAAGGAGGGCATCAAAGAAGCCACTTCTCTCCAGAAAAAACATCAGGGACCGACTGATATTCTGCAAAAGGTACAGGGAGTGGACTGCTGAGGACTGGGGCAAAGTCATTTTCTCTGATGAATCCCCTTTTCGATTGTTTGGGACATCTGGAAAACAGCTTATTCGGAGAAGAAGAGGTGAGCGCTACCACCAGTCTTGTCTCATGCCAACTGTAAAGCATCCTGAAACCATTCATGTGTGGGGTTGCTTCTCAGCCAAGGGAATCGGCTCACTCACAGTCTTGCCTAAAAACACAGCCATGAATAAAGAATGGTACCAGAATGTCCTCCAAGAGCAACTTCTCCCAACCGTCCAAGAGCAGTTTGGCGCCCAACAATGCCTTTTCCAGCATGATGGAGCACCTTGCCATAAAGCAAAGGTGATAACTAAATGGCTCATGGAACAAAACATAGAGATTTTGGGTCCATGGCCTGGAAACTCCCCAGATCTTAATCCCATTGAGAACTTGTGGTCAATCATCAAGAGACGGGTGGACAAACAAAAACCAACAAATTCTGGCAAAATGCAAGCATTGATTATGCAAGAATGGAATGATATCAGTCAGGATTTGGTCCAAAAGTTGATTGAGAGCATGCCAGGGAGAATTACAGAGGTCTTGAAGAAGAAGGGGCAACACTGCAAATATTGACTTGCTGCATTAACTCATTCTAACTGTCAATATAACCTATTGGTACTCATAATATGATTGCAATTATATTTCTGTATGTGACATAAACATCAGACAAACACTAATAAAAACCAGAGGCCAGCAGATCATGTGAAAATGTAATTTTGGTGTCATTCTCAAAACTTTTGGCCATGACCGTAGACTTGAGCAACAAGATTTGCTTTGGTTCAGAGTCCACATCTCTAGTCCGTGACCACCGGGCAAGAACCCTCCTCCTTACTGATTAGTGGCCCAGTGTGACATCTTCATTGCGGCATGAAGCACAGACGACATCCCTCGGTGCCTACTAATCAGAAGAGACGCCAGGTTGGTCGACAAGTAGGAGGTTTTCAGGGCTATGCTCCGACAGTCACGGAATAAAGAAGCAGTGCTAACTCTACAACTCGGAGCTAGAGTATAAGGATTGTGTTACTGGGCCAGAAACTTTCGAACCTCCTCCTCCTGCCGGCATTACTGATTAGTGGCCCAGTGTGACATCTTCATTGCGGCATGAAGGAAATCCCTCGGTGCCTACTAATCAGAAGAGACGCCAGGTTGGCCGACAGGTAGGAGGTTTTCAGGTCTATGCTCTGGCAGTCACGGAATAAAGAAGTGGTGCTAACTCCACAACTCGGAGCTAGAGTATAAGGATTGTGTTACTGGGCCAGAACCTTTCGAACCTCCTCCTCCTGCCGGCATTACTGATTAGTGGCCCAGCGTGACATCTTCATTGCGGCATGAAGGATATCCCTCGGTGCCTACTAATCAGAAGAGACACCTGGTTGGTTGACAGGTAGGAGGTTTTCAGGGCTATGCTCCGGCAGTCACGGAATAAAGAAGCGGTGCTAACTCTACAACTCGGAACTAGAGTATAAGCATTGTGTTACTGAGCCAGAACCTTTCGAACCTCCTCCTCCTGCCGGCATTACTGATTAGTGCCCAGCGTGACATCTTCATTGCGGCATGAAGGAAATCCCTCAGTGCCTACTAATCAGAAGAGACGCCAGGTTGGCCGGCAGGTAGGGGGTTTTCAGGGCTATGCTCCGGTAGTCATGGAATAAAGAAGCGGTGCTAACTCTACAACTCGGAGCTAGAGTATAAGGATTCTGTTGGATAACAAATAAATTGGCTTCATTCTTCCACTCTTGTTAGTGGGCCATGTCTCGTATTGCAGCTTAGCTCCCATTGAGCGATTGGGTCTAAAATGCAACACTAGACCATGATTTTGGACAACAGCAGTGCTGAAAGAAAGCAGACATAGTTTTCTAGTCTCATGCGTCCATGTCTCTTTGGTCAGTACAATTCGTAACAGTAATGTGAACTATATCCTGCGCCGTATGCATCGGTAGAAACCCTGGACATTGTGTGTATCCAGGAGATAATAATCTGACGGAGCATAATGCTAATTTTTATGCTGATACCTTAAAATGAATTATCACCATATCTGGAATTGATCTACTTCTTGAGCATAGTCTGTTCTAGTTATGGAAAGAAAGGACAAAATGTACACCATCTTTGCCCATTCTACCCAGGATTGTGACACACCTGTAATGGACTCCTAGGTATCTGCAGATTAGATGCCAGACCTGGCGTATTTGCCATGTAGGGTATTTTCTTGGACATCATTTAGGTAACACGTCCACATAAATATGTTACCTGTCGAATGTTTACCATTATATTTATTTCTGGGGCCAAATCATGCATGGATGTTGTCCAGCGTATGTACATATGTGTCTGTGTATATTGTATCATTTGTTTGTCGAACTAGGTTGGCCTCTTCGGTATGCTAGGTACTAGAAATGATAGTATATTTATATTATTATATTTAAAAAAAGCAGCCATCTAGGAATAAAAGGTCAACTCTCAAGGACTATTTATTTTTGTCGCTTTTGTAAAGGCTTAGAAACCTATTTGTAGTGGAAAGACGATTGGGGTACGGAGGAGGGAGGATGTCATTGGCGGTCTCGATCTCTTCTAATCTTTCTATCGATCTTTGTCATTTTACTGTTTCATAAATAAAAGCTTTTTAATCCTTCTAATTCCGAGTTCTGTTTATTTTTTGTTTGTTTTCATGCTGAAAAATAGCTAGTAAAAATTTCTAAAATGTAGCAAATTTAGGAATCCGGGTTAATGAGGTATTCCTTTGGCACTGTTCATACACTATGTGGACAAATTATTGGGATACCTACAGGAACTTTTATAACATCCCATCCTAAATCCATAGTCAGTGCTCCTTGTGGCCAATCAGGTTCTCTCACGCTTTCATGGACCTTGCTTTGTGGACAGGGGTATAGTGATCCTGGATCAGGAAAGGTCCGTCCCCAAACTGATCCCACAAAGCAGGAAGCTACAATTGTCCAAAATGTCTTGGTATGTTGAAGTACTAACATTTCCCTTCACTGGAGGTAAGAGGCCAAGGCCGACCCCTGAAAAAATACCCCGTTATATCATCCCTCCTCCACCAAATTTTACAGCTGGCACAATATTGTCAGGCGGGTAACGTTCTCCTGAACTCACCAAACCCAGACTCATCCATCAGACGCCAGATAGAGTGTGATCTGCCACTCCACAGAACACGTTTCCACTGTTCCAAAGTCCAGAGGTGACGGCTTTACACCACTCCATCTGACGCTTGGCATTGTGCTTGGTGATGTACGGCTTGTAAGAAGCTCCCGACAGGGTGCAATGTCTGTGCTGATGTTATTACCAGAGGAGGTCTGGACTCTGCAGTTATAGAGTTATCAGAGTCTTGGTGACTTTCCTGCCCTCTGCTCCTCAGCCCCTCGCTGACCCAGCTCTCTAAGTTTATGTGGTCTCCACTTTGCGGCTGAGGTGCTGTGGTTTCTAAAAACTTCTAATTTTCAAAATTACTTCTCATAACTGATGATGGAATATTTAGAAGGGTAAAAAAAATGTATTGACTGATTTGTTACACTAGTGACGTTGAATTTCAGGGCCATGGTGGTATCAGTGAGCTCTTTAACACCAGCGATTCTTCCACTACAATCTTTATTGTGCACATTGATTTAAACCATTGAAATAAGTATTTTTTTGAATACATGTTTTTTTTTTATTTTTCTCTGGATGGCGCTATCTCTATTCACTCAGTGCCGATCACGTGACCCCCGGCTGCAGCCCCCGCTGATATCCGGTGATGTCACGTCAACTTTCAAACTCTGGACATTGAGGTTGCAGCACCGAGGCGTGAACCAGTCTCACGCGGACTGCGGCTGCTCCCCCTGATTGACTGGGTCGTGTTACGCCGCACGTTACAGCCCAGTACCGAGCGCGCTGTAGAAGATTTTGGCAGATGCTCTGCCAGTGAAAGCAGAGAAGGAGAGAGTAAAATCTTCTACGACACGAGCTTGATACTGGGCTATGACGTGCGGTGTAATAGTATGTCATGAGAATGTCGGGAGACACAGTGCTTCCATCAAAGGAACTAGGAGGAGGAGCGGCAGCATGTGAGTGTGGAGGAGGATATTGAGTTATCACAGGCAGGTGACGAGGCTGACAGTTATTGTGATACTGATGATGATGACGACAACGTTGGGCATTACAACCAGTGGGCACCAGGAAGTGAACTAATTGGTGGTGCTGGCGAGAATGGCAACCTCCATGCTTGACTGCTTGTGGGCCGACAGGCATGTTGTGTGCATAAAGTAAAGGGATGACTACTGGATAGCCATGTATTTAGACCCTAACTATAAAAGCATTTCTAAAAGGGATTAAAAATTGGCAGATTACCAGAATAAGCTGTGTTCCCTGCTCAGGAAAGCTTTCAGAGTAAACACCTGTCTACCACATTTGACCATGGGAACCCTCTACGCGCCCCGTAGAACCAAAACTTCCTGCCTGTTCCGTTACAAGTAGCCGAGGCAGCAGCAATTACAGTATATACGTTATGATGGACCAGATGTTTTCTATGCCGCTGCGCCAACCTGACGCACTTCAGGAAAGAGTCTCACCAGATGAAAAGCCAAGAACAATCGTACCTGGACTATGTCTTTTCTCCGGCAGATACCCTAAGCCCTGACCTCATGGACTTCTGGGTCAGCAGTTTTGACCAGTGGCAAGAAGTGGCCCAGTTTGCTATTGGCATACTGTCATGTCCAGAGGGTATTCAGCATGGCCAGGAGCTTAGTCACTGTCAAAAGGACCAGATTGCCCTCGATTAGTGTGGAAAGCCTTACATTTGCCAAAATAAGTCCGCTATTGATCTGTGCTGATTTTCATTCACCTACGGCTGATACCAATGAATAGGTTGGACTTAGCATCTGCCTGCTTGTTCATTGCCTTATACAGTGTTCTGCTGCTACCAGTCCCGTTGCCCCACATAGCCAGGCATCTTCTGCTTGTCCATGTTATGCTTCCGCCAGAAAATGGTCAGTGTTGGCCATACAGAGCCACATATGTTCTGACTCTTCATCGTGTTGTATACTGTAATGTAACTGCCACTAGACTGCCACACATCTTGACATTGTGTTCTGTTGCAATTCTGTACTGCTGTGATGGTTGCCAGTGTTGGCATTACACAACAGGACAGCCCCTTGCCTGTCCCATCATATTCTACCCTGTTTAGTTGTCCATAGCCACTGCCAATAGACATACATGCATCTCCTGCCTGCACATTGTGTACTATAGCTATTCTGTACTGCTGCTGGGCACCCTACCCTGCACCTGAAACTTTTTCCAAAAAAGGGATAATTTTTGCACTGCTTTTTAAAGAGCCATTGCTTCTTCACTCTCAAAGTAGCAAACTTGTTGCTGTTTGTAAAAATGGGATGATTTTTGGAAGGCTTGTTAAAAAGCCATGGCTTCTTCACTCTCAAAACAGCAAATCTGTTGATATTCCCACCAACAAAAGGATAATTTTTGGAAGGATTGTTAAAAAGCCATTACTTCTTCACTTTCCAAACAACAAATCTCTTGCTACTCCCCAAACAGGGATATTTTTTGGACCATCACTTGCCTAAAAGTCACAGCTTCTTTTGTATAACTGCCTGGGTATGAACTCCAGCAAAGCAGCCATCTGCTCCCCAAAAGGAATATATTGTGGATAATTTTTTTATATTTTACAAGCCATATAAAGTCTTATTAGAAAAGTGTGCTATTAAACAGACTCTTGAGTAATTACCAGTTGCCATCCATTTACACATAAATGTTAAGGTCACTTGGACATTACTAGGTTTGTGTTTAGCTTAAAAAAGGTTCAATATAGTCTTAGGAGGCCGCAGACTGTTGCACACGTCCTTCCAGGGCAATTGTAGGGTTTGCAGTATTAGTGTTTTGCTACAAATCAAATTTAAAAAATGTTGCAAACCCCTCAAATTCGACTTTAAAAAGAAACGCGACGCTCATCTCTATTCAAGTCCTTTAGGGGGGGCCAATAAAAACTAAATAAAAAAAAACACAAGTTGATATCACACATTGCTCCTTTTTCCCAAAACATAATGAAATCAAAATTATATATTTGATATTGACAAATGCAAAACTTTCCAAACTGATAAAATATTACATTTATCCCATATAGTAAAAAATAGTAGAATCGCTGTTTTTGGTCACTTTACATCCAAATACGAATGGAAAAAAAGAAATCAGAAAGTTAATAGCACAAAAAAACATTGATAAGCATGTAAAATAAAGTTACAAACCATGGAGAACAAGAGGAAAAAACAAAAGCCAAGAGGAGCCCATTGGCAAAGAGCCAACACATGTCTGGTTGTATCACACATTTCTATAAACTTATGAGCACAGCGATGCACGACAAAAGTGACCAACCAGCCCAGGCTTCATAGTAAGCACCAAATATTACAGCATTCAGAAATAGGTGCCTGTGACAACAGAGAGGGAAGAGGAAGGTGAGGAAAAGGAAGGTGAGATGAGGAAGGTGGGGGAATAAGGAAGGTGATAGGGATGAGGAAGGTGAGGAGGATGAGGAAGGTGAAGAGGATGAGGAAGGTGAAGAGGATGAGGAAGGTGAAGAGGATGAGGAAGGTGTGGGGATGAGGAAGGTGTGGGGATGAGGAAGGTGTAGGGATGAGGGGGGTGAGGATGAGGGGGGTGAGGAGGATGAGGAAGGTAAGGTGGATGAGGAAGGTGTGGGGATGAGGAAGGTGTAGGGATGAGGGGGGTGAGGACGGTGAGGGGGGTGAGGATGAGGGGGGTGAGGAGGATGAGGAAGGTAAGGTGGATGAGGAAGGTAAGGTGGATGAGGAAGGTGACGTGGATGAGGGGGATAAAAGGGATGAAGAAGGTGAAGAGGAATGAGGATCAGAGGAAGGTGAGGAGGATAAGGAAGGTCAGGGGATGAGGAAGGTGAGAGGAATGAGGAAGGTGAGGAGGATAAGGAAGGTGAGGGGATGAGGAAGGTGAGAGGAATGAGGAAGGTGAGGAGGATAAGGAAGGTCAGGGGATGAGGAAGGTGAGAGGAATGAGGAAGGTGAGGAGGATAAGGAAGGTCAGGGGATGAGGAAGGTGAGAGGAATGAGGAGGATGGTGAGGTAGGTGGAGGGTGAAGAAGATGGGGAGGAAGCTGGAGGGTGGGGTAGGTGGAGGAATAGGAGCTGCGATGAGCTCAGGCACAGTGAACGGCGCACTTGTAGGCACTGATTGGGTTAATGAAATAACCACGTGACCCCAGCGCGGGACTCGCATCCAAACCTGACTTGCTGCACGGCACCCAAACTGCACTATGACGCTTTGATTGGGTAACGATTAGGCGCCCCGCAATTTGATTGGTGAAAAAAAACTGAACTGACGTGTGTTACGACGTCACTTCCGGCTTAAGCAAGCTTGTCAGACCGGGAGACCTTGTGGGCTGTGACGGAGGAGGTGTGACTGGGAAGCAGAGTGTGGGGAGCTGGGCTGGAGGAGGAGGTGTGACGGGGAGCCGGAGAATGGAGGGAACTGGGGACTGGAAATTGCTGCTAAGGAAATCTACAAGGACATGTGACAGGTAACATGGACGGCGGAGCAGCGTGAGGGAAACTGTAACTGGCTGCTACGCTGGAGGATGGTGGCAGTGCGGAGGCATCGCTGCAGGAGGCTTCAGTGCTAATGTGGCTCTTCATGAAGGTGGCAGTGCGAGAGGGGTGGTCACTGCAGCTGGCTGGCAGTGCAGAGGTTGTGCATTGAAGGTGGCAGTGCATGAAGGGGGTGATGCAGTAGGGGTCACTGTAGGAGGCTGGCACTGCGCTAGGCTTGTAGTACAGGGGCATCATTGTAGTGTGGAGGGGGCACTGCATGACTCTGGCATTGCAGATGAGTCACTGCATGAAATTGACAGCACTAAGCGGTGTCTGGAGGAGGATGCCACTGTGGAGCGGGCACTGCATGACGTTGGCAGCGCAAAATTGTCACTGGATGAGGCCTGCAGTGCAGAGGTGGCAGAGCCGGAAGCTGGCAGTGTGGTGCTCCTGCAGGGAGATGACTGTGGATTTTAGACCTGGAATCAGAAGTCTCAGTAGAGAGAAATGTGACTGGGAAGCCGTCCCAACTCCTCCTCCAGTGGGAAGCGAGCAGGAATGTGGGGGCGTAACTACTACATGGAGGTAATATGGCCGGGAGCGGAGGATAGGAAGGAGAGGTTGTAGCAGTAGGACTCTGTAGATAGGGATGAGGTAACAGGGCTGGAAATTAATAAAAACAGGACCAGAGACCGGAGTGGGGAGAGATGTGTAGGAGCCCAAATGTAGGGAGTCCGTATAAGAGGAGTATAGGAGCATGTATGTATGGAGGGAGCTGGGGTGAGAGGAGCGTGTGTGTATGGAGGGAGCCGGGGTGAGAGGAGCGTGTGTGTATGGAGGGAGCCGGGGTGAGAGGAGCGTGTGTGTATGGAGGGAGCCGGGGTGAGAGGAGCGTGTGTGTATGGAGGGAGCCGGGGTGAGAGGAGCGTGTGTGTATGGAGGGAGCCGGGGTGAGAGGAGCGTGTGTGTATGGAGGGAGCCGGGGTGAGAGGAGCGTGTGTGTATGGAGGGAGCCGGGGTGAGAGGAGCGTGTGTGTATGGAGGGAGCCGGGGTGAGAGGAGCGTGTGTGTATGGAGGGAGCCGGGGTGAGAGGAGCGTGTGTGTATGGAGGGAGCCGGGGTGAGAGGAGCGTGTGTGTATGGAGGGAGCCGGGGTGAGAGGAGCGTGTGTGTATGGAGGGAGCCGGGGTGAGAGGAGCGTGTGTGTATGGAGGGAGCCGGGGTGAGAGGAGCGTGTGTGTATGGAGGGAGCCGGGGTGAGAGGAGCGTGTGTGTATGGAGGGAGCCGGGGTGAGAGGAGCGTGTGTGTATGGAGGGAGCCGGGGTGAGAGGAGCGTGTGTGTATGGAGGGAGCCGGGGTGAGAGGAGCGTGTGTGTATGGAGGGAGCCGGGGTGAGAGGAGCGTGTGTGTATGGAGGGAGCCGGGGTGAGAGGAGCGTGTGTGTATGGAGGGAGCCGGGGTGAGAGGAGCGTGTGTGTATGGAGGGAGCCGGGGTGAGAGGAGCGTGTGTGTATGGAGGGAGCCGGGGTGAGAGGAGCGTGTGTGTATGGAGGGAGCCGGGGTGAGAGGAGCGTGTGTGTATGGAGGGAGCCGGGGTGAGAGGAGCGTGTGTGTATGGAGGGAGCCGGGGTGAGAGGAGCGTGTGTGTATGGAGGGAGCCGGGGTGAGAGGAGCGTGTGTGTATGGAGGGAGCCGGGGTGAGAGGAGCGTGTGTGTATGGAGGGAGCCGGGGTGAGAGGAGCGTGTGTGTATGGAGGGAGCCGGGGTGAGAGGAGCGTGTGTGTATGGAGGGAGCCGGGGTGAGAGGAGCGTGTGTGTATGGAGGGAGCCGGGGTGAGAGGAGCGTGTGTGTATGGAGGGAGCCGGGGTGAGAGGAGCGTGTGTGTATGGAGGGAGCCGGGGTGAGAGGAGCGTGTGTGTATGGAGGGAGCCGGGGTGAGAGGAGCGTGTGTGTATGGAGGGAGCCGGGGTGAGAGGAGCGTGTGTGTATGGAGGGAGCCGGGGTGAGAGGAGCGTGTGTGTATGGAGGGAGCCGGGGTGAGAGGAGCGTGTGTGTATGGAGGGAGCCGGGGTGAGAGGAGCGTGTGTGTATGGAGGGAGCCGGGGTGAGAGGAGCGTGTGTGTATGGAGGGAGCCGGGGTGAGAGGAGCGTGTGTGTATGGAGGGAGCCGGGGTGAGAGGAGCGTGTGTGTATGGAGGGAGCCGGGGTGAGAGGAGCGTGTGTGTATGGAGGGAGCCGGGGTGAGAGGAGCGTGTGTGTATGGAGGGAGCCGGGGTGAGAGGAGCGTGTGTGTATGGAGGGAGCCGGGGTGAGAGGAGCGTGTGTGTATGGAGGGAGCCGGGGTGAGAGGAGCGTGTGTGTATGGAGGGAGCCGGGGTGAGAGGAGCGTGTGTGTATGGAGGGAGCCGGGGTGAGAGGAGCGTGTGTGTATGGAGGGAGCCGGCGTGAGAGGAGCGTGTGTGTATGGAGGGAGCCGGCGTGAGAGGAGCGTGTGTGTATGGAGGGAGCCGGCGTGAGAGGAGCGTGTGTGTATGGAGGGAGCCGGCGTGAGAGGAGCGTGTGTGTATGGAGGGAGCCGGCGTGAGAGGAGCGTGTGTGTATGGAGGGAGCCGGCGTGAGAGGAGCGTGTGTGTATGGAGGGAGCCGGCGTGAGAGGAGCGTGTGTGTATGGAGGGAGCCGGCGTGAGAGGAGGGTGTGTGTATGGAGGGAGCCGGCGTGAGAGGAGCGTGTGTGTATGGAGGGAGCCGGCGTGAGAGGAGGGTGTGTGTATGGAGGGAGCCGGGGTGAGAGGAGCGTGTGTGTATGGAGGGAGCCGGGGTGAGAGGAGCGTGTGTGTATGGAGGGAGCCGGGGTGAGAGGAGCGTGTGTGTATGGAGGGAGCCGGCGTGTGCGGAGCGTGTATGTATGTATGGAGGGAGCCGACGTGAGAGGAGCGTGTATGTATGGAGGGAGCCGGCGTGAGAGGAGCGTGTATGTATGGAGGGAGCTGGCGTGAGAGGAGCGTGTATGTATGTATGTATGGAGGGAGCCGACGTGAGAGGAGCGTGTATGTATGGAGGGAGCTGGGATGTGACAGAATCTTCATGATTTCAGCTTTGAAGGCCATTATTCTTTCTTTCAAATGAAACAACTGAGGTGCAATTGAAGTGAAGACTTTCAGGTTTAATTAAAGGGGTTGAATTAAAATATCATATGAAACGTTTAGGAATTGCAACCAGTTTCCTACAAAACCTCATTTCAGGGGCTCAAAAGTAATTGGACAAATTAACCTTAAATAAAATGTTAATTTTTAATACTGTGTGGAGAATCCTTTGCAGCAGTGACGGCCTGAAGTCTGGAAGCCATGGACGTTACCAGAAGCTTGGTTTCCTCCTCCGTGATGCTTTGCCAGTCCTTTACTGCAGCTGATCATGGGCCATTCCAAGCCTTCTCCATACTTTCTTCTCCCCATCATTCTGGTACAGGTTGATCTTAGTTTCATCTGTCCTGTGAATGAACAATGCTTTTCCAGAACTGGCCGGCTTCTTTAGATGTTTTTTGGCCAAGTCTAATCTGGCCTTTCTATTTTTAAGGCTGATTAATGGTTTGCACCTTGTGTTGAAGCCTCTGTATTTGCTCTCATGAAGTCTTCTCTTTATGGTAGACTTAGAAACTGAAACACCTTCATCCTGGAGAGCGTTCTTCACTTGGGTGGATGTTGTGAAGGGTTTTTTCTACACTATGGCAAGAATTCTGCAGTCATCCATCACTGTTGTTTTCCGTGGACAACCATACCTTTTTGAGTTCCCAAGCTCACCAGTACGCTCTTATTTTTTGCAGAATGTACCAAACTGTTGATTTGGCCACTACTAACATTTCTACTATCTCTGATGGATTTTTCTTTTTTTTCAGCCTAATGTTTCTCTTCCATTGAGAGCTTCTTTCACTGCATGTTGTGGGTTCACAGCAACAGCTTCCAAATGCAAATGCCACACCTAGAATCAGCTCCAGACCTTTTACCTGTTTAATTGATAATGGATTAATGATAGAATAGCCCATGCAGCCTGTTAAAGAGCTTTTGAGATAATTGTCCAATTACTTTTGGTCCCTTTTAAAAAGAGGTAGCTACATATTAAATAGCTGTAATTTCTAAACCCTTACTCCAATTAGGATGTGAAGACCCTCAAATTAAAGCACTTTGAGGTGATATTAATTATATACAGTGGGTACGGAAAGTATTCTGACCCCTTTAAATTTTTCACGCTTTGTTTCATTGCAGCCATTTGGTAAATTCTAAAAAGTTCATTTTTTTCTCATTAAAGTACACACTGCACCCCATCTTGACTGAAAAAAATAGAAATTTATTAAAAAAGAAAAACTGAAATATCACATGGTCCATAAGTATTCAGACCCTTTGCTCAGTATTGAGTAGAAGCACCCTTTTGAGCCAGTACAGCCATGAGTCTTCTTGGGAATGATGCAACAAGTTTTTCACACCTGGATTTGGGGATCCTCTGCCATTCTTCCTTGCAGATCCTCTCCAGTTCCGTCAGGTTGGATGGTGAACGTTGGTGGACAGCCATTTTCAGGTCTCTCCAGAGATGCTCAGTTGGGTTTAGGTCAGGGCTCTGGCTGGGCCAGTCAAGAATGGTCACAGATTCGTTCTGAGGCCACTCCTTTATTAATTTAGCCGTGTGCTTAGGGTCATTGCCTTGTTGGAAGGTGAACCTTCGGCCAAGTCTGAGGTTCACAGCACTCTGGAAGAGGTTTTCATCGAGGATATCTCTGTACTTGGCTGCATTCATGTTTCCTTCAAATGCTACCAGTCTTCCTGTCCCTGCTGCTGAAAAACACCCCCATAGCATGATGCTGCCACCACCATGTTTCACTGTTGGAATTGTATTGGGCAGGTGATGAGCAGCGCCTGGTTTTCTCCACACATACCACTTAGAATTATCACCAAAAAGTTCTATCTTTGTCTCATCCGACCAGAGAATCTTATTTCTTATAGTCTGGGAGTCCTTCATGTGTTTTTGAGCAAACTCTATGTGTGCTTTCATAGTATTTCACTTTTTAGAATTTACCAAATGGCTGCAATGAAACAGAGTGAAAAATTTAAAGGGGTCTGAATACTTTCCCTACCCACTGTAACTGTATCTTGAATATGTTTTGATAACAAATTGAGGAGGGCACCACTATTATAATGGAGAAGGATCAACTCGCCACATACAGTTTGTAAGTAATGACCAAAAAAGGAAAAAAGACTGTATGCATAGGCAGGGATCACTATAAATCAATATTTATTGGACAAAGACCATGTAAACAACACCACAATGTATTAAAAACACTTAAAAACATGAATGCTTCAATATATATCAAGAACCATAGCAAATCATGATATGGTAAACCCTCATGTATGCAAGCCAAAGACAATATATATAATAGTCTATTATCACAACGACACCCTGTAGTGTCATATATGAAAAAAGATGAAACGGCACAGATTGACCTAAATAAAGGCATTAGTAAAACATATAGGGAAAATATGTATTCTTGTACCGTGTTAGTCAGTAGATAGAAAAATATTTAGATTTGAGAGTCCTCAGTTGTTGATACCTTTTAATGGCTAACTGAAAAGATGGTAACAAATTGCAAGCTTTCGAGACTACTCAGGTCTCTTCATCGGGCTGTTATACCACAAAATCTGAAGAGTCACATATTTATACACAATAAGACACACAAGAGAAAAAAAAATGCAATGGGTAAGACAGGTGATGAAAAGCTGAGTTATTGTGGAAGAAATAAACAGTTCTGGCTATATCTCATCGTCGTACTTTGGATAGAGATCAGGCCATTAACTACCTTGTATTTGTGGAATGACTAGTCCTAGTACTTGCTGGTGTAGGAATAGCAGCTAGTCTGCGCAAGAAGCGAGGCTGCCGTGGGAGCTTGGTTTTTGCTCTGCGCTCTCCGGCATTTCTCTTAGAAATTTAATTCAACCATTCTGATCGCGAGACGCCCTATTGGCGAAATAATCAAATTTATTTGCCGAGCCCAATTGCACACTAGAGAGTTTAGTGTTTATAAGTATTGAATAACTGTTTCACTAAAGTTAAATTTGATTTTTATTAACAGGTTCTCTTCAAAAGAAGCAAGTACTACAACAATTCAACCACTCGTTTCCCAATGAGAAATGACAAATCTTTAACAGGTATGGATAGAAATATGGGCTTGTAATCAACATTAAAGGGGTTCCCTGGGGCTAGAAAAAAATAAAGAAAATGTCATAAGTAAATACCTTACAAGTCATGCTCGTTTTGTCTAGAGAGGTAATTCCTGTAGATTTACCATGGCCGCCACCTTGCTACACTTTCTGTACTAGAATGTTAAAAGGACAGGAGACTGTGTATGTGGAGGAGGAAGATAAGCCCCCTTCCTTTATGTGTAGGAAGATATGCTCCCAGTGGATATTCTGATCTAATACTAGAGATAACATGGGTATTGAGGTAAGAAGAGGCCACTCACACTGCTGTCCACCCTGTCTATTTGATCTAATATGGGAGATACCAAAGGTGCTGGGGTAAGAAGAGGCTGCTCACACTGCTGTCCACCTGTCACGCAAGGTGTAGGAAAGACTAAGTGCAACACGAAGGGAAGAGGGGGAGGAAGCCCAAACACTAGGGAAAGGGGAGTGGAGACCCCTAGACAGATCTAATATCACCCTACCTACCCTACCGTCCCTATATAGGTTCCACATCTATCGCCGAGCAGGACCCTAAACCCTGGATGACCCTATAGCTTGGCCCTAGATAGGGAGGGGGAGGGGTGAGCACTGGTTAGGCCCCAATACAAACTAAAGACAACAAGGTAGACAAACAAAGGGGATTAACTTAGTTTGGGCAGAAACCAGAGGATTAACACCAACAGTCCTCCAAGGGCACCAGAGAAGAAGTCAGCCAACAGCTAGTGCTCCAAGCCTGTACATAGAAGTATTACCGGCGATTGCCTGGAGAAAACTGAGGGTTTTTAACTCCCTTGCAAAGGTGTCAATCAGCAGCAGGAGGAAGGTCGCTGCTGGGTCTTAAAGGAAGAAGGATTAAGAAGGTGTCTGCAACGTCAAGCGCAGTGACCTTCTACAGTCAGATCCCAGAGCGACTGTCTATTACACCTGACACACCCGTGACACCACCCTGTCTATGTGATCTAATACTGGAGATACCAGGGGTGATGAGGTAAGGAAAGGCTGCACACACTGCTGTACATCCTGTGTATCTGATCTAATACTGGAGATACCAGGGGTGCTGAGGTAAGAAGAGGTTCCTCACACTGCTGTGCACCCTGTCTTTCTGATCTAGTACTGGAGATACCAGGGGTGCTGAGGTAAGGAGAGGCTGTCCACCCTGTCTATATGATCTAATACTGGAGATACCAGGGGTGCTGAGGTAAGGAGAGGCTGCTCACACTGTCTTTCTGAATGCTGAGTGGTTGCTGTGACCTGGAAATTATCCACACCACTTACTGTCAAGATACTTCCGTGTCACAGCAGTCACTCAGCATTCAGAAAGAAAGGGTTTTAGATATTAAGATGGCTGGGAGGGCGGTTGCAGCTAATCTGCATGAAAGGTTTCATTACTTGGAGCAGCACAGCACCTTTCTTTGTTGTTTCCATGTGTGCTAATGCTGCTCTGTCTAGTTTATGACTGAGCAGTCTGCACTCGCCTTGCAGAACCTAGTTCAGTGATAGATATGACCAGCACCTTTCAGACATTTATGACAGTATTGGTGTTGCTCCAGCGCACTGATGTACTGTAATGTGTGCCTTTTAGACAAATTTATTACTGATTTGCACCTAAATGAAAAGTAATAGCACCAGAAACTTTTAAAAAGTGTCTTGAAATGGAGCAAGGTTTTCGTGAGTCTTAAAATGCGCCAGAGTTTTGGTGCACAACAATGGTCTATATTTGATCAACCAATCCAAATCTAATGCATATTTTACAACTATGTGATAAATTTGCTGCTTTATATAGCTGCCTGGTTTACACTGTATAAAGTCTAAACAGTATTAGTAGTTGTGGGCATTTGTTTCTAGAAGCCTACTAGTTCACTTTACACTTGCTATAATCCCTCACTTATGTTTGTACACCCTGTGGTAGATAGGCTCACTCAGCTGCACAATAAAGGTAGAAACAGGAACGCTGTCTCTTTAAATCTTACACTGGTTTATTAAAGATACGGCATAAACCTGTGCAAAATAAATTAAACACTGCCTTTCTGGCCTAATGAGAAAGCAAAAGCCTAACATATGGCACAGTCCATGTTACTGCAGGGATCCACCCGCTCAGGAAGCAACATATAAAGGTTCAGCTTTCCTTAACACAAACATCCAGCTCTGGAGATCTCTTCTCCAGACACACCCAACAATGAATCGGCCAGATGGCTGTGTATTTATCCTCTGAACTCCACCCTGGGGTGGAGATATGGTGAACAGCCTCCCACCCGCTATATAGCTGTTCAATCATCCTAGCCCTAAACATGGCTGATTAACCCCTCTCAGCACTTGGTGTGCTGGAACATTTTACTAGGTTCATATCACTGAAGCTAATAACCTCAGTGATACATCTCTCCCCTGCAGTACTTTGTCAGTGACTTTGTCACAACCCCTACACATCACTTGTATCAGAACCGTGGCTGCTGTAATCTCAGGACTTTAGCAACCAAGTTGCCTTTGCAGACAAACAGCCTGCTGGTAATTACCTTTTTGGGTAACATTTTAATATATCTATTTTTAATCCATAGCTGCCATCAGCAAGAAGAGAGTACAAGGCTGCAATAATTCAAGTGTTTTCTTACTCTGCAACATATTATAGCTTCCAAATAGCATTGATCACTTTTTTTTTTCCTATTAGGAAATTCCACCTATAAATGAAGTCAGGATTCGGAGAGTTTTCAAAGTAGATTCCTTGAGATTCCCTCAGATATTAACTGATTTAAAGACCAGATCAATCTCATGTAATGTCCACATGATACTTTAAATCTCTTTCTGAAACTATTGTAACCTGAAATCCAAGAGTTTTCTTATGTGCTACTAAAATTAATTTTAAGGGACTCCTAGTGTAATATATTAACTCCTCAGTTTAAAGGGAATCCGGCAGCTGATCCACGGGCATCTTGTATCTGGCACTGGCTGCATGATCTCAGCCAGGTATAACACTGCGGCATTTCAGAGAAAAACATACTATAGCGGCAGCCGGGGACCGAGCTGCACAGGACACTAGTCGGACAGGCGAGTCTCCTGCCGCCTGCTCCTTTGGGGTGACATGTTTCTCCCTTATTGTATAGGCAGAGACCTGGCAGGGAGAAGCCCATGCGGCTCGGTCCCTGGTCGCAAAGTGTGTTTCGCTCTGAAGTGTTTCAGAGTCGAGCATACCGGGTCGCAATCATACAAGCAATGCCAGATGAGGTATTCGCTGTCAGGTTCCCTTTAAATATGGCGTCTTGGGCACTGTGCTGCAGTATGTGCTTATATAATAGTACACATCTACTGCAATCACAAAAAATTACGTTTCCTTTCTATAGAGGTTAGACTGTGTCCTGATAAATATTTTATAGCTTTTCCCTTTCTTTGTTTTCTTGAAGGGCGTACATTCTGGAGGTCCAGCGTTTCCTCAGAAGACCTGGGAAATTAAAAGCAGACTTCTCGTAAGACGGAGAAGCTTTGCAGGTATGGTGCTCGTCTAATGTGAGGAAGATTGAAATGACGGAATTGATGAGACGGCGCAGCGACTGTTTGTCGCTCGCTGATGTGCCGCAGGAAGGCGTCTGATGATCTCACCAACCACTATCCGACTCTTGTTCTGATTTCCCATCCAGCCAGCTGAATTATTAATGGCTGCAGGGAAAGGCCGCTCGCAGGCAATGGCCTGTTCAAGATACCGCTGCGTAAGTGTTGCACTTAGTATTTCTCCAAGATATTTCACAGTGAAAAGAAGAAATGTTCCTGATTTTATTCTACTTGTGACCTCTGCAGTAGTGTTGATGGTTGTTTTATACAATTAATGCGATGGCAAGCACATGCCTTTGTCATCTAATACATTAGTCTGCGAGCTGTCGCATAGCACGGCACGTCAAGTGTAGGAACGATCGGTACGGACTATCTCTTCAAATGCCTCCTCCTTTTTATGCATAGTGGTCAAAACACAGGGTATAAAGGAGTTGCTTATAGGCAATGTCCATTTTGCTTTCATCTGACAGTTCTATGGGCTCGTTCAGACGAGCGTATAACATGGCCAAGTGCTATGCGATTAAAATATCGCATAGCACTCGGACCAGTGTTGTTCCATGGGGCAGCTCAGATCTGTGATTATTTTCTCATGCCGATTCATCATTCTGCATTTGCATCCCAGAATCAGATCGCACTCACCCATACAAGTCTATGGGTGCGAGTGAAGAATCGGGCTGCACTCTGTCACCCAAGTCCAGTGCGATTACTGCAGAAGCCAGCAATAGAGGAGATGGAAAAATTACTTTTTCTATTTCCTATGCACCTGTGCTGCTATTCTCTCGATCGGAGTACTGACACTCGGATCACGCTCACAGCAGAGCAGGAGCCGAGTGTCAATAGCATATCGCATCCGATGCTATACACTAATAAAAAACACAACATTTGAGCTTGGTGTAAGTCGGTATATATGCAGCACATAAAATTATGTTCACAATGGCCACAAATCAGAAAAAACCTACACGAAGCAAAATGAACATAAACTCGGCTATAATTAGATAAAAAGCAAAAGTGCATTTAAATAAAATAGGGTTCTTAGTAATACTGTTTTTGATCAAAAATAGCAAAAAATCTATCCCACCACGTAAAGGTGAACCCATTCGGGATAGTCCTACTCTGTCTAATATTAAAAACCTTACTATGTGTCAAAGTTGACCTCTGTGTGAATAAGGGCAGACAAGGGTCTGGGTCTGGAACTGTGGACATCAGCCAAGGGAAGCCTTAAATGTATTAGCCAGCTCTAGGAAGGGAGGCCACACCCTGGTTTGCAAAAAATACAAAGAAAAAACACAAAATTTGAGCTTGGTTTAAGTTGGTATACATGCAGCACATAAATGCATGTTTTTAATATTAGAAAAAGTAGTACTATCCTGATTGGGTTCACCTTGTTGTGGTGGGATGGCTTTCATGCTATTTTTGATCAAAAACAGTGTTACTAAGAAGCCTATTTTATTTAAATGCACTTTTGCTTTTTATTTAATTACAGCAGGGTTTATGTTCATTTTGTTTCTTGTAGGTTTTTTCTTTTTTGCTACACTAATGTGACCTCGGCCTTAGACTGATAAAAGCCTAAAAAATTTGCCATAAAAGCCTATGGCAAATGTGAAATGGCCTGTATTGACTAATCAGTGCTGAATATATTGAGCTGGCGAAGACCTTGTTTGACCCGATAGTGCCAATAACTGCTTCCTTTCTCGTATAGCTACAATACCCAACATATTCTGACAGCTAAGGCATAAGTGTAAAGGTGTGCTGCTGTTTAGATCTGCATCCATTAGAGAGACGCGCCGGCCATGACACAATGTCTTGTTACACACGAGTTACTTACATCGGATCTGTCACCAGATTTAACAATACAAACTGCAAACATTTTTCACGTCAGTAAATGCCTATGCTGCTGTAATCACAGGGATGGACTAACTAGCACGTTCACTCTGTGGATACACAGACGTCTTCTGGGTTGGATAGTTGAGGTATTTTGTTTCCATGTCCTTTTCTCTTTATCTATAATTTCAGCAGGGAGGAAGTAAATGTCCACTGTAAATCTCAGCTCCTCTTAGCCTGTCACATACAGAATTAATAGATTGTAGGGTCCGCAAGGTAAACGAAAGTAAGTTAAGAGCATCCGGCACTGCTGTTTGTTTTTTTGTTTTTTAGAGGTGAAGTATTTCTCTAAATAAATTTCTTATCTATCTTTGGTATAGGTGATTTGATGTATGACTGCTGGGACGTCCACCAGTCGCGAGAACAGGTCCTCTGTGTGAATGGAGCAGTGGTGTCAGCTGTAGATAGCTGTTCAACCACCAGTCTCATAGAAGTGATCGAAGCGGAGATCCGGCACATGCACCATTCACGGGGGACTCTTTTGGATTGGTGGAGGTCCGAGCAGTTGGACCTCTAGTGACCATATATTTATCACCTATAGGTGATAACATTCAGGCAGCAAAACTTAAAGGGATTGTCCAAGTAAATAAATTTCTGGCAATCTGCAGGAAAAGGTAAAAGAGGATCAGCTGGGGTCATCTTGGCCAGCAGCCATTCCCAGTAGAGTTACAGATATGATGGTCATTTGCTATTATTTGGGTTGTTGATGTCCATTCCTCCCGATTAAGAGAAACGAGGGCCCAAGCGGCTGTTCTCTGTGGAGAAGTGTCTGTGCACTGTGGGAACTTTCCATTAAATATGGCGGCTGTAGGCACCTGTGTCCGCTGCTCCGTGCGATCACAGACCACCTGTATTCTCTTGGAGGAAGCACACTGTCAGGGTATTTGTGTTGAGCTGGAAGAAGCTCTCATAACAGCCCCCTTTGAGGTGCCGGGTGTCCAAATATACATTCAGCGCCAGTAAATCTTCCCTTTTGCAGCGTCTTATGGTTGTTCTAAAATTAATAGCTCCATTTATTGACTGATACTTTTTAAAGTCGGCCATGTGTAAGTTGTTGTTGTTTCACCTTGTTGGTGCTGCACTTGTCTGCTTGCAAAGCTCCCCCCAGTCACATAATCTCTGCTGGACCCCGGCGCTGAGGTTGTGGCCGCTTTATAAACTGACTAGAATACAGCTTTAAAGGGTTATTCCCATCTCCAAGATCCTATCCCAATATGTAGTAGGTTGTAATAATATTAGCAAATACCTCTAACTAGACATGTAGTATAGTTCTCCTGATTCGCTATGTCGCTTACCCCATGTGCAGGGCATTGCACTAAAAGAGCTGACTGACTGTTTCTATTTAAAAAGGAAAAAAAAAATGGAAGGTTGACAAAATAATTACAAACTCCATAAATATAACTCGCTAAATATAAGTCACTTAATATCAACCTAGAAACAGATAGTTATAATGAATATAGCCATAAATCAGATAGTATAAAATAGTGCAAGTGGAAATAACCGGAATATTAATGCAAATACATTAATTTCTCATATTTAAACCTGTTGGATATCTAGTATTTATGAGATATAGGGACAGATTTCAATGCACTTATACATAAGCAGCCGATATTACCTCCATGTTCATGCAAAAAAATGCCTGGAGGCTCCTGACAAACTACGGCTAGTAGGATTTAGGACATCGTATATGTGTTCTGACAAACGTTTTCTCAAAGTGCGGCTTGTACATGATTGATAACAACAAATCAGTAATTAATAATGAGGGACAAATATACCGTCTAGTGACATTTATGAACTGCGGCAGTAATCAGTGTTTATGTGATTCTCTGCACACAGTGTAATAAACAGTATGTTGGGTCCACAAGCCGCACTTTGAGAAAACTTTTGTCAGGACACATATACGATGTCCTAAATCCCACTAGCCGTAGTTTGTCAGGAGCCTCCAGGCAGGAAAGTAGCAGCTGCTACTTTCTCCATATGCCTTAAAAGTTTTTCCATTTCAACATTGTATTATGCTATGAGTAAGGATCTATCTATCCGAAACGCGTAAGCCTCTGTATTCTTTTATTTGCACCATGGTCTCATGTTTTTAATTTTTTCAAAATAAAGGCTATTTTTTAAGTCAATTTCACGAGTTGCTGGATAACTACCCTTTCATCACTGCCTAATATCTCCCAGACGGGGATCTTTACAATCCGAGCACCGTGCCTCATTAGAAAGTGGACCGAGCAGGCTGACCCAGGTGAGCTGAAATATTTTTTTCTACAAAACATTTTACCAGTATTCGTCTATGGGGCCATGCACATATCATATTTTTTCCTCAGACCGAGTCATTCCGAGGAAGAAATCGCTGTATGTCCGAGTTTGATCTGATATTCGGATCGGCCATGCAAGTCAATGAATCTGTGGAAAACCTCGGACTGCACTCGGATGACATTTGAGTGCGGTCCAAATTTACATGAACTAAAAACAAGGGTGAAAATGGAGACATTTTTTCCTCCATCTTCTAATCTGAGAGAATCGGATCACACTCTTAAGTGTCTGTACCTAGCCTTTCAAGAAAACAAGGCTCTGAAAAACCACCTCAGTCCAAAAAGCGTGAAAATACTTTCCCAAAAATTAGTAAAACATGATTTTTTTTATTTAGACACATAAAAAATACATTATTTTTAAATTTCTTGATTAAGCAAAGTAAGTCCACAAAAAGAAATGCATGAAAAAGTCACAAAGTGTTCACAAGGACCTATTAGGATGAGAATACCATGTGGTGTAGTACCCATATAATGCTAACTCTCAAACCTGCCTGTGTATAAGCAAATGCACAGAAAGTCCCTAATAATACAAAAATGTTAAATACGATCAGCCCGAGTTCCGAAACAAATAAGTTTTGGAAGCTAGAAAAATGTGCTCTACATAATAAAAACTAACTCAAATGACCCATGTCTATCTACTTTCAGCCTTTTTACACGATAAACAACAAGGTTGTCATAATTAATGAATTAGTAAATGGCATTACGAAAAACAAAAATACAATTTAGAAGATTACAGAGACACCTCTCATCCCCAATCCTTGTATGCATGGCTCCTCATCCCCAATCCTGGTATGTATGGCCCCCTCATCCCCAATCCTGGTGTACCTAGCCCCCCCCATCACTGCACACTTGAAAAAAAATAAACACTTTTAAACTCCCTTTCCTTCCTCACCTCTGCTCCAGCGCTGTGTCCTGTCTGCCGGCAGCTCATGTCAGCATCTGAGCAGCGCATGACATCACTGCCATGAGCTCTGACATTGAGGTGAGCTGCGGGGATATTCCCTCCTCTCCACGCCGGGACTATGGGCGTGGACAGGAGTGAACATGCATTTTCTTTAATAGCAGGCACTGTCAATCGCAGCCGCAGCTCAGCGCTCCTCTATGCTCGCTAGTAAAGAAAATGCTTATTCACTCTTGTCCACTCCCATGGGCATGGAGAAGAGTGAATATTCATTTACCTTTAGCAGCGGGCGCACGTGGTAGCTGCAACAGTTGTGCACCACACTGCCGCCGCAACCCAAACCCCCTCACCACCACCTCCTTAATGAATATACTTGAGTATATACCAGAGTATTAGCCAAGGGGGGCTTTTTCAGCCAAAAAAATGTGCTGAAAAAGTCGGCTTATACTCTAGTATATACAGTGCAATGTCAGCTGATTTATTTATTTTTTTTCTCGGACTCACCTCAACATTAAGCTCTTTATGTAGTAAGATGTAAAGAATATTTAGTTGTCAAACTGCAAAATCCTAAAAGAAATGATGCCATATGAAGTAATGATGTTTACTTAGCTACCTGTGGACCTGTCGTGCAAGCGCCCCAACGCATGTTTCGCCCATCTTCATCAGGGGGCGCTTGCATAACAGCCTTTCAAGTATGAATTGTCTACTGAGAAGAAGCTATTGATAATCTGCCGTGCACACACTATTTGTAACTGTTTTTATAGACTGTGAAAAAAATGCAAAATAGTCACATCTGTGAATTATTTCATTCACTTTTATGTAATTCTGTAAAATCTACTTCGGCATCAATCCTACTGTGTACTCTCGACACACTCCCATGTAGCTGGCGTTCTGCAGATTTGTAGGCGAGAAATCCACAGTTTTAGGATAAGGTCCCGTCATGAGTTTTTGATGCTGCTTATATTCCCTGCCCAAAAAACGCAGTGTCTTACAGTTCCAGGAAAGTGGATGGGATTCATAGACAACTCATGCCCACAGTGTTTTTTTACTATACGTAAACTGACCTGCGGTGCGTGTTTTATATTCGCAACAAGCCAATTTAGCTTGTGGGTTTTCCCCATAGAATTGCATTGATGCAGAAAATCCGCAGGTAAACCGCACATGACTGTATCAATAAAGTTTTGTCAAAGCCAAATACCAGGAAGTATCAAATACAAAGCAGCTTTATTTAAAGCATGACACACCAAAAAGAGAGAAAAATGCGATAAAAAAGCAAGTTACCTAATAAGTGCAGAAATGCTGCAGAAAATCTACATCATCAAATGCTCATGTTGGGAACGTAGCCTTACAGTAACGTAGCTTTTCTAAGGCGGGGGCACATGATGATTGTGACTGCGACACAGGTTACACAGCAAATAAGTGCTAGTGAATGGGGGTCACATTGTGACCCATAAAATACAGCGACACGGAAATAAAAAAAAAAAAAAAAAAAGTTGGAATCGTTTGGATTGTTGCATCTTGCTTGTCACGTTACCTTATGGGTTGTAAAGTGACCCAGTTCACTTGCACTTTGCTGCCATGCCGCATACGGCGATTTTTGGCAGTGTGACTTTTGATGCAGCTAACATGCTGTCAAGAAGGGCCATGATAAATCCCTGTTGTCAGTTTAGTCCTAAGTTTCCATGAAAAATAGCGAAGGAACAGCACTAAAAAAAAAAAAAAGAAAAAAAAGTGCACCATATATTTCACACTGTCAACGTTTTCATTTCACTCTCCGCCATTGATAATTTGCTCTCATGGCAGAACGTTTGCCCTCTGCTCCGTCCCTTTCTCCCTGCGTCCGTGCCTTTCTCCCTGCTTTTTCCTCTGGTCCAGTACTTTGCTCTGCTCCCTCCTTTTCTCCCTGCTTTTTCCTCTGCTCCGTCCCTTTCTCTCTGCGTCCGTACTTTTCCCCCTGCTTTGTCCCTGCGTCCGTCCCTTTCCCCCTGCTTTTTCCTCTGCTCCCTCCTTTCTCCCTGCTTTTTCCTCTGCGCCCTCCTTTTCTCCCTGCTTTTTCCTCTGCTCTCTCCTTTCTCCCTGCTTTTTCCTCTGCTCCGTCCCTTTCTCTCTGCGTCCGTATTTTTCCCCCTGCTTTTTCCTCTGGTCCAGTACTTTCCTCTGCTCCGTCCCTTTCTCCCTGCGTCGTACTTTCCTCTGCTCCCTCCTTTTCTCCCTGCTTTTTCTTCTGCTCCCTCCCTTTCTCCCTTCGTCCTTACTTTTCCCCCTGCTTTGTCCCTGCGTCCGTCCCTTTCTCCCTGCTTTTTCCTCTGCTCCGTCCCTTTCTCCCTTCGTCCGTACTTTCTCCCTTAGTTGCATCCTGTCTTTGTATTTGGAATAGAATCTTTATATAGGATTTCTTCTGAATCCAAGGTTGTCTTTTAAGGGTTAAACAAAAAAAAAAAAATCAGGACTCCCTGATGGGGTGTACATATGAGGGGCCTGATTGGATGCAGCTGCATGCTGGTGGGGGCTGGCTGGGGGCAAATCGTCATACAACGCACCCCTTCTGCTGTGTCATCCTGCCAGTTTCTGACGCGAATTGGGCTGCGTGGATTTAACTCCTAAAATCCCAAAGAGGAAATATGGAGAAGCTCTGTCTTTTGTACCCCTCATTTGCGACTTTTTTAAAGAATCACCAGGAAACATAATATATATATATATATTGTTACTATTGTGTCCCACAAGACGCCCCGTAGTCACAATAATAAAGGGAGTCCTGTGTATTACTGCGACAGCTCGTCCTGCGTCTGGTGCTTCCTCTGAGCTCGTGACGTAGACGGACTCCGAGATCCAGCACCACCGGGCCGGTTACACCAACGCTCTCCAGACGGCAAGAGACCCAAATGTATCGGCTGCGAGAGAGGAGGAAAAGCCAAAAGCTGTCTCAGGATTCGATGCCATATTTTTATTTTGTTTGCCTCCTTGCAATGACCGGAGACTGATCTGCGAAGGCCGGGTGCCAGCGCCTCTTGTCACTGTGCCATCATTTTTTTTTTTTTCTTTTTTTAATCTGTGTTTTGGGCATTTTGGACCAACTGCTTGTACCCATCTGTGCGCAGGAATACTAAAAAAAAAAAAAAATGCATTAGGTTTTGATCATCCGAGCCAGTGAAAGGCTGTCTGGGATATATGCCAAGCGCTGGCAGAATCCTAAATGACCCATTCTGTATTAATGTATTGTCAGCGGACCATTTCTGTCTTAAAGGAGGTGGTCCAAGTAAAAGGCAGGTATTGCAGCAGTGGTTTAATTTGCTATTATGCCTTTTTTTTTTTAATGTGCGTCCTCTTTGTGATGGTGGGTGGCTGCCAGGCATTAGCATTCTGCGGACGTGCCGAATGTCGCCTTTCCTGGGCTTTGTTTGCAGACGTATCCAATGTCTTATATCCAGACCTCTTGCTGTACAACTAGATCGCTCTTGCTACCTTCTTTAGTCATTTTGTTCCATTTTATATATATATTTTTCTTTTTTGTGTGGTTCTCGTTCCAGGATCAGACCCCATTACAGCGGCACCTCCATGGGCACCCCGTGTGGCTAGTATTACTTCTTCTAGTTACCCTGTTCTTGCACGGGTAGATGGTAAGTGTATTGATTTCATAGTATAATGTAGTTGTAAATTTTGTTTTTACAACCATTTTATTTTACTTATTTATTTTCTCCAATTTATCTGTAGTTATAACGGATGTAGATCTAATGGGTTTTTCCATAGGGAGAGCGTCCGCAACACCTAATAATTTAGGTTCGGGAAACATTCCGCAGACCCAACGCACGTCCTGAGAAATAGAGACGTTTAGGCACTGTGCACACGACATCTTTTAAACTCGAGTGTTTTTATGCAGAAGACGCTTGAGAAAAGTTTTAGTTTTCCAACAGTGTAATCTTTTTCTGAACTTTTTTTTTAAGGGTTTTCCCCTGGTTTTTGTAAAGTCTTTTTTTTTTTTTGTCATTCCATTGAATAATGAAGAAACGGACGTTTTTTTAAAAGTAAAAACGATGGTAAACACTTTAGAAAATGTCTGGGATTCTTTTGGGCTTTCCTATTGACTTGTATTGTAAAGTACAGAGCGCCTTCTGAACGGCAAATGCCAGATGGACAGACAGGTCACTTGGCATTTTTAGGAGGCTGAAGCGATTAAAAGACGTTCAGAAGCCTGAAGATATGAACTGCAAGTTGTTTTTACATAGAAATGCATATTTCCAAACTTTTGAGTGTTTTTTTGATGTCTTTTTCAGGGGGTTTCCTCCTGAAAAGGACCTTGTACATACCCGATTTTTTTCAATAGACAAGTCCTGTGCACTACTCTGTTGTCCTTGCACACCTTTTGCAACCATCCACAGGGTTGTAGTAATCAGAGAAATCCAGGAACCAGCCATCCTCCTTTTGGTTACTTTTATCAATACAGAAAAAAGCACAACATTTCAGCAACGCAGGGCCTTTATCACGCCATGTCTCTTTTGTTTATGGCTCGATAAAGGTCCTGTGTGGACGAAACGTTGATTTTTTTTTTTTTTTTTTTTGTAGTAATAAAGTTACTAAAAGGAGGACGTCTGGTTCCTGGATTTCTCTGTGCACATAACCTAGGGCTCAACTAATATGTTTATTATTTGGTATATCCTCGGATTGCAATACCCTGACTCCACCATGGTTCTCCTGATCTGTACTAACAGCCATATATGAGACTTGGCTCGGGTCATGAGACCCACGTTAGGGCCATGTATTATGCTCCAAACACAGGTGTCGGTAGCGTGAAACGGACTGACTCCGAAATTAGCAATATTTAATGGTGAGAATCGGTGACCATATTCCCTTTTTACTTTTAGGACTCTTTTTTTTCCATGTTTGTCGTTATCCTATTTATTTCATGCAATTGCATTCATGGCTTTTCTTGCAATTTCCCTGGATGCTCGAGGACAATGACAACCTTCTACCGTCACATATGTCTTCTAACATCTACTAAGGTAAGAAATACGTCACCCGTGCAAACTTGAAAAACGCAAGTTGACTTGCACCGCAGGTCCATTTCCACTAGAGATTTTTTTTTTTATCGCAGCGAGTGGATGAGACTTGGTAAAACTTGGCTGCTAGTGCAATTATGCTGCAGATTTTCTGCTCCTAAATCCAAATGAAAAATCTGCGCATTCATGGATTGTGTGAACATCGCACAACTGTGTAACGGTCAATCAAAAAGTAACTTGACTTTCATTATTATATATATATATATATAATTTTTTTTTTTATTATTATTATAATAATAATATTTATTTTTTTATAATTTTATCCAGCATGGAAAGTTATGAATCTTAGGAAGTCACTTTATTAGTAAACTTGTCTTCCATTTTTTTGTAAAAATAAAAATTGCATGTAATTGACTTCCAGTTCCCAGGTCTATTCTCCTGCTTTCAGCTGCACTGATGTCAGAAAATTTTTTTTTTTTTTTTGCTTACTGGATCCATTAGAAATGGAAGAAAATGGACGGCTAATTAACTGATTAATTTCCCATAGACTTCAATGTTAAAAAAAAACCTAATCCAGCCGAGATCCATTTTTTAAAAACAGTCTAAAAAAAAAAAAAGTGTCTGCACAAATTTTTTGCCTATTGATTTCTGCTGGATCCGTTCTAGCGGATCATTACTGGACATGTGAACATAGGAGCTGACCCATCACTGCTATCATCTGTACTCCAAATGAGTATGTTCTGATATCAGTGCAGCTGAAGGCAAACAGACTGGGGAAAAGCAGAGGTTTCCAAGCCACTTGCATACGTTTTTTTTTTTTTCTTTTCAAGAAATGAAGACACATCTCTTAATAAAAATCAATAAATAATCAAAATAAAAGTGATTTGCAAAGTTTCATAACTTTCAATGCTGGACAAAATTATCTATAAAAAAAAAAAGTTTAGTTACTTTATTAGTTCCCACAATGCACAGCTTCCAGATAGTCCAAAAAGAGTAGAATTTTTAAAGGCGTTTTCTCTGATTTTAATATTGATGGTCTATTCTTAGGGCAGACGGCCATAAATTCTCTCATGTGAGAGAATCGGGCCGATTATGTAAAGCACCCTCTGATCAGAGTGTCAGCATAGTGTGATCCGATTCTCTCAGATGAGGAGAAGATGGAGAAAAAAAATTATCCATTCTGTCATTGCGCAGAAATCGGACTGCACTCAGATGTCATCAGAGTGCTGTCCGGTGGTTTCCACACACTCATTGAGTTGCCCGGTCGGTGCGTTGCGATTATTGGATCATACTCGGACATGCAGCGATTATTTTTTTTCTTGGACAGATGCGGAGCTGCTGTTTAACTCTTACGCTGCTGATTGTTTCCTGTAGGTTGGGACCACCCTGAAGACTACTGCACTGTGAGATGAGGTAGTAGGTTGTTTAGTTTTAGGGTCACACCCACCGATGGGAGATAACTATACAATCTACTGTCTTTCCCAAAGTGGCAGAACTGCGACGTCTCTGACCCCGACCACCTTCCTCCAGTCATCATCTTTATGGCAAGTGCTCTTCGCTTTTCAGAATGTTTGAAAATGTCTCCTAAAGGCTGTCAGCGCCCCCTCCTGGTACAGTGCTCCAGCGTCAGGGTGAGGTAGTAGATTGTATAGTTGTAAGGTAGTGATTTATACCTTATTCTGGAGATAACTGTACAATCTATTGCCTTCCTTGAGGAGCAGACGTGCATCCAGAAGAAGCTTCATCTACTGCAGCAGAGGAAGCACTGGAGCTTCTGCTTGATGAATCGCTGTCATCTTGCGCCCCCTGCTGCACAGAGGTGGTAATCATTTTGTTATTTACACATTTTAACACTTTTTTTGTTATATAAAACATATAATTTTATTTTAGATGCTAATGGATGTAATATAACCTTATGCACATCGTAGATCACGTATGTGTATGTATATACACTGCTCACAAAAAACAAAGGGAACACTTAAACAACAGAATATAACTCCCAAGTAAATCAGACTTCTGTGAAATCAAACTGTCCACTTAGGAAGCAACACTGACTGACAATCAATTTCACATGCTGTTGTGCAAATGGAATAGACAATAGATGGAAATTATTGGCAATTATCAAGACACCCTCAATAAAGGAGTAGTTCTGCAGGTGGGGACCACAGACCACATGTCAGCACCAATGCTTTCTGGCTGATGTTTTGGTCACTTTTGAATGTTGGTTGTGCTTTCACACTCGTGGTAGCATGAGACGGACTCTACAACCCACAGAAGTTGCTCAGGTAGTGCAGCTCATCCAGGATGGCACATCAATGCGAGCTGTGGCAAGAAGGTTTGCGGTGTCTCTCAGCGTAGTGTCCAGAGGCTGGAGGCGCTACCAGGAGACAGGCCAGTACACCAGGAGACGTGGAGGGGGCCATAGGAGGGCAACAACCCTGCAGCAGGACCGCTACCTCCGCCTTTGTGCAAGGAGGAACAGGAGGAGCACTGCCAGAGCCCTGCAAAATGACCTCCAGCAGGCCACAAATGTTCATGTGTCTGCACAAATGGTTAGAAACCGACTCCATGAGGGTGGTATGAGGGCCCGACGTCCACAGATGGGGGTTGTGCTCACAGCAGGAAGCTTGGCATTTGCCACAGAACACCAGGATTGGCAAAGTCGCCACTGGCACCCTGTGCTCTTCACAGATGAAAGCAGGTTCACACTGAGCACATGTGACAGACGAGACAGAGTCTGGAGACGCCGTGGAGAGCGATCTGCTGCCTGCAACATCCTTCAGCATGACCGGTTTGGCAGTGGGTCAGTAATGGTGTGGGGTGGCATTTCTTTGGAGGGCCGCACAGCCCTCCATGTGCTCGCCAGAGGTAGCCTGACAGCCATTAGGTACCAAGATGAGATCCTCAGACCCCTTGTGAGACCATATGCTGGTGCGGTTGGCCCTGGGTTCCTCCTAATGCAGGACAATGCCAGACCTCATGTGGCTGGAGTGTGTCAGCAGTTCCTGCAAGATGAAGGCATTGAAGCTATGGACTGGCCCGCCCGTTCCCCAGACCTGAATCCAATTGAGCACATCTGGGACTTCATGTCTCGCTCCATCCACCAACGTCACTTTGCACCACAGACTGTCCAGGAGTTGGCGGATGCTTTAGTCCAGGTCTGGGAGGAGATCCCACAGGAGACCATCCGCAACCTCATCAGGAGCATGCCCAGGCGTTGTAGGGAGGTCATACAGGCACGTGGAGGCCACACACAATACTGAGACTCATTTTGACTTGTTTTAAGGACATTACATCAAAGTTGGATCAGCCTGTTGTGTGTTTTTCCACTTTAATTTTGGGGGTGACTCCAAATCCAGACCTCCTTTGGTTAATAAATTTGATTTTCCATTGATGATTTTTGTGTGATTTTGTTGTCAGCACATTCAACTTTGTACAGAACAAAGTCTTCAATGAGAATATTTCATTCATTCAGATCTAGGATGTGTTATTTGAGTGTTTCCTTTATTTTTTTGAGCAGTGTGTGTGTGTGTGTGTGTGTGTGTGTGTGTGTGTGTATATATATATATATATATATATATATGTCTATACACATGCACACATTACAGACTGCACATGGATGGCATTAACTTTGTAATATATACAGTTATATGAAAAAGTTTGGGCACCCCTATTAATCTTAAGCTTAATGTTTTATAAAAATTGGTGTTTTTGCAACAGCTATTTCAGTTTGATATATGTAATAACTGTTGGACACAGTAATGTTTCTGCCTTGAAATGAGGTTTATTGTACTAACAGAAAATGTGCAGTCTGCATTCAAACAAAATTTGACAGGTGCATAAGTATGGGCACCCTTATCATTTTCTTGTTTTAAATACTCCTACCTACTTTTTACTGACTTACTAAAGCACTTTTTTTGGTTTTGTAACATCATTTGAACTTCATAGCCAGGTGTATGCAATCATGAGAAAAGCTACTTAAAGTGGCCACTTGCAAGTTGTTCTCCTGTTTGAATCTCCTCTGAAGAGTGGCATCATGGGCTCCTCAAAACAACTGTCAAATGATCTGAAAACAAAGATTATTCAACATAGTTGTTCAGGGGAAGGATACAAAAAGCTGTCTCAGAGATTTAACCTGTCAGTTTCCACTGTGAGGGAGCATAGTAAGGAAATGGAAGAACACAGGGACAGTTCTTGTTAAGGCCAGAAGTGGCAGGCCAAGAAAAACATCAGAAAGGCAGAGAAGAAGAATGGTGAGATCAGTCAAGGACAATCCTCAGACCACCTCCAGAGAGCTGCAGCATCAACTTGCTGCAGATGGTGTCACTGTGCATCGGTCAACTATACAACGCACTTTGCACAAGGAGAAGCTGTATGGGAGAGTGATGCGAAAGAAGCCGTTTCTGCAAGCACGCCACAAACAGAGTCGGCTGAGGTATGCAAAAGCACATTTGGAGAAGCCAATTTCTTTTTGGAAAAAGGTCCTGTGGACTGATGAAACCAAGATTGAGTTGTTTGGTCATACAAAAAGGCGTTATGCATGGCGGCAAAAAAACACAGCATTCCAAGAAAAACACTTGCTACCCACAGTAAAATTTGGCGGAGGTTCCATCATGCTTTGGGGCTGTGTGGCCAATGCCGGCACCGGGAATCTTGTTAAAGTTGAGGGACGCATGGATTCCACTCAGTATCAGCAGATTCTTGACAATAATGTTCAAGAATCAGTGATAAAGTTGAAGTTACGCAGGGGATAGATCTTTCAGCAAGACAATGATCCAAAACACCGCTCCAAATCTACTCAGGCATTCATGCAGAGGAACAATTACAATCTTCTGGAATGGCCATCCCACTCCCCAGACCTGAATATCATTGAACGTCTGTGGGATCATTTGAAGAGGGCTGTCCATGCTCGGCGACCATCAAACTTAACTGAACTTGAATTGTTTTGTAAAGAGGAATGGTCAAAAATACCTTCATCCAGGATCCAGGAACTCATTAAAAGCTACAGGAAGCGACTAGAGGCAAAAGGAGGATCTACTAAATATTAATGTCACTTTTCTGGTGAGGTGCCCATACTTATGCACCTGTCAAATTTTGTTTGAATGCAGATTGCACATTTTCTGTTAGTACAATAAACCTCATTTCAAGGCAGAAACATTACTGTGTCCAACAGTTATTACATATATCAAACTGAAATAGCTGTTGCAAAAACACCAATTTTTATAAAACATTAAGCTTAAGATTAATAGGGGTGCCCAAACTTTTTCATATAACTGTAGGAGAAGCTTTTCAATTCATTTGTTTCTTTTATTCATGAAAACCACTGATGGTAAAAACTCACCAAACTCAGAAACTCTGATCCAAAACACTGCTGAGTCACTGTCTGTGTTTTTATGTACAAGAGAAATTATGGAGGTCTGAAATAAGGCATTTTCAGCATTTTTACACACCTACCGAAAACTTTTGCACAGTATAAAAATAGAAAAAAAAATTACATTTTATATATTTAAATCTCATGTTATTCCACAAACTATTACATAATGGTGAGGGTGTATGTGTATAAGCTCGCTCCGTGTAGTACATGTTCCCAGTTGTGTTATGCAGAACTCTGATCGCTGCTGCTAACCACTTACATGCAACCAGAATCCTGCTGCCTGCCAAATGCCCTCATTGCTGCCAATTTTGTGCCCCTGTGAAGCTGAGCCCTAGAGTGTGATTTTTTTTAAAAAAAAAATAAAAAATTTTTTAGCTATATACTGCAATACTAATGTATTGCATCTATCGCATGTCAAAGTCCCCTAAGGGAACTGGAAAATAAGTTAAAATAAAAATTCTAAGGGGTATATATATATATATCAGTGCCTACAAGTAGTATTCAACCCCCTGCAGATTTAGCTGGTTTGATAAGATGCAAATAAGTTAGAGCCTTCAAACTGCAAACGAGAATAGGTTTTATGAACAGAGGCATAAATCTTACAAACCAAAAAGTTATGTTGCTCAGTTGAATTTTATTAAATTTTAAACATAAAAGTGTGGGTCAATTATTATACAACCCCTATGTTTAATATTTTGTGGAATAACCCTTGTTTGCAATTACAGCTAATAATCGTCTTTTATAAGACCTGATCAGGCCGGCACAGGTCTGTGGAGTTATCTTGGCCCACTCCTCCATGCAGATCTTCTCCAAGTTATCTAGGTTCTTTGGGTGTCTCATGTGGACTTTATTCTTGAGCTCCTTCCACAAGTTTTCAATTGGGTTAAGGTCAGGAGACTGACTAGGCCACTCCAACACCTTGACTTTTTCCCTCTTGAACCAGGCCTTGGTTTTCTTGGCTGTGTGCTTTGGGTCGTTGTCTTGTTGGAAGATGAAATTACGACCCATCTTAAGATCCTTGATGGAGGAGCGGAGGTTCTTGGCCAAAATCTCCAGGTAGGCCGTGCAATCCATCTTCCCATGGATGCGGACCAGATGGCCAGGCCCCTTGGCAGAGAAACAGGCCCACAGAATGATGCTGCCACCACCATGCTTGACTGTAGGGATGGTATTCTTGGGGTCGTATGCAGTGCCATCCAGTCTCCAAACGTCACGTGTGTGGTTGGCACCAAAGATCTCGATCTTGGTCTCATCAGACCATAGAACCTTGAACCAGTCTGTCTCAGAGTCCTCCAAGTGATCATGAGCAAACTGTAGACGAGCCTTGACATGACGCTTTGAAAGTAAAGGTACCATACAGGCTCGTCTGGAACGGAGACCATTGCGGTGGAGTACGTTACTTATGGTATTGACTGAAACCAATGTCCCCACTGCCATGAGATCTTCCCGAAGCTCCTTCCTTGTTGTCCTTGGGTTAGCCTTGACTCTTCGGACAAGCCTGGCCTCGGCACGGGAGGACACTTTCAAAGGCTGTCCTGGCCGTGGAAGGCTAACAGTAGTTCCATAAGCCTTCCACTTACGGATGATGCTCCCAACAGTGGAGACAGGTAGGCCCAACTCCTTGGAAAGGGTTTTGTACCCCTTGCCAGCCTTGTGACCCTCCACGATCTTTTCTCTGATGGCCTTGGAATGCTCGTTTGTCTTTCCCATGTTGACCATGTCTGAGTGCTGTTCACAAGTTTGGGGAGGGTCTTAAATAGTCCGAAAAGGCTGGCAAAAGAGATCTTTAATCCACACATGTGAAGCTCATTATTCTTGGTGCCTGAACTACTTCTTAATACTTTAGGGGGACCAAACAGAATTCTTGTGGTTTGAGGGGTTGAATAATAAATGACACTCTGAATTAACTTTTAACGTTTTAAAAAAACAAAAAAAAAAAAAAATTTGCTGCAGTGCATTTCCCACTTCCAGGCTGATCTACAGTACAAATGTCACAATGCCAAGTTAATTCCGCATGTGTCAACCAGCTAAATCTGCAGGGGGTTGAATACTACTTGTAGGCACTGTGTGTGTATATATATTATAAAAATTCCCCTTTTCTCCAAAAATAAAGAATTACAAGAGTTGTCATTTTTCAGTCTTCAATAAAAACTACAGCAGAAAAAAATACAAGCCCTTTTCATTAATGGGGGAAAAAAAAAGTTATGGCTCTTGGAAGAGTGGCAGGGGAAAAAATGACAGCACTAAAAAATGAAGATTTACTCAATTATCTGGGTCCTGATCTGGAGCATAGTTGACCTCTAGGAAGAGGTAGTAGGCTGCATAGTTTTTAGGGCAGCGATTTTGTCCTGGAGGAGACAACTGTACAACCCTCTGCCTTTTTTTTAGGGTTTATTAAGGCATCAGGATGAGATTCATCTAATAATGCATATGTGTATTAAATGTTATAGATTTGATTTTCTGATGGAAACGGTTGTGGTAACTACATGAGATTGTACATATAAATGGGCTTGAATAAAAGAAACTTTTTGTGAATTGAATCAGTGTTCTGTGATTTATGCAGAGTTGACATTAAAGGGAACCTGACAGCTGATACACGGTCGCCGATCCTCGGGTGTATGATTTCAGCCAGGTATGTTTGACCAGAAACCAAGCCGAACAGGTGACTAGTCAAAGAAGCAAGTTCCTTGGTGGTGACTCCCCACCCGCTCAGCCTTGAGTGACTGGTCTCTCCCTGTGTGCCTGTATAGGGAGAGACCTGTCAATCACTTGCAGTGGGTGGGGAGAAGCCTGCAGTGTCAGCCAAACATACATGGCTGAAGTCATGCAGCCAGTGATACCTGCTGCCCCTGGATTGTGCACCACGGGTCCGCTGTCAGGTTCCCTTCAACATGAATTGCTTTTTGCCGTGTGTAAATCTCACATAAGGTACGTTGATTGAATAAATAAAAGCCTATCATACTCCTCTGTAGCAGTGGACATGACAGTGACAGCATATGGCGAGAGAAACCGCACACCAACCCACATATTATATTAAAGGGGTTTTCTGAGTTTGTGAAAAGAAAGAAATATGATAAAATAACAAAACATCCAATATTCACTCATTATATTCCCAGTTGCTCCCTGACTCTTTTGATTTTGTCAAAGTCAAATTTTCTAGGATTCTCTCATCAAGTTTCCTTGAAGGTACTGGACTGTTTCAGGAGTAGAAAACTTCCTGACAACATATTGAATTGTTGAACCCTGGATGCGAAGGTCTTCGGAAATAGTTTAGTAACATTTAGCCTGCTTGTGCTTGGTGATAATAGCATTTCTTGCCTGCTTAGAAAACGCTTATTTTTGCCACTATGAACAGGGAATAGAATTCACTTTTTTTTTTTAAGTATCAAAGTCATCATCCATAGGCTAATTCAAGTCATGTCATTACTGACAAGATGGGGACACATGAATAGTAGTCAGTCTAGTCTGGTTTTGATTACAGTCATTGCAAATGGGTTATGCTGTAATGATGACGCTCCAGGCCGGCTAATCAGAAGAACCACAATTGCTGGTACTCTGTGCAGCGGCCCGGACCACTGTCGTAGACTACAGAATGGGATGTGCGTATTGATTCTCATCAACCCTAGTTTTGACCTTTTTTGTTTCACAGGTTAATCGTGTCCTGACATTGTTTTCAATTTTGTCTTTTTTTTGTTGTTTTTTTTGTGCTTTTTGTTACCAAATATTTTCTGTCCATGCATTTTCACTAAATTTATTTCTACAGATATTTTACATGGGTAATTTACTTAGCATTCAGGGCTGCCCATAGCGCTGATCACAACGATGTGTGTACTTACTGTCACCCACTGTGTGTACAGACTGTCACCCACTGTGTGTGTGGGCATAGTAAGCACATACTTAAAGGGGATTTCCAGGATCACAGTATTCATGGCCTAGCTTTTAGAACAGGCCAACAAAAATCAGATTAGTGGAGGTCTGAAGGCCCCATCACACTTAGCGACGCTGCAACGATCCCGACAACGATACGACCTGTCAGGGATCGTTGCTGCGTCGCTATGTGGTCGCTGGTGAGCTGTCAAACAGGCAGGCTCACCAGCGATCAGGGGAGCAGCGACATCGTGGAAAGAATCTTTCCACGATGTCCTGCTCCTGACTACCAGCCTGCTGAAGCAGGAGCAGGCTGGTAACCATGATAAACATCGGGTTACTAGGGGCACACGCGCACCTAGTAACCCGATGTTTATCATGGTTACCACTCTGCTACAGTGAGCGGGAGGTTACCGCTCACTTTAGCATGCTCGTAACCATGATAAACAACGGGTTACTAGGTGCGTGTGTGCCCCTAGTAACCCGATGTTTATCATGGTTACCAGCCTGATCGCTGCTCCCGCTGGTCACACACAGCGATGTGTGCTGGCCAGCGGGAGGTCAACGACCAAAAAATGGTCCAGGGCACTTTGCAGCGATCAGCGACCTCACAGCAGGGGCCTGATCGTTGCAAAGTGTCACACACAGCGACATCGCTGGTGAGGTCACCAAAACCGTGACACAGCAGCGATCTCGCTATGTGAGACGGGGGCTTGACTCTCGGCAATCTCGCTCGTCACCCATAAATCTGCATACTGGGTAGCACCTGTGCTGCTGGGTAATGCAGCATTTTCCCATAAGAACGTGGTGGCACCTTTACACAGCTGATCGGTAGCGATCTGATAGAGCACCCCTGCCAATCTGATATTGATCCCGGAAAAAAAAACGTTATATTTAGACTGCCAGTAGAAGGTCATTTTTCCCTAGTGGCTGCATTCAGCAAGAATGGTCATTCATAGCTACGGAATGGACTATATCATGACATTATTCCCCACATGTATATATATATTTTTTTTTACAATATTTTACTTATATTGAATTAAAACCAGTTCTAGGTACAACTACTACTAGGTTCATCCATTTTCTGACAAGTACATCAACCCTTTTACTATCATTAGAGGGCTTATATCCTCAGCAGAGTCCTGTACACAAGGCCTATATACAGTCATGGCCGAAAGCATTGGATTTGTTCCAGAAAATGGAAGTATTTCTCCCAGAAAATTATTGCAATTACATGTTTTGTTACACAAATATTTATTTCTTTTTTTGTGTGTTGTTCCAATACACACAGACAGAAGAAAAGGCAAATTGGACATAATTTCACCCAAAAATGGGCCGGACACGATTGTTGGCACCTTTTCCAAAATTGTGGGTAAACTATTTTGTTTCAAGCATGTGATGCTCATTCAAACTCACCTGTGGCAGGTAACAGGTGTGGGCAATATGAAGCCAATCACTGGCTTCAGTGGCTAATGCTGTTGAACCCAGTGACTGGCTGCAGAGATCACATGCCTCCTAGATGTGCACAGCTTTGCTCAATACAAGCGTATTAAACATCTAGTCGGAATGTGGCCAGAAGTGTGCAAATCACATACTTGCAGTCGCATGACTTTGTTTCCAGCCGCAGAGTATATCCACCTAGAGCGACTGCAGACTTGTACTTTAAGGCGAGACAATCCCTTTCAAAAGGAGTATTTTCATCTCATACATTGCATAAATGCATTGCAGATCCCAGTGGGGCCCACATCTCTCTAAAGAACAGGGTCCCATTGTATGCTGCTTTCAACGAAAAGGCGCTTGTATTTCCCATACAAATAAATGGGAATATTGACCACTTCTCCATTAACCCCTGCATGTATCTGGGCCCAATTCTTGAGATGCATTTACTTTACATTTATGAGATATCTTATGGATATGCCAAAAATGATGATAGGAATAACCCCTGATGGAAGTAAGACCCCAAGAAACAAGAGACCAATTGACTAGCAGGAGCATTGACGATGTGAAGGATGGTTGGAGAGGTTCCAGCAGTTGGACCTCCGCCGATCATTTCCTGTGACATCCCCACAACTCTGGTGTAAAGCATTTAGAGCCTTCCTAATCCAGCGGTGATCCTCGGAAGTATTACTAGGTTAATAAGCTTACATTGGGACCATGGAAGATAAATAGACAAGATCTAGGCAGAGATAACAATCCCCGCATTTATCTTCATGAAGGTGGGTGGAGCGGACAGGTCTGGAGTGATGAAATGTCATCAATCAGGATTCTCAGATAGGTGCATTACCGTGTTTGTCTAATACTCAACCGCTCTTTAGCAGCGATTGTACATCTTAATTCTGTGCATTTTTCATGAACCCAACAACAGGTGACAGCTTCCCTTGTGTCTCAAGCCGGGACCTCCACTGTAACATTTTTTTTTTCAGTATTTCAACACTTTATAAGTCATCGTGTTACCGCTAACATGCCAATGGCTTAGGGAGTGTTGAAATGCTCCCCGCGATTAGATAAACACTTTCTACCTCATTACCCACTGAACATTTCCAGCATATATTGGAACTCGCTGTTGGGTTAGCAGCTTGGCTTTTTTGTACAAACAACCAGGCTGAATCATTTCTGTGTTCATAGATGACAATAAGCATCCATAATTATGCTCAGATATGTGGCTCGCTCTTCATTGTTTGTACTCCCTGGATGACACCGAATACTACACATTCCTAATACGCAGAGAACCTTCACATTTTTGTGACTTAAATGGAGGTAATATGAAGAGACACGTGTAGAAATTCACTAAGTTCCTATAGTGTCACCTATAGGAAGTAGCTATCCTGACTAGTGATGTGCGCAAGTGCTCGTTGCTCCGGTATGTACAGAGTATGGCGGGAGTTCGAGTGACATGTTCATGTCCTCATGTTTCACGGCTGTTAGCCACAAAACATGCGGGGATTGCCTGTGTATGTCAGGCAATCCCCGCATGTTTTTGGTGGTCTAACAGCTGCACAACATGGGGATGCGAACATCTTACTCGAACTTCCGCGAACACCCTTGGAAAACTCAAGTAACCAGCACTTTCGCTCATCACTAATACTGATCCTTTTAAAGTGCCTTTCATTCCAGGAGAGAGCTAATTTTCATACTTTTCCAATGGAGAGTTGTCAATAAGACTGCATACGAAGCTGTACGCCATAAGAAAATCTAACCCTCGCAAAGCAGGGCATCTCATTCAGCCATCCATACCCTGCTCTATGTTGAAGAGTCGAGTCCCCAAGTCGAGAAATGGGTGTCTTTATAGAGTTGGTGCAAATGGATCCATAGGGTTCTTGGGGATTCCATCCAGAGGCCACATATTGCTGAACCACTGGATCCTTGTAAATCGATTCGCACCACCTCTAGTGTATGACTTAGAACATGGCTAGCGATGATAGCTAAGTGTTGTCAAAGGATCCGACGTTAATTTATAGTGTAGAAAAATCTGGCACTAGCGACTGTTTTTTTCTCCTTTTAGGAGAGCATCAATAGCATGTTAAAGGAGGAATCTGGCAAATAGTCCCGTCTCGATTACTGCAACATCCTCCTCTGTGGCCTACCTGCTAACACTCTTGCATCTCTCTAGTCTGTCCTTAACTCTGCTGCCCGACTAGTTCATCTCTCTCCTCGCTACTCCTCTGCTACCCCCCTTTGCAAATCCCTTCACTGGCTCCCAATTTCTCAGTGTATCCAGTTCAAACTGCTAACACTGACCTACAAAGCCATCCATAACCTTTCTCCTCCATCCATCTCTGAACTAATCTCCCGATATATTCCCTCACGTACTCTCCGATCCTCCCAAGACCTCCTTCTCTTCTCCACACTTATTCGTTCCTCACACAACCGCCTCCAAGACTTCTCCAGAATATCCTCCATCCTCTGGAATTCTGTGCCTCAACACGTCCGATTATCCGCCACATTCGGATCCTTCAGACGGAACCTTAAAACCCATCTCTTCAAGAAGGCTTACAACCTGCAATGACCACGCTGCCACATCACCACCACCGCCAGAGCTGCTGCAACCCCCCAACCCACTGTCTCCTTTCCCATCCTGTAGCATGTATGCCCGCAAGGGCAGGGTCCTCTTTCCCCTGTACCAGTCTATCATTGTTAGTTCATTTACTGTAAGTGATTTCTGTATTTTGTATGTAACCCCTTCTTATGTACAGCACCATGGAATCAATGGTGCTATATAAATAAATAATAATAGTTATGCAACTGCATATACAGAAAGTCAACTTTTTTTTTAACCCACTTACAACTTGTGATATAAATACCCGAACCGAGAAAAGCCGTGCTGCATATGTCCAACATAATTGTTAGAACCTTGCTCTTAGGTTTTTTTCCTTTGCTGGTCACATGACCTTGTTGGCCTATTTAATCCTGCTCCGCCCTTCTGGCTTTGCTGGACTTCATTGTATATCTACTTTCTAGCTAGCCTGTGCTCTGTGTCTTGCTCTGTTAGTTTGCTTGGTCTACTGACCTCTATGTTCTATATATTTTGTTTGTTCGTCTGTCTGCTACTATTTCTGTTAGGAGGTGTCCCATATTCCTCCCAGTCCTTAGTACTTGTAGGGATTCCTTCCCCACATCTATAGGTCTCCGTAAAGACTAGCTTAGGACTTTAGCAGGTCTGATCGCAGGATCAGGTCCCCTGTTACATCGTAGGGATTAAGCTGAGTTCTATCGTAGGGACAGATCTCCTCTCTTTCCTTAGCTCTGGCAAAAAAGAAACAAAACCTACAAAAGACAAAAATATATCTCATACCCTACCATCATTATATATAAATGTAAAGCAAAGTTGCATAATAAATATAGGGTACTTAGTGAACTATTTTTGATCAAAAAAAGTATACAAGCCGTCCCACCAGCGGCAAGGTGACCCTAAATTGGGACGGTACCTATACTGCCTATATTATAAACCTTACTGTATATCAAAGTTGAAGTAATGCATATAAAAGGGTAGACAAATAGGACCGGGTCCCAACTCCAGACCACCCAGGCCCGTGGTAAGCTACATATATACCAGTCAGCTCAACAAAGGGGATGCCACACCCTTAAATTGCACAGAATGCAAACAAGACAAAAAACCAGGCAATGTGAACTGAGGTCTAAGATGGTAGACATGCAAGAAATAGGAGCATGTTCACACTAGCAAAAAAGAAACAAAACCTACAAAAGACAAAAATATATCTCATACCCTACCATCATTATATATAAATAGGACCGGGTCTACCCTTTTATATGCATTACTTCAACTTTGATATACAGTAAGGTTTTTAATATAGGCAGTATAGGTACCGTCCCAATTTAGGGTCACCTTGCCGCTGGTGGGACGGCTTGTATACTTTTTTTGATCAAAAATAGTTCACTAAGTACCCTATATTTATTATGCAACTTTGCTTTACATTTATATATAATGATGGTAGGGTATGAGATATATTTTTGTCTTTTGTAGGTTTTGTTTCTTTTTTGCTAGTGTGAACATGCTCCTATTTCTTGCATGTCTACCATCTTAGACCTCAGTTCACATTCCTTAGCTCTGGTAGCAGAACATAACAGTAAGTCCAGCCAGCAAATTCTCTAAGGAAAGATTTTTCTGTTCCATCATGGTGTCGGTTCAGGATTTGGTTCATCGCCTGCAGGGACTCTCTCTGGAGGTGGCCGAGCTCCGTCAGCACGTGAGTAACTGTCCTGGAGCACATTACTTGGAGCCTAAGGTATGTTTGCCGGATTTATTTTTTGGTGAACACCGAGAATTTTTTTCATTTAAAAATGCTTGCTTATTGTATTTTCGTTTGAGACCTAAGTCCTCTGGGGATGAATCCCAGCGCGTAGGGTTCATAATGTCACTTTTGCGCAAAGAGCCTCAGGAGTGGGCCTTTTCTTTGCAACCTAGTGATTCATGCTTCAGATCAGTGGATAGTTTTTTTTCTGCTTTGGGACTATTATATGATGATCCTGACCGTGTCGCATCAGCTGAGACTGAGTTGAGACGTTTAAAACAGGGATCAGGTAATGTGGAAAAATATTGTACTCATTTCCGTCGTTGGTCTACTCAAACAGGGTGGAACGATTCTGCTCTGAAAAGTCTGTTTCTTGCTGGGCTCAGTGAAAGGGTTAAAGACCTGCTAATTGCTTATCCTACACCTGAAGATTTGCAACAGGCTATGCAATTAGCTATACGGGTGGATAGAAGACTGCGTGCAAGGGTTAATGAGAGCAAATCCTCTGCTATGTCAGTTTCTGGTTATGAGAATGTGTGTACTAGCAGTGGTGAACCGATGGAGATTGGATCGGTGGCACCTCGCTCTCAAGAAAAAGACCGTCGATTTTCTGAAGGCTTGTGTTTCTATTGCGGAAAATCTGGTCATTTGATTAAAGGCTGTGAGCTTCGTATGAAGAAAGAAAAAAAAATGGTCAGTCACGCCCGTATTGCCTGTTTAAATTCCAAGGGTATATTTTTAGCTGCTTCCACGATTGCTCAGAAAAAATTAATGGAATTTCGGGTGTTTGTTGATTGCGGGTCTACTCTGAATGTAATTGATGGGGGATTCGTGGAAAGACTCAATTTAAAACCTGAACCTTTATCATCCCCCATTGCTGTGGTTTCTGTGGATGGTTCCCCTTTGAAGAATATTACTCTCAAGGTGTGTGAATTTCCTCTCACTATTAATGGTATTCACCATGAGAAATTGGATTTGGTAGTGTTGAATAACTTGCCTTCTCCAGTAATATTGGGATTGCCCTGGTTAAAATTTCACAATCCTGTACTGGATTGGTCTACCAGTGAAATTAAATCCTGGAGCCATAAATGTTATGACAAGTGTTGTAACGGGCGTATTGCAGCTTTGGATAGGGGAGAATTGCCTGTTCCTATTCAGGATTTTTGGAGAGTTTTTTCTGAGAAGGAATCGCAGGTTTTGCCTCCCCATAGAGACTATGATTGTTCTATTGAATTTGTCCCTGGAGCGACTCTTCCTAAAAGTCGTTTATTTAACCTTACTATTCCTGAGAGGAAGGCTTTGGAGGAATACATACAGACAAGTTTGGCCGCCGGTCACATTAGGCCCTCTAAGTCTCCTGTGGCGGTTGGATTTTTTTTTGTAAAAAAAAAGGACGGCGGTTTACGTCCTTGTCTGGATTTTCGTGAGATTAACAAAATTACTGTACGCAATCCTTACCCACTGCCATTGATTCCTGATCTGTTTAACCAGTTAATGGGGGCCAAGTGGTTCTCTAAAATTGACCTTAAGGGGGCATACAATCTGTTGCGCATGAAGGAGGGTGACGAATGGAAAACTGCTTTTAACACTCCTGTGGGTCATTTTGAGAATCTGGTTATGCCTTTTGGTCTTACTAATGCTCCTGCATTTTTTCAGAATCTGATTAATGACATCCTTAGACCTTTGATCGGCAAAAATGTGGTTGTGTATTTGGATGACATTTTGATTTATTCGCCGGATCTGGAGTCTCATTGGCGGAGCGTGCGTGAGGTATTACAGTTATTAATGGACAATTCGCTTTTTGCTAAGCTGGAGAAATGTGAGTTCGCTGTACAGAGAATTAGTTTTTTGGGTTACATTATCTCCAGCAAAGGTTTTGAGATGGATCCGGTTAAGGTTCAGGCTGTGCAGGAATGGCCTAGGCCTATTGGTTTGAAATCGATACAGAGGTTTTTGGGTTTCGCCAATTACTACAGAAAATTCATAAAAAATTTTTCTAGTATTGTCAAACCTCTGACTGATCTCACCAGGAAAGGTGCTGATGCGGTTCAGTGGTCTTCTGAGGCCATTGAAGCTTTTGTGTATCTCAAGGAGAGGTTCACCTCTGCTCCCATCCTTATGCAGCCTGATGTTACTAGGCCGTTTTTGGTTGAGGTTGATGCTTCCTCTGTGGGGGTTGGCGCAGTATTGTCTCAGGATAACGGGGATGGATTACATCCCTGTGCCTTTTTTTCAAAAAAATTTTCGGAGACTGAACTGAATTACGATATTGGTAATCGGGAATTATTGGCTATTAAACTCGCATTTGAACACTGGCGCCACTTCTTGGAAGGTGCGGAATTTCCCGTTCAGGTTCTTACGGATCATAAAAATCTGATATATCTTGATGCTGCCAAGCGCCTGAATGCCCGTCAGGCTAGGTGGGCACTGTTTTTCTCGCGGTTTAATTTCTCCGTTACTTACATCCCTGGTACTAAGAATGTTAAGGCGGATGCCTTGTCTCGCAGTTTTTCTCCCATAGTCGGTGCTGAGAAAGAGGAGAACATTTTACAAGAAGGTGTTGTGATAGCTGCTTTGGACTCCGTTTTGGAAAATGAGATTCTTAAAGCACAGGAGAATGCCCCTTCTAACACTCCTCATGGGAGGTTGTTTGTGCCTGGGACCTTTAGGAGAGATTTGTTTGAGTGTCACGAATCTCGGTTGGCAGGTCATCCCGGAATCTCTGAGACCAAGAGACTGGTGGGTCGCAGTTTTTGGTGGCCTGGATGGCAGAAGGAAGTCATTAAGTGGGTGCGTCAATGTACTATATGTGCTAGATCTAAGTCCTCACATACTCCTGCTGCGGGGTTGCTTTGTCCTTTGGAGGTTCCCAGTGCTCCTTGGACACATTTGGCTATGGACTTTATAACTGACCTTCCCCCCCTCTGAGGGTTTTACTGTCATCTGGGTGGTCGTGGACCGTTTTAGCAAGATGTGTCACTTGGTTCCCTTCGTCAAACTGCCCTGCGCTAAAACTCTCGCTAAGGCCTTTGTCAAGGAAATTGTCAGACTTCATGGCGTTCCTACTGACATTGTTTCTGATAGGGGTCCTCAGTTCGTGGCTCGTTTTTGGCGTGCCTTTTGTGATAGGTTGGGAGTTCATTTGTCGTTCTCGTCCGGATATCATCCTGAATCTAATGGCCAGACAGAAAGGAAAAACCAGGATGTTGAGCAGTTCTTGCGTTGTTTTGTGGCAGACAATCAAGAGGGGTGGTCTGAGTTTCTGCCACTTGCTGAATTTGCTCTGAACAATCATACATCTTCTTCTGCTGGTTGTTCTGGGAGACATCCGTCGTTTGGGTCGTTCTCCAAGTTGGGATCTGCCGTGCCTGAGGAGGAGAATTTTTCCGGTGATTTGGAGAGAGTTTGGACGGATGTGCGTGGTAATCTTCAGGAGGCCAACAGAAAATCTAAAGACTACTTTGATAGGAAACGACAGGAGGTTTTGTTTGCTGTTGGTGACATGGTTTGGTTGTCCTCTAGGAATCTGCGGTTGAGGATTCCTTCAAAGAAATTGGGTCCCAAGTTTGTAGGGCCCTTTAAGGTGCTTCAGGTTGTCAACCAATCTGCTGTTAGGTTGGAGGTTCCTACCTCTTGGAGAATTAATCCGGTATTTCATGTCTCTCTGTTGAAAAAAGCTGTTGTATCGGATTGTGACGCCTCTGCCTCTGTTCCTCCGGTGGTGGAGGACGGGGAATATGAAATTTCTCGCATCCTTAACTCTAGACGGTATAGAGGTAGTTTGCAGTATCTTGTGGCCTGGAAAGGTTTCGGTCCCGAGGATAACTCTTGGGTGAGGTCGGATGATGTTTCCGCGTCCAGACTTATCAGAGCATTTCACAGGAGATTTCCTGATAAGCCTGGTCCTAGGGGATCCGGAGGATCCTCTTAGAAGGGGGGGTACTGTTAGAACCTTGCTCTTAGGTTTTTTTTCCTTTGCTGGTCACATGACCTTGTTGGCCTATTTAATCCTGCTCCGCCCTTCTGGCTTTGCTGGACTTCATTGTATATCTACTTTCTAGCTAGCCTGTGCTCTGTGTCTTGCTCTGTTAGTTTGCTTGGTCTACTGACCTCTATGTTCTATATATTTTGTTTGTTCGTCTGTCTGCTACTATTTCTGTTAGGAGGTGTCCCATATTCCTCCCAGTCCTTAGTACTTGTAGGGATTCCTTCCCCACATCTATAGGTCTCCGTACAGACTAGCTTAGGACTTTAGCAGGTCTGATCGCAGGATCAGGTCCCCTGTTACATCGTAGGGATTAAGCTGAGTTCTATCGTAGGGACAGATCTCCTCTCTTTCCTTAGCTCTGGTAGCAGAACATAACAATAATGTTATTGTGAATAATATCAAAGCAACTACAGTCTCTGTGATTTAGAAATTGGTTCAATGTATAGTGCAGGTCTATGCCTGCGGGTAGCAAGCTGCAAAGCTGTAGCTTAATGGTTCCTACATTAGTAAATTAGAAGCATTTTATTTCAACAAATTTTATGGTGTTAAAGAGGTACTCCCATCTCTTACATTTATGGCATATCCATATGTATGGTAAATGTTCTTCTCAGCCACTGGACAACAATAAAACATAGGCTGTGGGAAGCACAACTTGTATTTTGGGTGTACGTTTCCTTGGAGCTGACCCCCTGGCTAATCACGTTGACCACACTTTGTAGCAGAACAGCACTCCATTTGGTACTGATGCATTTGAACACTTTATTTTTGTTACAGTAGCGCCGGCGCCCCTGCACGTGTCTCCTTCCTCCCCCTGCTGGGACGCTGGCGTATTCACTTACCCATCCGTGCTCCTTCGGCATCTGCTTCCTCCCAGATAGGCGCATGGCACGCCGGTTTCCTGGGAGCATGCTTAGAGTGCGCACGGGCTCCCTGCCTCATAAAGGGCCAGCACGCACAGCTAAATACGTCCCCAACCAATAGCTGGGAGATGTCTCGTGTATAAGACACCCTCCCCCTATTAGGAGGTGTCTTAGCAACTTAAGTCATCCGTATACATCCTGCTTTCTAGTTAGGTCCCCGTACCTGCGCTCTCTGAATCTGACCCTGTCCATCGTGTTTACCTGACGCTGTCTGCATCTGGTCCTGCTGTACCTACGCCCTAAATCTGTCTTGCCTGCGCCTGTACTTGTGGCCATCTGTACTCCTGTCCTGCCTGTGCCTGAATTCCGCATCTGTCTACCAACCGTATCCCTCCTGCTAGTCCAGTTCCTGGCCGGTCCTGCACTCCTGCCCCCTTGGGGGTCAGCTGCCACAGCTCCGAGGGTCCGTCCTGGGGTAGCACCTGCCGTCCACTTGGTTTCTAGACTAACCCCTCCATCAGGTACTCTAATGTATAACCAGGTGTTCACTTAGTTACTCCCCTCCAGGCTCTCCCCGGACTGTGGCACAATGGTTCCACAACCATGTGCCTAACAATTTTGTGATTAGGTGACGTACAGTACAGCAGCGTTTCAAAGTAATCTACCCTTCGTCAGGCGTAAGAAGGAAGGAGAAGAAGCTGGGGAGAGTCAAGAGTCCAGGATTGTGTTCCCCTGGGGCAAACCAGTTGGTGTTGCTCCATCCATCATATGCCTGACAAAGGGCACCACCATAACTGTTGCTGTACTGTATACCATTTTTTATCAAAATTCAGCAAAAAAATAACCCATCTCTATACAGGATTACCCAAATTATATGGCAAAATTTCTATGCTGTGTGGTATACAATTTATTTTTTAGTTCCCTTAGGGGACTTGATACTGCAATTGTATAATTGCTTGTACTATATATTGCAATACCAAAGTATTGCAGTATATTGGACAAATCACAGTCTACTATGAAGCTCAGCCATAGGCTGGGCTTCAAAGGCCTTCAGTAGGCCCCCGGCTGCCTTTGCAACCCAACACCAACTTTGCAATCGCATCATGGGTGAGGGGAATATGGAAGCATTGAGTGGTGCACCTCCTGGACCACACTGTCACACGTGTGTTAGAGGTGAAAGTCTGTCGCCCTGCAGTTAATTGCAGGAGATCTCTTCATTTGGCATTGCAGACACCTTCTTAGAAGCTGTCTCTCTAGGACCCAGCGGCTACCTTCCTGTTGCTAATTAACTCCCTGGCCTGGGTGTATAATTACCTGCTGTTTTCTAGAGGGAGGTGCCGGCGATACTCACATGACCCCTTGTGAAGGCTTGGAGCTAATGCAGTACTTCTTCCTCTCTGGCGCTAAGAGGATGTGTGTTTATCTCTCTAAAGTCGACTAAAGCTAAGCTATCTTCCCTGGTTTGTTCCCCCTTGTTATCTTTAGTTGTCAGTGGGGATCGACTAGCGCCTCCCTTCCCTTGCCAGGGCCAAATGCCAGGGAAAGACAGGGCGAGGTTTCTGTGCGGCGATTGGTGCAGAATAGTGTTGAGCGAGTATGTTCTATTAACCCTTTCGCCGAGTATGCTCGGGCCAAGCTCCGAGTATTTACAGCTGCTCGGTGATAAGGTTAAATCGCTCCCATGTGCATGATTTGAAACTGTTTGACAGCTTTATTACATGGGAGGAATGTCTATTTCTTACACATTCCTCACATGTAATAAAGCTGTCAAACAGTTGAAAATCATGCACACGGGAGCGATTTAACCTTATCACCGAGCAGCTGTAAATACTCGGAGCTCGGCCCGGGCATACTCGGACAGAACATACTCGCTCAACCCAAGTGCAGAACCGATATAGGGACGTTAGGGGAGACAGGGTGATATAGGTCAGCCTACGAGGTCTCCACTACCCCCTTTGACTAGAGTCTGGGCCCCCTTTTACCTCTTCCCTTCGTGTTGCACTTAGTCTTTCCTACACCTTGCGTGACACACACACTTTAAATTCCACTGTCAGAGATTAATAGTGGCATTTAAGGGGTTATCAGGAGCTATTGAAGGATTCCTAATTTCCCCTACTCACTGAGGTTAGAATTGATGTTTATGGGAGTGACAGAACCAAACACACTGTTTGGCAATATTTGTTAGTCCTATAGGCACGGTCAAACATTTACTACCTATACTGTAGATAAGTGATAAATGCATTTGTAGAAAAAAAAATCCTTTAAATTGGATGAGATGGTGAATTTGTGACACAATTATGGCGCTATAGAGTTCTAGTCCTCTTCTTCTCTGGAGACAATTTGCATATTTAATTTCCCAGAGGAGCATTGCATGGCGAATAAGCCTCCTTACATTGGCATGTCAGGGCCAGCATGTCACGCTCCACAAGGAGAAACGTTACCCCATAGACCTCAGTCCAGAGCATCTCTTCTAGCCAAATCAGTTCTCATACTTTGCACTGATGAGGAGCAATAGCTCGAAACACCGTGTCTGCAAATTGAGATTCTGATTTGGCTTTTATCCTAAGTCAAGGCTTGTTAGGCTGCGTGCCCACGTTGGGTATTACAAGCGTATATGCTGCGGAATTTCCGCAGCGTAAACGCTTGTAAAACGCATGTATATCCGCACCCCATGGTCCCCAATGGCATTCCGCAATGTCAATGCCCATGCTGCGGATTTTTCCGCAGCGTATATGCTGCGGTCAAAAATCCGCAGCATGTTCATTAATTTTGCGTTTCCACATGCGGATGGTACCCAAGTCTGGAGGAGAGGAGACTCTCATCCAGACCTGGGTACCAAAGAACCTGTAAAAAAAAGAATAAAACAAAGTTTATACTTATCTTCTGATGTCTTCCCGGTGTTTTCCCGCCGTCGCGAGGTGTGTGAAGGACCTGCCACGTCATTGAGTCATGTGACCCATCACATGACTCAATGACGTCACCAAAGGTCCTGCACACAACAGCGTGAGCCGCTAAAGACTCCGGACGGGGCAGAGAATGCATCAGAAGGTGAGTATAAACTTTATTTTTTTATTTTTTACCATTCTGATTCTTTTTTTTTTAACTATTACTTGGTCACACTATATAAATCCATGGCGGTTGCATGGATTTATATAGTGTGAACAAGTTGTCAAGTACTTTTCCAAGTGATGCTTGAATCACTTGGAGAAGTGCTTGATAACCCGCATGCGGAAATGCATGCAAAGACGCTGCAAAGACGCCTCACAAACGCTTCTACCTGGCGGGAAAACCGCATGTAAAATCCGCATGCGGTTTTCCCGCCAGGGAGAAGCGTAAAAAATATGCTTAATTTCCGCAACGTGGGCACATAGCCTTAAAGGGTCGATATTGACTTGTAGGATTGCTGCTTTCAACAGGTGGCGCTATAGAGTTCAAGTCCTCTTCCTCTCCAAAGAGGCAATTTGCATATTTGACGCTATTATGGCAGAAATCTACATTCTAATTATTGTTAGGAATTTCCAATATTAATTTCCTCGATATGTACATTATTCTCAGCTTGGGAGTGAATAGTATTTGGCAGGACTGAGTTATATGAAGTTACTCATGCTCACCCACGCGGGTTTACAGCATATTATGCTCGGTGTCCTTCAGTTTTCTGAGATGGCATTTTGGATTTAAATAGATTCACCACAGTCTCTATTTCTATCCACATTACATCATGTTCCGTGCGTAGGTCACAAATGCGCCTTGACACGTTTCATAGATTGTCATGGATTCCAATAAGTTTACAGCATCATTAAACACAAGCTGTGAGATGAGTTAATATGGCAGCATAGTCGAGAGAACAGTCAACGAGTATTAGACTATTACTACCTAGTATTATATTTATGGTATAATTATGAGCGTAATTCTTTTTGATTCTTAAAAAAAAAAATCAGTAGCCTGCAGATGTCACTGTGTACATATGAGGTATAACTGGCTAAAACGAAAACTTTTGTAAGTAAAGTATCAGGTATAACAGGGATGTCAAACTCAAAACACACAGAGGGCCAAAATGAAAAACTTGGACAAAGCCACAGGCCAACCAGTATACAGGATAATGGGCCCCACACAGTCCTCCATACGGAATAATGGGCCCCACATAGTCCTCCAAACAGTATAATGGGCCCCATATAGTCCTCCATACAGTATAATGGGCCCACATAGCTTACCATACAATATAATGGGCCCACATAGCTTTTCATACAGTATAATGGGCCCACCCACATAGCTTTCCATACAGTATAATGGGCCCACCCACATAGCTTTCCATACAGTATAATGGGCCCAACATAGTCCTCCATACAGTATAATGGCCCCCCACATAGTCCTCCATACAGAATAATGGGCCCCACATAGTCCTCCATACAATATAATGGCCCCACATAGTCCTCCATACAGTATAATGGGCCCCACATAGTCCTCCATACAGTAAAATGGGCCCATATAGTCCTCCATATAGAATAATGGACCCCACATAGTCCTCCATACTGAATAATGGACCCCACATAGTCCTCCATGCAGTATAATGGGCCCCACATAGTCCTCCATACAGTATAATGGGCCCCACATTGTCCTCCATACAGAATAATGGGCCCCACATAGTGCTCCATATATAATAATGGGTCCCACATAGTCCTCCATACAGTATAATGGGTCCCACATAGTCCTCCATACAGTATAATGGGCCCCACATAGGCCTCTATACAGAATAATGTGCCCCACATAGTCCTCCATACAGAATAATGAACCCCACATAGTCCTCTAGTCCTCCATGCAGAATAATTGGCCCCACATAGTCTTCCATACAGTATAATCGGCCCCACATAGTCCTCCATACAGAATAATGGACCCCACATAGTCCTTCATACAGTATAATGGGCCTCACATAGTTCTCCATACAGTATAATGGGCCCCACATAGTCCTCCATACAGAATAATGGGCCCCACATAGTCCTCCATACAGAATAATGGGCCCCACATAGTCCTCCATACAGTATAATGGGCCCCACATTGTCCTCCATACAGAATAATGGGCCCCACATAGTGCTCCATATATAATAATGGGTCCCACATAGTCCTCCATACAGTATAATGGGTCCCACATAGTCCTCCATACAGTATAATGGGCCCCACATAGTCCTCCATACAGTAAAATGGGCCCACATAGTCCTCCATACAGAATAATGGGCCCCACATAGTCCTCCATACAGAATAATGGGCCCCACATAGTGCTCCATTATAGAATAATGGGCCCCACATAGGGGTGGTGGTTCTGGTGTTGCGGGCCAAATATAAACACCCTGTGGGCCAGAGTTTGACATGTGTGAGTTATAATGTGCCTTTTGCTACAGGTCCTTTTCAAAAGGTATATACTAGTGATGAGTGGATCGTTTCAAATTCGACTGTTTGCGCGGATTTCTCTGGGAAATAAAATTTGCAGCAATTATTTTCTGCAAATTGAATGTCCCTTTTTATGCTCTGGGGTTTCTCTAGACCCAAGAGCATAATAAAAGTAAGAGGTAATATACAAAAAAATCAAATACCTCATGTACCCAGCTGCCCGCTGCTTGCCGCCAGTCACGACTTTACAACGCACAGTGACCCCTCTAGGCCTAGTTGTGGCCGAAAGTCCCGGCCTTTAGTGAAGACCAGGCAGATGAGGCGAGTGACAGCTGAAAAAAGAAGACCAGATAGCGGGGCAGCCAAAGAAGTGAGAGATGAGGTCTTGTTTTTTTTTCTCATTTGCCAGCCATTTGCGATTCACATGGTGGATAGTATTTTTTGGGAAATCCTATCGAATCGCAAAATGTTCAGATTCATATGGAACTGTAAATTTCAGGAAATTCGACTTCGTTTTGGTCCTCCGCAGACCGATCCTCTCAGCTCTAGTTTATTATTTTTCTCTAATTTGTTCATAGTCCACATTGTCAGAGTCCTCTCACCCAGCCAAATCAGACCCCTTGCTTTGCACTGATGAGGTGCACGAACCCCAAAACACGTGTCTGAAAATGGAGTGTCTGGTTTGGCTTCTTATCCTAAGTCATGTGATAAGGCTCGTTAAAAGATCAATAAATATTGTCCTCGTCCTCTCTAAAGAGGCTATTTGCATATATAAATATCCAGAAGAGTATTGCATGGTTAATAAGCCTCCTTATGCCGGCCTGGTGTTTTTCAAAAGGAGAAATGTTCCTCCCATTTAGACCCCGCCCCCTGTCACAGGTTTCTCACCAAGCCAAATTAGATCTCCTGCTTTGCACTGAGGAGGGGCAAACACCCTGAAACACTTGTCTGCAAATAAAGTGTATAGTTTGGCTTCTTTTCCCAAGTCATGTGGCAAGGATCGTTTAAAGGTTTTTAGGATTGCTACATCCAATAGGTGACACTAGAGTCCTAGTACTTTTCCCCTCAAAGAGGCAATTTGCATAGTCAACATTTTGAAATCTAGACATGGGATATATTCTAAAATAGATTTTACCTCCTAATATGTGGAATATTACATTAGCAGCCCAATGGATGAGATTTTATGAAGCCTCATCTCTGTACTGCAGAAAAAAAAATCAGCAGCAGAATTTGATATAGATTTTAAGTTCGCTGCATGGCAATTTATGCTGCGGATTTTCAGTCCATAAGGTAAGATCTGCTGCAACTTTGCATGTAAATATTAGATTTATTTGCAGATTTTGATATGAATTTATGTCAAAATCTGCAGTGGAACATTTGACCATGTGAATGAACTCGATACACTCATGTCACATTTGTTGCAGAAATTTCAAATCCGCTCCAAATGTGTATATACATACAATGTTCTCTTTGCAGCATCTGCATTGATTTTTTTTTTCACAAGCCACATTCAGATTGATGGAAAGATCGCAGAAAATTCTGCAACAAATCTGCAATGTGTGATTTCAACAGCAAAAGAAAAATAGGTTTATTGAGCCCAAGCCAGAAAAGAAAAGATTGTTTTGTATTCTCTCACCTGATTTATTTCTACTCATGAGTTTGGCTTAGAAAACTGCATGTGTGAGCGCAGTCTAACAACAGCCTTATGCACTGGGAAGAGGATGCTTACGGAGGTAAGGCCAAGTAAGATCTATCATAGATTAATGCGCATGGTCAAAAAGGCTAAAGTCAAAAGACCATGGATGTCTTGTCATGTTCATTCATTAATAATGGAGATGTGCCAACAAATAATTGCTGCCAGTAACCTCAAGACAGCAGCTGTTTTTTTTTACAGTGGAATTTTTGCTTTATTAAATTGCTTTATTTTCAGCTATGGCTCATACACATGACTTTTCACATGCTCTTTTCCCATACTGTGTTCTTGTGTGCTTCTGATTTTACAGGGCTACAAGAAGCCTTTTTTTCCTCATTTATTTTAATTGCAAGGTCATCTACACCAGTACAGATTGTACCAGGTCTCCTCTTTTCAGTTGTGAGCTTCAGGAAGAGTGTACAGGAGTTTTCTTCTTATCAGAGGCAAAGTTACAATAACAGGTAACGCCTCTCTACCCAGCTGATAACAGAGGATCCACCAATCATAATAGGCGATGTCACAGCTCCTCTGTTCACAATCACTTTTGCACACGCTTATTAGAAGCTTCTAGACAACAGATAGAGTCAGAGTCCGTTCATTGTGATTTCCTGAAACTACAGAAAAAAAAGTCAAAATGTCTCATTTTCTTTTGAATAAAGATTGTTAAAAACTTTTTAAAAATACAATTAACATCAAAACCTGATTTAAACCATAGGTAATTTTCTCATTCCCTTTCCATTTAATGACTGGAACTTCATTCATGGTCTTGATCAATGACATTTACTGTTTTTCATCAATCTTTACGAAGGTTACATGACAAGCCTACCTGCACGTTTGGGAACCTTCACACGGCGCTCGCGCTGACGTCATTGACGTGAAAGGAGTTCATTGGCTCAGAACTCCTCTGACTTGTCTGCCGTGAGCGTGAGAACTTTTTTACGCTAGCGGTCACATCAATGAGGTGATCGGCGTTCACTGGATATGAACCTCGCTCAACTTTATCACGTCACTGTGAGACACTGAGCTGCGCAAGCACCCACAGCTCAGTGTCTCTGCTGGGTGGTAGGCTGTATAGTCGCATCGTGCAACAATTCAGCCTGCCATCTAGATGTAGCAGAGCTAGAGTAGTCTATGGACAAATGGATTATTATCTTCACGTCGGGGGACAAGTGAGTATTATGTTGCTTTATTATTTTATTTTTTTTACAGGGGACATGGGCTTCAATGGATTGGGCATTATGGTAAGTATAAGGCTTTTTGGTAAATGTAGATTCAATAAAGGAGTCTGTCATTATTTAAAAAAGGACTTTATTCTGGGTGTTTCTATTTTACTTAACAATTTGACTGTGGGGTTAGTAATGGAGATGTCTTATAGAAGCCTCTCCATTACTAACCCCTGGGTTTGTTGTCAGTTGCCAATCCAAAGCTAACATCACCCCCAACCCTATTACCCCACTTGTCACCCCAAAAGGGCAAGTGGAAGGAGCAGAGGCTAAGTGCCAGAGTTGGTGCATCTTATGGATGCGCCTTTTCTGGGGCAGCTGAGAGCTGATATTTTTAGTCTGGGAGGGGTCCAATATCCATGGCCCCTTCCTAGACTATTAATAGCAGTCTGTCTGCCTAGCCTTTGCTGGTTATTAATTATAGGGAGACCCCACGTCATTTTCTTTTTGGGGGGGCATTTTAATAACCAGTAAAAGGCTAAGTATACAACTGTGAGCTGATATTAATAGCCTGGAAAGCAAAATGGGTATTACCCCCCTTCCCAAGCTATAAACAGCCCACAGCTGTCTGCTTTCCCTTTTCTGGTTAATAAAATTTAGGAGGACCCCACGCCATTTTTTTACAGAAATTGAATTCTTACTAAATTACATGTACAGTAAGCTACACACGCAAACCACTGATTATATATCTCACATTTTTATATCTATCTTTCTGTATGTACAGTACAGACCAAAAGTTTGGACACACCTTCTCATTTAAAGATTTTTATGTATTTTCATGACTATATAAATTGTACATTCACACTGAAGGCATCAAAACTATGAATTAACACATGTGGAATTATATGCTTAACAAAAAAGTGTGAAACAACTGAAAATATGTCTTATATTCTAGGTTCTTCAAAGTAGCCACCTTTTGCTTTGATGACTGCTTTGCACACTCTTGGCATTCTCTTGATGAGCTTCAAGAGGTAGTCACCGGAAATGGTTTTCACTTCACAGGTGTGCCCTGTCAGGTTTAATAAGTGGGATTTCTTGCCTTATAAATGGGGTTGAGACCATCAGTTGTGTTGTGCAGAAGTCTGATGGATACACAGCTGATAGTCCTGCTGAATAGACTGTTAGAATTTATATTATGGCAAGAAAAAAGCAGCTAAGTAAAGAAAAACGAGTGGCCATCATTACTTTAAGAAATGAAGGTCAGTCAGTCCGAAAAATTGGGAAAACTTTGAAAGTGTCCCCAAGTGCAGTTGCAAAAACCATCAAGCGCTACAAAAAAACTGGCTCACATGAGGACCGCCCCAGGAAAGGAAGACCAAGAGTCACCTCTGCTTCTGAGGATAAGTTTATCCGAGTCACCAGCCTCAGAAATCGCAGGTTAACAGCAGCTCAGATTAGAGACAAGGTCAATGCCACACAGTGTTCTAGCAACAGACACATCTCTACAACAACTGTTAAGAGGAGACTTTGTGCAGCAGGCCTTCATGGTAAAATAGCTGCTAGGAAACCACTGCTAAGGACAGGCAACAAGCAGAAGAGACTTGTTTGGGCTAAAGAACACAAGGAATGGACATTAGACAAGTGGAAATCTGTGCTTTAGTCTGATGAGTCCAAATTTGAGATCTTTGGTTCCAACCACCGTGTCTTTGTGCGACGCAGAAAAGGTGAACGGATGGACTCTACATGCCTGGTTCCCAACGTGAAGCATGGAGGAGGAGGTGTGATGGTGTGGGGGTGCTTTGCTGGTGACACTGTTGGGGATTTATTAAAAATTGAAGGCATACTGAACCAGCATGGCTACCACAGCATCTTGCAGCAACATGCTATTCCATCCGGTTTGCGTTTAGTTGGACCATCATTTATGTTTCAACAGGACAATGACCCCAAACACACCTCAAGGCTGTGTAAGGGCTATTTGACCAAGGAGGAGAGTGATGGGGTGCTACGCCAGCTGACTTGGCCTCCACAGTCACCAGACCTGAACCCAATCGAGATGGTTTGGGGTGAGCTGGACCGCAGAGTGAAGGCAAAAGGGCCAACAAGTGCTAAGCATCTCTGGGAACTCCTTCAAGATTGTTGGAAGACCATTTCCGGTGACTACCTCTTGAAGCTCATCAAGAGAATGCCAAGAGTGTGCAAAGAAGTCATCAAAGCAAAAGGTGCCTACTTTGAAGAACCTAGAATATAAGACATATTTTCAGTTGTTTCACACTTTTTTGTTAAGTATATAATTCCACATGTGTTAATTCATAGTTTTGATGCCTTTTCATAGTCATGAAAATACAGGAAAAAACTTTAAATGAGAAGGTGTGTCCAAACTTTTGGTCTGTACTGTATATATATATATATATATATATGTATGTATTGAAGAATATTTAGAATATTTCCTTGGAAAACTATCTGAAAATGACAGAGAATTCCTCTATGTAAAAGCCCATGTTAAAATCGGATTGCAGTCAGATCGCATTTGCATGTAAATAGGATGCAAGGTGAGGAAAATCGCATTGTACTTGCATGAAAATCGCATGACACTTGTCCGACTTTTCAGTCAAGATATCATAACTTTTTTTTCACACAGATGAGTGTGAGCCTTTATGGTGGCATCATGAACACTGACCTTAACTGAGGCAAGTGAGGCCTGTAGTTCTTTGGATGTTGTTGTGGGGTATTTTGTGACCTCTTGGATGAGTCATCGCTGCGCTCTTGGGGAAATTTTGGTCTGCCACTCCTGGGAAGGCACACCATTGTGCCATGTTTTCACTATTTGTGGATAATGGCTCTCACTATGGTTTGCTGAAAACCCAAAGCTTTAGAAATGGCTTTATAACCTTTCCCAGACTGATAGATCTCATTTACTTTATATCTCATTTGTGCGTAAATTTCTTTGCATTGCGGCATGATGTTTAGCTTTTGAGGATCTTTTGGTCTACTTCACTTTGTCAGGCAGGTCCTATTTAAGTGATTTCTTGATTGAGAACAGTTGTGGCAGTAATCAAGCATGTATATGGCAAGGCGAATTGAACTCAGCTTCCCAAAGATGTGATAAACCACAGTTCATTTATGTTTTAAAGGTGGGGGGGGGGGCAATCACTTTTTCACACAGGGCCCTGTAGGTTTGGATTTCTTTTTCCCTTAGTAATAAATACCTTCATTTAAAAAGCTGCATTTTGTGTTTTCTTGTGTTATCTTTGTCTAATATTTCAATTTTTTTTGTAATCTGAAACATGTAAGTGTGACAAACATGCAAAAGAATAAGAAATCAGGAAGGGGACAAACACTTATTCACACCACTGTAATTATATTATTATTTATTTATATAGCACCATTGATTCCATGGTGCTGTACATTAGAAGGGGTTACATACAAAATACAGATATCACTTAAAGTAAACAAACTAACAATGACAGACAGGTACAGAAGGAAGGGCTCTTCCCTTGCGGGCTTACATTCTACAGAATTATGAAGGAGACAGTAGGTTGGGGTTGCAGCAGCTCCAGTGTTGGTGAGGCGGCAGTGTGGTGAGGAGGCAGCGTGGTCATGGCAGGCTGTAAGCTTTCTTGAAGAGGTGGGTTTTCAAGTTCCGTCTGAAGGATCCGAATGTGGCAGATAATCGGACGTGTTTGGGCACAGAATTCCAGATGTTGGGGGATATTTGGGAGAAGTGTTGGAGGCGATTGGGTGAGGAACGAATAAGTGTGGAGGAGAGAAGGAGGTCTTGGGAGGGTCGGAGATTACGTGAGGGAAAATATCGTGAGATTAGTTCAAAGGTATACAGAGGAGACAGGTTATGGATGGCTTTGTAGGTCAGTATTAGTAGTTTGAACTGGATATGCTGGGATTTGGGAGTCAGTGAAGAGATTTGCAGAGGGGAGAAGCGGAAAAGTAGCGAGGAGAGAGATGAATTAAATGGGCAGCAGAGTTAAGAACGGACTGGAGAGGTGTGAGAGTGTCAGCAGGGAGGCCACAGAGGAGGATGTTGCAGTAGTCGAGGCGGGAGATTATGAGGGCATGCACAAGCATTTTAGTAGATTGGGGGTTGAGAAAAGGACGGATATTGGAAATATTTTTGCGTTTAAGGTGACAGGAAGTGGAAAGAGCTTGGATGTGCGGTTTGAAGGACAGGGCAGAGTCAAGGGTTACTCCTGAGGCAGCGGATGTCCGATACAGCGGAAAGCGTGATACCGTTTATTGTGATAGATAAATCAGATAGGGAAGATACGTGAGATGGAGGAAAGATGATGAGTTCAGATTTGTCTACATTGAGCTTGAGGAAGCGAGAGGAGAAGAAGGAGGATATGGCTGATAGACACTCTGGGATTCTGGACAGCAGAGAGGTGACGTATGGGCCAGAGAGTTAGTTCTGAGTTTCATCAGTGTATAGGTGATACTGGAAGCCGTGGAACTTTGAGTTGTCCCAGGCCAAGGGTATAGATGGAGGAGAGTAGGGGTCCTAGGATAGAGCCTTGAGGGACTCCCAACAAAGAGAGGGTGGGATGTGAAGGTAGTGTGGGGAGATTCTAAATGTGTGGTTGGAAAAGTATGAGGAGATCCAGGATAGAGCAAGGTCTTTGATGCCAAAGGAAGAGAGGATCTGTAGTAGGAGGCAGTGGTCAACTGTGTCAAAGGCAGAGTACAGGTCTAGAAGGAGGAGTTTAGAGAATTGTCTGTTAGCTTTGGCTGTAAGTAGGTCGTTAGTAATTGTGGTCAGGGCAGTTTCAGTGGAATGATGTGGAAACCAGATTGTAGGTTGTCGAAGAGTGTGTTAGATGAGAGGTGAGAGGAAAGTTCAGTGTGAACATGCTGCTCAAGGAGTTTGAAAGCAAAAGGGAGCAGCAATATGGGACAATAGCTTGACATAGCGGTTGGGTCAAGGGATGGCTTTTTGAGAATAGATGTGATTGTGGCATGTTTGAAAGCAGAAGGGAAGGTACTAGAAGTTAGTGATAGGTTGAAGAAATGGGTTAGGGATGGGATGAGTGTGGGGGTGAGGTTGGGGAGGAGGTGAGGTGGGATGGGGTCAAGTGCACAAGTAGTGAGGTGTGATTTGCAGAGGAGACTAGTAAGCTCCTTCAGTGATGTTAAAGAAGGAGGTTATGGGGTAAGGGCATTGGTCTGGTATACAAAGGGGTTGTGGTTGATTGAATGATAAAGTTTCCTTTTTTGGTCTATCTTATTTGTGAAGTGTGTGGCAAAGTCCACAGCAGAGATGAGGGAGGTCGAAGGGGGCAGTGGTGGGCAGAGGAGGGAGCTAAAAGTGTTGAATAACTGTTATCAATTGTAGGATAAGGAAAATAGGAGGGTTATGAAGTAGACCTATTTAGCAGAGGTTAGGGCTGATTTGAAAGCGAGTGTTGCTTGTTTGAATGCAGTGACGTTGCCTTGCGAATGTGCTTTCTTCCAATGTCGCTCGGCGACCCTGGACACTTGACGAAGCTTTTTAGTGAAGTTATTGTGCCAGGATTATGTATTGATTTGTCACACTCTGCCATGCACGAGAGGGGCGACCATATCAATAGCTGATGCGAAAGTGGCATTGTAGAAAGCAGTGGCGCTGTATGTCATGGAGTGAGGATATGGATGCCAGTGGTAGATTAGAGTCAGAGTGTGTGAATGTCTAGATGTGCAAGGTTTCTGCGGGGGTGTTCCAGTTGCTGGACATGGGTGACAGGTGAGGAGGACAGGGATGAGAAAGTGAGTGTAATGCACACGCCCGGGCTGAGCGGCGTGTGCGTGTGATTGTAGTGATTCCACTGGACCGTGCCGGAGAGTGAATGCCTGGAGGGGCGTAACTAGGTATTCACCCGATCCGACCAGGGTCGCACGACGGCATACGACGCCAGTGCACCAAGGAGGAACCGAGCAGAGGGACCAGGTGCTACTCCAGGACAGACCCCGGACACGGCTGTTGACCCACACAGGGGAATACAGGAACAGACTGGTAGGCTGGCACACAGACTGGTGGGTATAGGCAGGCACGACTGGTATGCAGGCAGGCGGGTATGCAGGCAGGGGGGTACAGGCAAGCACAGCTAGAGTGCAGACAGGGAGGCACTAGCAGGTAGGAACACAGGCGGGATAGGACCCAGTACACACTGGGACTCAGGAACAATACAGGCAGAGGGGTACAGGCAAGCACAGCTAGAGTGCAGACAGGGAGGCACTAGCAGGTAGGGACACTGGCGGGATAGGACCCAGTACACACTGGGACTCAGGAACAGAACCACAGATGTGGCGGACAAACAGCAGAGTGAGGCCGCCCAGAGAGGTGAGCGAGAACAGGGCAGGACAAGGCCGCCTGGAGCGGTGAGCAAGAGTAGAGCAGGACAAGGCCGCCAGGAGCGGTGAGCAAAGGGTCAGAGCTGAGCGAGACTGCCGGAGCAGTGAGCAAGAGTAAAGCAGGACGAGACCGCCTGGAGCGGTGAGCAAGAGTGGAGCAAGACTGCCGGAGCAGTGAGCAAAAGGATAAGAGCGGAGCGAGACTGCCGGAGCAGTGAGCAAAAGGGTCAGAGCGGAGCAAGGCTGCCGGAGCAGCGAGCAAAGGAGTCAGAGCAGGCTAGAACCGCCGGAGCGGTAAGCAAAGGAGTCAGAGCAGGCTAGAACCACCGGAGCGGTGAGCAAAGGAGACAGAGCAGGCTAGAACCGCCGGAGCGGTGAGCAAAGGAGACAGAGCAGGCAAGGCTGAGCAGGGGGGACAGGGCTCTGTTCACACGGAACAGACAGGAAGGGAAAGGCAGAGCCAGATACCCACAGGGTACTTGCAGTGAAGTAGCGAGTGGACCACAAACTCACAAACGGGAGTACAGAGACAACAAGCAGGAGTTAGGTACGAGTTCAGACTCTGCAGAAAAAGGAAGGGAACGGACATAGAGGCAAAACAGGTAAAGGATAGGAGAGAGTTCAGACTGGAACTGAGTGTACGGAGGAGACCGACACTGCAGCGGAATACAGGAGCGGGTCTGGGAATACGGCCCCCAGAGAGGCAGGATGAACAGGCAAGGAGCGTGTTCAGACAGGACAGACAAGATACAGGAGCGGGTCTAGGTAATCGGCCCCTAGAAGGCGGGAGGAACAGGCTAGGAGCGTGTTCAGACAGGACAGACAAGATACCGGAGCGGGTCTAGATAATCGGCCCCTAGAAGGCGGGAGGAACAGGCTAGGAGCGTGTTCAGACAGGCCTGGAAATACAGCCTCCAGGATAGGCAGACAAGAGAACACAGACAGGACTCAGTTCAGACACGGGAACTGATACCGCAAGGCAGGAGACATAGACAGGACTCAGTTCAGACACGGGAACTGATACCGCAAGGCAGGAGACAAAGACAGGACTCAGTTCAGACACGGGAACTGATACCGCAAGGCAGGAGACATAGACAGGACTCAGCTCAGACACGGGAACTGATACCGCAAGGCAGGAGACATAGACAGGACTCAGTTCAGACACGGGAACTGATACCGCAAGGCAGGAGACAAAGAACGGGACCTGGCACCTTCAGAGTGCAAGCACACACTGAATGAAACACTATGCTCAGGCAGGGATAGATGGGAGCAGCTGAGCTATATACCAGGTGACAGACAGCAATAGGCTGAGGACGCACAAGGGGTGTGACCCACAGCAGGTACAAAAAGCAGGAAGTGATCGGGCGCCGCCCTTAAGCAGCAGAAACAGACAAACAGACAGCAAGGAGGGAAGCCAGAGAGACATTCTGGACTGGAGATCAAGTGCGCGCTCTTGCACAGTGGGAGATGGACCACCATGCAAGGACGCCGCCAGGTATGTTACAGTACCCCCCCCCCCTTACGCCCCCTCTTCTTCAGGCCTGCCAGAATCTTCCGCAGGGGATTCGAGGACCAGTCGTTCACTTCAAGGAGATCACTTCCACTGTCCACAGGAAAAACTGATCTCATCTGGTTAGCTAGGATGCTACCTCCTATCCAGCCATCCTCAGCAACAGACGAAACGGGTGGAGTACCAGGAACAGCACACAAGGAAGTCTCTCTCCACATATTTTCAGGTGGCACCCCAGAGGGTACAGGAGACAACTGGAAGTCCTTCACCGGGTTGGAGGGGGACAGAGACTTGGGGGTAATCTCTGCTTCGAGGTACATCTTGTCAAGCTCACAGGAAGAAATAGACGGGTTATCAGGTACATAATGAGGAAAAGTCACTGTCTCTTTGTTATCTGGTGGTACCCCGGAGGATTCAGGAAACAACTGGAGGTCCTCCGCCGGGTCAGAAGAGTGCAGAGGCTCAGAGAAAACATCTGCTTCAGAGTACACTAGGTCAGACTCACTGGACGAAGCAGGCGAGGTATCGGGTACCGAGTATAGGAAAGTCTCTGTCCATTCACCACCAGGTGGCACCCCGAAGGGTTCTGGAGACAACTGGCGGTCCTCCGCCTGTTCAGAGGGGTGTAGAGACTCACGGGTAACCTCTGCTTCAGAGTACACTAGGTCGGACTCACTGGACGAAGCAAGCGAGGTATCAGATCCAGGATATAGGAAAGTCTCTGTCCATTCGCCACCAGGTGGCACCCAGAAGGGTTCTGGAGACAACTGGAGGTCCTCCGCCTGGTCGGAGGGGTGTAGAGACTCGGGAGTAACCACTGCTTCGGAGTACACTAGGTTGGACTCAGTGGACGAAGCGAGCGAGGTATCAGGTACAGAGTATAGGAGAGTCTCTGTCCTTTCGCTACCAGGTAGCACCCCGAAGGGTTCTGGAGACAACTGGAGGTCCTCCGCCTGGTCGGAGGGGTGTAGAGACTCGGGGGTAACTACCACTTTGGGGTACCCATTGTCAGGCTCACAGGACGAAGCGGACAAAGTATCGAGTACCGGGTGTAGAGAAGTCTCTCTCCATTTGTCATCGAGTGGTATCCCGGAGGATTCAGGAGGCAACAGGGGGTCCTCCACCAGGTAGTAGAGGTGCACAGACTCTGAGTTAACCACAGCTTTGGAGCATCCTTGGAGATGCACACCGGTTAAAGTGGGTGAAGCATCTGATGCCGGGTGCAGGAAGTTCTCCTGTGTGGAGTCTGGATGGGCAGAAGTCTCTTCGGGCAGGAGAACTGGTGCATTACCCACGCACATTACCCGTTGGGGCTTCTCCGGGATACAGGGAGATGAAGCTTCAGTAGGGACTTCAAGGTTGGGGTCAGGAGGTCTCAGGGAGGACAGACCCTGGCGTGACGGCTTGCCTCTACGTCTAGCATGTCTGGACTGCCTCTTGAGGTTGGGAGAAGTATTCCGGAAAGCGTAGTCACCCTGTGAGAATTCTGGGTGGGCAGTAGTCTCATTGGGCTGGAGGACTATTGCGCTACCCACACACATTACCCGTCGGGGCTGCTCTGGGATATTGGGAAGTGAAGCTTCAGCAGGGGCTTCAGGGTTAGGGTCCTTGAAGACCATACGAAAGGCCACCAGGAAGGCCTGCAGGTCAAGGACGACAGGATCCCATGCTTCCCATAGGGGGGTGACCCATTTCAAGGCATCACCCGCTAGGTAGTCAATCATAAAGGCCACTTTAGCCCAATCGGAAGGAAAATAGAGAGGGTAGGCCTTAAAGTGTAGCATGCATTGCTCCACAAATGCACGACACTGTCTTGGATCCCCATAGTAACGTGGCGGATCCGCAGGAACGAGAGCTGATAGACCCATCTGGACGGTGCGTAATTCGCCTGGAACTCAGCTAAGGAAAAAAAATGTATTTATTTATTTTAATGCATGTATTCGCTGGAAAACTTCTCAGAGAGCGAAGGCCGTGGGGCTCAACGGGAACCATGGCCTGAGCATGCTGTAATGCACACGCCCGGGCTGAGCGGCGTGTGCGTGTGATTGTAGTGATTCCACTGGACCGTGCCGGAGAGTGAATGCCTGGAGGGGCGTAACTAGGTATTCACCCGATCCGACCAGGGTCGCACGACGGCATACGACGCCAGTGCACCAAGGAGGAACCGAGCAGAGGGACCAGGTGCTACTCCAGGACAGACCCCAGACACGGCTGTTGACCCACACAGGGGAATACAGGAACAGACTGGTAGGCTGGCACACAGACTGGTGGGTATAGGCAGGCACGACTGGTATGCAGGCAGGCGGGTATGCAGGCAGGGGGGTACAGGCAAGCACAGCTAGAGTGCAGACAGGGAGGCACTAGCAGGTAGGAACACAGGCGGGATAGGACCCAGTACACACTGGGACTCAGGAACAATACAGGCAGAGGGGTACAGGCAAGCACAGCTAGAGTGCAGACAGGGAGGCACTAGCAGGTAGGGACACTGGTGGGATAGGACCCAGTACACACTGGGACTCAGGAACAGAACCACAGATGTGGCGGACAAACAGCAGAGTGAGGCCGCCCAGAGAGGTGAGCGAGAACAGGGCAGGACAAGGCCGCCTGGAGCGGTGAGCAAGAGTAGAGCAGGACAAGGCCGCCAGGAGCGGTGAGCAAAGGGTCAGAGCTGAGCGAGACTGCCGGAGCAGTGAGCAAGAGTAAAGCAGGACGAGACCGCCTGGAGCGGTGAGCAAGAGTGGAGCAAGACTGCCGGAGCAGTGAGCAAAAGGATAAGAGCGGAGCGAGACTGCCGGAGCAGTGAGCAAAAGGGTCAGAGCGGAGCAAGGCTGCCGGAGCAGCGAGCAAAGGAGTCAGAGCAGGCTAGAACCGCCGGAGCGGTAAGCAAAGGAGTCAGAGCAGGCTAGAACCGCCGGAGCGGTGAGCAAAGGAGACAGAGCAGGCTAGAACCGCCGGAGCGGTGAGCAAAGGAGACAGAGCAGGCAAGGCTGAGCAGGGGGGACAGGGCTCTGTTCACACGGAACAGACAGGAAGGGAAAGGCAGAGCCAGATACCCACAGGGTACTTGCAGTGAAGTAGCGAGTGGACCACAAACTCACAAACGGGAGTACAGAGACAACAAGCAGGAGTTAGGTACGAGTTCAGACTCTGCAGAAAAAGGAAGGGAACGGACATAGAGGCAAAACAGGTAAAGGATAGGAGAGAGTTCAGACTGGAACTGAGTGTACGGAGGAGACCGACACTGCAGCGGAATACAGGAGCGGGTCTGGGAATACGGCCCCCAGAGAGGCAGGATGAACAGGCAAGGAGCGTGTTCAGACAGGACAGACAAGATACAGGAGCGGGTCTAGGTAATCGGCCCCTAGAAGGCGGGAGGAACAGGCTAGGAGCGTGTTCAGACAGGACAGACAAGATACCGGAGCGGGTCTAGATAATCGGCCCCTAGAAGGCGGGAGGAACAGGCTAGGAGCGTGTTCAGACAGGCCTGGAAATACAGCCTCCAGGATAGGCAGACAAGAGAACACAGACAGGACTCAGTTCAGACACGGGAACTGATACCGCAAGGCAGGAGACATAGACAGGACTCAGTTCAGACACGGGAACTGATACCGCAAGGCAGGAGACAAAGACAGGACTCAGTTCAGACACGGGAACTGATACCGCAAGGCAGGAGACATAGACAGGACTCAGCTCAGACACGGGAACTGATACCGCAAGGCAGGAGACATAGACAGGACTCAGTTCAGACACGGGAACTGATACCGCAAGGCAGGAGACAAAGAACGGGACCTGGCACCTTCAGAGTGCAAGCACACACTGAATGAAACACTATGCTCAGGCAGGGATAGATGGGAGCAGCTGAGCTATATACCAGGTGACAGACAGCAATAGGCTGAGGACGCACAAGGGGTGTGACCCACAGCAGGTACAAAAAGCAGGAAGTGATCGGGCGCCGCCCTTAAGCAGCAGAAACAGACAAACAGACAGCAAGGAGGGAAGCCAGAGAGACATTCTGGACTGGAGATCAAGTGCGCGCTCTTGCACAGTGGGAGATGGACCACCATGCAAGGACGCCGCCAGGTATGTTACAGTGAGTAGATGACGGTCGGATAGGGGAGAGGGGAGGTTGTGAAGTTAGATAGGGAGCAGAGATAGGTGAAGATAAGGTCTAGTGTGTGTCGTTCTGTGTGGGTGGCTGAGGAGAATCACTGAGTAAGTCCAAAAGATGAGATAAGTGACTAGAGTTTTGAGGCTGCTGACTGGTGGGTGTCAGTGGGGATATTGTGATGGGAATGTCAGCAGAGAGAAAGTGAAGAATCCAGGTGGAGAATTGGTCACTTGGAGGGAGAGTAGATGCGGACAGAGTTGACTTCGAAAGAAGGTAGGATAAGGGAGGGTAGAGATGGGATTGGGTTAAAGGTGCAGTTGGCAGAAAGGAGAAGACCCACTCCTCTGCCATGTCTGTTGCCAGGGTGAGGGGTGTGGGTGAAGTGGATGCCACCGTAGCACAGCGCAGCAGGGGAGATAGTGCACATTGAAACCACCTGCATAATATTGTGGAGGTCCAAAATAGCTCTGACCCAGACTCCACAATAGTGACAAGATGTGTTATCCTTATGAAAGGGATCAATGTTATTAGGCAATATCAATGCCATGAAAGCTGCAATGTTAAGGTAGATGGCATCTGTGAGAGTAACATCAACATGAGTGCATGGATCCAACATGAATGCCGATACCCAACACAGGTGCCAGAACCCAACTCGAGTGCCAAGACTCAACATGAGTGTTGATAACCTACTCGAGTGCCAATACCCAACATGAGTGCAGGACCCAATATGGGTATCGGCACTCGTGTTGGGTCCTGGCACTCAAGCTGGGTCCTGGCACTGAACACGAATTCCAGAACCCAACATAAGTGCAGATCCCAACACGAGTGCCAGAACCCAAAACGAGTTCCAGACCCAACACTAATGCTAGGGACCAACATAAGTGCAAGACCCAACACGGGCATCAATGCTCATGTTGGGTCCGGCGCTCGTGCTGGATCTGGCACTCAGCACAAGTGCCAGGACTTAACATGAGTGACAGATCCCAACATGAGAGCCGATACCCAACAAAAGTATCAGAAACACAACACGGGTGCCAGGATCCAAACTGAGTGCTGGATCCCAACATGAGTGTCAAGACCTAAGTTTTTCCAAACCATCACACTGTCTCCTTCAGCTTGTCTCCTTTCTGTTTGCATCTCTTCCCCAGGTAAACAATGCACATGCCTGTCCATCATGATATAGAAGAGAACAAGATGTAGCAATGGAAAAAGGTGGTCTAATCTGATACATGGTCCAGTTCTGATGTTCACATGCCCATTATAGGCAACTTTAGTGGTAGATTAGTGGTAGAGTGTCCTTTCTGACCATGCAGCTCCATATACATCAACCTGTTGTGTGTACTCACATCTTTCTATCAAAGACAACGTTAAAAATTGTGGTCTTAGAAAGGCAAGCTTTGTTTATATGACCTATTGAGACATGTACATGCCATTGTCACAAGATCATCAATGTTATTTTTTTCATAATTGCACGTGATACCATAAGAAAAATATTGAAGGGCATTAGTCGGTCCGGTTTGCATTTTGCCAAGGACCTTGCAATGATTTTGGAATGCTCTAAATAAGAAGGACTTAAGGTCACAGTCATTAGTTTCGGGGACGCAGGTGAACGGCTGAGTGTACACAGTTGAATAATCCATTTTGTAATATTCATTATTGGAAGAGGTGAGTGACATGACATTCCCAAACACTCATAAGACTGTTGTATAACATGCCATTTAGGTATTAGCTACTGTGTCAAGCTTCACTCTGAACGTAAAGAGCACATCTTAAGCTTGAGCACATTGTAAAGTGGAGCATTGGAAGTAATAAATACTCGGTCAACATGAAAACTCTCATGACAGCTTCAACACAAATAAAACAGGTTGTGACAAGACCGAGACTTGGGCAGATGAGAAAGTTCTGTGCTTGTTTCTTACACGGATTAGGTAAGTGGACCACACAGAGTTGGCTGCACAGTGTCAGGCTGCCTGGCTTCTGGTGATTTAATCACACATGGTGCTGAATAAATAAGCAACACTTATCCTACAAAGCGTAAAATCAATCTATAAAGCGATTCAGCATCTAAAAAAAATAACTTCACAAATATGTAAAAACCTATAATGAGGACTGACGCGTTTCAGTCTTAAAGCGTACTTTCAAATAAAACCTATACATAAGCATGGTCTTGCTTCCTTCACCTGTACTACTGCTTTTGGTGCACATACCACAATGATATGTCTAAGAACTGTCCCGAGTCTGATGCTCAGTAAGTTGCAATTTTTGCAATATTTGAATGGATTGTTCTGTATAAGCACTCTGCCAGCACAATAAGTGCTGGAACTTCCTTTGTCTTCCCAGCATGCATTTTTCCTGCCACTCTCCTACTATATGCAGATTGATAGGAAAGCACAGAGAAAGTCTGTGGCCGTGGATAGTAAGTTAGACTGAAGAGAGACACCTGGTCGCCAGCACTTTGGGGTGATTTTTTGGGATTAAGACAACATAGTTTTTGAATGATTTTATGTCTGTTTATCACATCAGCTATTAAATTAAAATTAAATACAGTTGTCTGATAGTCATGGTACTACTTATTAGAGAGGAAGGAGTCAAATTCATGTAAAATTTTTAAGAATTCACCGAACCTGATGAATTTTAAAAATTTTGAAGACAATCACCCAAAAAGGCCACAGACATTTTACACATTGTCGTAGATTGCATCAACCAAGGGAGGATCACAAGATCTCAGGTGGTTCTTCTCCATAATACCTTGCAGATAACACCACATAGTATAGCACAGCCAATCAGGAGAGATTATCAAAGGAGAAAGAAACGCAGCAGTCATTGTGTGGTGAATCTGGATCTTTTGAGGAGGTCATGGCTTAAAAATATAGATAGGGAGAGAAAGTCATAAAACACTGAAGAAACTGTCCATAAGGTGTGTGACAGCGCAGCAGTGAAGAAGATTAGTGTATGAGGAAAAAAGAGTATATCATCATACATGTTTTACAGAATAATTGGAGTGTTTAGAGTACTCTTGATATGCTACGAATCGATTTTCATAGGAAAATTAATTGAATCTGGCGAATTTGAATTTCGAAAGATTCACCAATCTCTACTATTTAGAGGTTTGTTCTATGAAGGTGGTTGACTAAGTACAAATGTGAAAAATATTTTAAGAAACCATTTCTTTAAGCTCCTGAGGAAGCCAAATCTCAGCGATACACGGGGAGGATTTTTTATATTACTTAATTATCTACCTCTTTCCACTGAACTGGTATTTACTTAAAGTGTTAATGTTATGATTGGCACCTTTCATGTGATCTCTGATGTTGAGCTATTTCTTTCTTACCAATTATTCTTATATTTGTTCATCACCCCTTTTTTATAGTCTCAGGGGGTTCCTTTCTGGATATTTACTGACACTCCATGTGGGGGGACGTCTATTGGCTCATTGTTTGAGCCTAGACTGTCATTTTCATTTTGGCACATCGTTTTGGGCAAGTTTTTAATAGGTTTTAACTTGTATGTAATTGGTGGTTTAATTTGTATGTAATCTGTGTTTTTCGTATATTTGAATTTCAATAAAAATTTTGACTTAATTTTTTGGAATGCGCCTGTTTAAGCATAGGTCCTTTCTTCTTTTCTAAATAACAATAGGTAGGTTTATTATGTTCTCCAGAGTCAACGAGTCCATATCGTTAGACATAGTACAAATGTGTGCCCATTGTGTGCCTCCATATTCCTCCTGCTCCAGTGTATAAGAAAGTTTGTCCTCTGCCTATTTATAAATATACAAAACCCAAGATAAAAACATAAAAAGCAAATACCCTGCAGTAAATAAACAGCAAAAGTGCATGAAAATAGCATAGGGTGCTTGGTTGACATAATTTTGATCAAAAAAATATAAAAACCACCCCACCACGTCACCATGTGTTTTTGCATTCTGTTCAAATAAAGGTTGGGCCTCCCTTTTCTTTGAGCTGGATATTACATTCATGTAGTTTCCCATGCCTGGATGTCAATTATCCGGGTTCACTTCTTCTCAGCCCTTTTCCATATGCAAGTCACTTGACAAAATGCCAAGGTTTTAATATTTGAGGTTAGGACCATCCCGAATAGGGTCACCTTGACGCGGTGGGATGGTTTTTACATTTTTTTTTTATCAAAATGATGTCAACCAAGCACCCTATGTTATTGTCATGCATTGTTGCTGTTTATTTACTGCAGGGTATTTGCTTTTTATGTTTTTATCATGGGTTTTGTGTGTTTGGTGGCCGGTGTGAACATGAACTTATATTCCAGTTAATCGCTTCAGATTTTTCTATTAATAAATATATATTGAAAAAAATTCTGTCATGTGACTGATGTTTTAGTTATCGACATGATGAATAGCATTCCACACTATTAACTTAGTATTCCATTTTAATAAATGTACAATTAAAATAATAAACATTTAACCTTACATATTATTAACATGAGAAACAGGGCTGTATGTGTGGCACCCCAGGGGTCTGGTTGCCACAGTAATAGAAATATTATGTCTGAGAGCAAGTGGGAGGTTTCTCTGGTCAGGAGCCCTAAGCATGCAACATGGCCCACCCAGACCTGGGAGGGGAGG